>NC_091371.1:9219033-9474033 GCF_038502225.1 Cherax quadricarinatus | reverse complement strand
AAAACATTTTCCCAGTCGAGCATTTTGCACTTTAATGGCAGCGTCCGCTGGGCACGCAGGAAATGAATTTTTTAGTTCCCACTTGGAAAGTAGAGAGAAAAACGGGAGACAAGGAAAATCGAATGAGAAAACGAGTTAAAGGAAAACGTGATACGGGTAAGCCAAAGACAAGGAAACACAGAAAATGAGAAAACAGAAAAGGAAAGCAGAAGACAAAGGTGGAAAATAAGACAAATGGGGAAAAACGGAAGACAAAAGGGAAAACAAAGACAAAGGAGGAAAACAAAGACAAACAAGGACAACAAAGACAAAGGAGGAAAACAAAGGGGGGGAACAATGACAAAGGGGGAAACAGAAGACAAATAAAAGGGAAAGATAGAAGAAAGAAGGGCGAGGAAGAGATAAAGGCTAGATCTGTCCTGGACCTTTACTGAGTAAGAATGTTTGATGCCAGTATTAAGGTCATTATGGAAGATGATGCGTCGGCTAAGGTCAGGTCAAGTCACATGTTCTCAAGATGAGAGCATTTTAACAATATATTGGGAGGCAAGAGGCAATGTTAGGGCCAAATGTGAGTGGCGGTGACAGTTATGTAGGAGTGTTGATACGCTGGTGTTGGCGACGCCGGCAGCAACACATTACGGAAGGTGCTCAGACACAAGTAGTGGAGACTAAACACACAGACTCATTCTGGAATACTCGCGGATAGCCGCACTGTTTACCCGAAATTACCAGCAGACTTCACAGTCCTGTGTGACAGACAACCTAGCAGACTTCGCAATCTTGTGACAGGCAGCCTAGAACACCCTAGCAGACCTAACAATCCTGTGATAGGCAGCCTAGAAGACTTCACAGTCCTGTGCGATAGGGAGCCTAACACAGTATAAAACTTCACAGTAGTGACAGGAAGTGCAGGCCGACAGTCTAGCACAGGTATTAGTTATTAACCCACGGGTTAAAATTCTAGACACTGAAATTATTATTAAGAACTTTGCAATGTTTTTGTATCCATTTGAGAATAGTTGAGAACAGCCTGAATGACCCAACCAACAACCAGAAGACCTGGTCCGAGCCCGGACAGTGGGGTAGGGATGGGGGCGATGATATTCAGGACCATTAACAGGTAGGTATCTAATACATTTGACGTGTGCCAGCGCAGGCTTGCAGACTGTACAACGGTGGCACCATCCTCAGTGCTTGATGTTAAAACCAGCTAGGTTCTGATTTTGATCCTTTAAATTGTCATAGAGATGAAGGTAGTAGGACAATACTGACGCACCTAACTTGGTTTAAAAAAATGACTAACGAGCCAGCAAGTGTCTCATTGATGACTTGGGATTTAAAGTTACCCCTACCCACTCCAAATGAGGCAATACTTTATGATTAGACGAACGATGTAAACGGCTTTCTTCACTGAAGAGTTACAGGGGAAAAGGGTGAGAAATGAGAAGGGGGTGAGAAAGAGAAAGGTAAATTGGGGAGAGGTGGCAAAAATGAATGGAGGGAGGGGCGTGCAAAGGGGAAAAAAAAAAGCAGGCAGCGGCCAGAGCGGGAAGATGAGGGAGAGAGATCAAACAACGTGCACTGCATATATGTGGCGACATTTGTGTGAGGGAATTTTATAGTATGGCTCCGCATGATCACTGCAACATGCAGAGTGTTTGCACCGAGTCTCTTCTGCTTTAAGCAGGTGACCTTTAATTCGGCCAGGCATCGAGCAATGGACACCGCTAGTGATCGCACCGAAATATATCAAGAGTTGAAGATTCACCTCTTACATAAAACTTGAAACAAAATGACTTTTTTTTAATAAATAATGGCTAAAGATCTTTCATTAAAATAAATAGAAAAATCTATTCTTTGACAATATGAAAACACAAATATAACTTGGGAAAAATTTCACAAAATAAAAGGTACTAGTAAAACTCAAAGCTTAATGTTTAAATCATCAGTCTAACACCATACACAGTTTCAACACAGTTACAAGATGTAAGATCGAATCCTAAAGGCCAGGAATCTGTAAGTCGTCGAAAGTAATTTGACGCAGGTCCAGGAGGTATGAATCAACTTTGCAAACAACTGAGTACACATATATACCGAATGAAATGGTACAAAGACAGCCGAGACCATTGCATACAAGTAATGGAACCATTATCTCACCTTGGATACACGATGAAGAAACTGAAAGCCACTCAAATTAACGTACAAGTCGCTTGAGAGAGTAGATCTACCGACAACTGAAAGACAGCCAATGCTGGACCAATATGAAAACTATACACTAGTATCCCTGACATACACCGTGCCTGGCATTAAGAGAAAATATGAAACTAGCAAACAACCTGACGAAATGAAAAAAAAAGGAAAAACCATAATATGTTGCGAGGGGAAACAAGCCTTACAAACCTAATAGAATTTGACTTACAAAATTGTAAAAGTGCGATCATAAATAAATCAAGGAACGAGTGGGGCTCGAACCCATGGCAGGCGAGTCCTAAAACTCGCAGGCCAATGTGTAAACAACTCAGCCAGCTGGCTCTAACAAGATTCATCCAACTAGGTGTACAGAAATATACCTAGTTAGGTGAATCTTATTAGAGCTAGCTGGCCCGGTGGTTAGCGCACTGACCCGAGTTTAAGGATTCACCTGCCATGGGTTCAAGGAGGAGAGACTGGCGGACGTTAGGTGAAAAGAAAGAGGTGGATGCGCCATACTGTATATTAAGACTGGCAGAATACCCTGAACAAGTGTCTTGCAGATTTAAAAAATTAAGTGGGCGTGGTGACAAGGCGATCAAATTGGTAAAGGAATACTTAACGAGCAATTAAGGATTCCTTTACATATACAGCCTCCAACTACTTCCTACCCACAAGTGTCAGGTCAGTGCCTGTAGTATTCCTGATTCATAATTAGCTACCAAAAGGATCGAGTTTATGTCTTTATTTACTGATAATGTGAGTCTGACGAGGATGCGACCAATGATGACTGTTATGACAAACCTTGATAAAGAGAAGAATGATCCAGTAAAGGCTTAATGATAAAAAAAATTGTAACAGGTTTCGAGGAAAGGCAGTGCGCTCTACAACTATTGAAACTTGAAACATTCATGCAAGACGGACATTCTACCATGGTTCAATACCTCCAGGTTCTGGTAGATTACAATGGAACTGAGGTAAACAGGAGGTCCAGTGGCGCAGGCTGTGACAGCCATGGATGGGACACTTGTCAATACTGTCCACGTGACCTCATTGGGAATTCCAGGAATACTACACGCCTCGGCTGACCATGCAGCACGGCGCCAGTGTAACCAGCCGATGGCGCCTGTGTGACCACCGGCCGACGGCGCCTATATACATATCGACTAACGGCGGCCGTTTATATACACCGGACAACGGTGCCAGTGCACACACACACAATGAATGATGCGTTCGCAACACTAACAATACGCATCTACGCCACACTAAACATGGCATTTCACAGTAGTTCAAATCATGAAAGAATTATGTAAGCATCTACCTGTTGATGGTTCAGATAGTCATCATCGCCCCCGTGGCCCGGTCCTAGACCAGGCCTCCTGGTTGACAACCTGATCAGTCAATCTACTGTTGCCCGCAGCACAGTTCAACGAATGTAGCCCGGTCGATTAGGATGACTCTCGGAACTTGCCTGGTTGACCAGGCAAGCACCAGACGAGCCTGGTTCATGGCCGGGCTCCGAGAGTAGTAAGATTCTCAAAACTTATCAAAGGTTACTAAGTTTCTTATTCAAAACAATTAGGAACATGTTGGAAGTTTCCCTATATTTAAAGAGTATAGATAACCTTGATCTTTCACATATATTATCTCTTAATATACTTGTTGAATCCAGGTTTTTTTCCTTGGGAGTAATTCACGCCGTCTGCAACGTCCTTTATTTCAGTGTGCATATTTGCAGCTTATCACCCCAGGATTTTTCACGTATGTAGTTTTCTCGCTTACTTTCTGAAGTTCAGTCTTTCTTCCTCATAATGTATATTTTCCGTATGAATTGATAGGGGCAATGAATATACTGATTTTTATATTCTCCAGATCTGTTATTTCACTTGCCTAAAACTTAGCTATTTAGTATACAGCAAATTTGTAACGAGCCTCCCTTCATCCACACCTTTCATTCCCTTTTCCCTTTACCCACAGACTAACCCCACACACCCAACCACCTACTTCAAGATCGTGTGTCAACAGTGTGTTTCTCTAACTTGTCCTGGACGTGCGTGTTGCTCTACTGCAGATCAGTATCGGGCATTACCTGCTACATCAGCTTAATGCCTCACGCACTACTATAAACCACTCCTCAAGGGTCCATTGTAAAACAATTACCGTTTTCTGATTGCTGATGATACTCATTTAAGGGGAAGCACTAAACCCGCATGAAATATGCAACGAATGGGATATGGAGAGTAATTGTAATACTGCATAAAACAAAACTTAATTCGCACAAGCAATCTTTACTAAATAAAGTTCCTTCATAAAATCTTTCTGATACACTGTAACCTGAGAGATGTCACATTGTATGAGATACGGAGGATACGGTGGTTACTGTAAAGCCGTCGTTCTCCATTATAATGATCCAACTTGTGATTTTCATCTACTAAAACGAAGAGGTCTTCCCGCTGCCAGACTTAACATTTCCATTTATTTTAGTTGACTATAAGCAAATACAAGTTAACTAAATTTAAATTAACTTACCCTAAAATTCTTCATATATATTTTAGATTTAGCTTAAATCGAGCAAAAATTGACGATCTATAATGCCTCGGTTAATGAACTTTTTTTTTTTTTTGGAGGACGTGTGTGACGTTGAGAGTATTGTAAGAGACAAGGGGCAGGGGACCCCACTGTCACGCCCACATACACCTCACCGTCGTCAAGGTGACCAACAACGTACAGCCACAATCCTTTGCAACAAAGCCAGCATTTATGTACAACTGGTCGGTAGATCATGATTTGATAAATTACGACACAGTGTGTGAGCAATACTTTGACAGTCTACTGGCTCTATACCAGCCTGCAATCTACCTGAAGTAGATTCCAGGGGTAATCGCCTACCCCTCCCACACAGCAGTCAAGTCCAAGACCAGACCTCCAAAATGATGGCCTCAATAACCAGACTTCCAAGGTCTAGCAGCACCCAATCCAACAGAAGCACCACGAATCCTGATAATGGTGACTGGTCACCAAAACTTGACAAGAACTTCAATAAACGTCCTAATGAGATGTGTAATCTTCCCAACCTGTTATAAATTATACAGTACTTGTTCAAGCTCAGCTTGGTACCACTTGTCTTCATTTGTTGACATGTTCGAGCCGATTCTTCTACCTTTAATATTTTTCACAGGTAAATATACTATAATATATGCAATATATATATAATGAAATAGCATATTTTCTGTGAAAAATATCAGAGGCAGAAGAATCGGCATAAACTCATGGAACACATGTCAACAAGTGAAGACAAAAAGAAGCGTCACCAAGCTGGCGGAAAGGTGCCAGTGCCTCACTGCCACGGTGCAGGGCAAGACTAAGATATTATTTATACATTACTCATACATTAGGCACCAACAATGGAGAATTCCTTACAGCAATTCGTATTAAAGCTATAAAAACAATATTCACACCACTCTTGGGAAACTATTTAAAAGTTATTACATTAGCAAAGAGCCTTTTCCACAGTTAATGTTCTCAAGCAACAGGTTCTCGCACCAAGAGTAATACATACTAGTGCAAATGTTTCCTGATTGTGCTGTGCCTTCATTTGGCTGGACGAGTCGCTCCCCTTTTGTTTTTTTATTTATAATCAGTTATGCAAGAATCGTGAACAAGCGATACAAGATGCAAAACGACCATAGGGGAATTGAATGATAGCGCTAGGTTTTTCGTGTTGCAATCAACACATCATCAGGAGCTTGGAATGTTTCATAAATGAGTAAGATATCTCAGCAGATTCGTTCAGAGGGACGCTTCTGCAAGAGCGTCCTTCTGAACGAATCTGCTGACATTTTTTAATTTATGTAACATTGCAAGCTCCAGATGCGTCGATTGCAACAAAAGGGCCAAGAGCTATCATTCAACTTCCCCTGTGGTTGTTTTGCATAATCAGTTATATATATTTTTATAAGTTTACTTAAATTTAACCCAACCTGACCTAACCTTACCTACCCAATTCAAGAAAATAGCGTCTGTAGTTACAGGAAACGTTAAGAAATTAACGTTGGAATCTTTTAAGAAAATCAATGTAGTAAAATGGAAAGGTTGTCACTTCTCTGGAGTCACAGATGTTCAGAAATAAGATGAACAATAAACCCTCAGCCCAGGGAACCTGTAGGTTACCTTTAATAGATTCGGGGGAGGGGGGTGAATTACATCACCTGCAGCCGCCTACAGGAAAAAAAATCTGTGAAAGTAATCCTGGTAGCGAATATAAGTAAACTGATACAGCCTGTAGACCATGTTACTACCGGCTCCAGTGTCTGTATCAAATGTTGGTCACGAGAAATACAATAAACAACTAACTGAAGCCTTCCTATTGCTCCAGAAACAGCTGGGATTACCGAAAATAAGTTTTCCACCACTTGACCAAACTGGGTAATCAGACAGCAATGCTGGTCTCCAAATTTGGCCAATAGATATTGTGCTTGTATACACTGCATAGGCCTAAAATTATGAAAGTATATATGCATATGAATTTGAAAAAATGAGACCTTATATATTCTATGGGGAGTCTAAACACAGGTGTCATCTCATGAACTTACAAAATGAACGGTAAATTGCACGATTTTCTATTTCATTCACTATATCCTATACATCCATCATAGACGACTATCAACTAACGGAAAGTGGTTGGCCAAGACGGGCCATTTCCCCAGGTGGATTTCCTGCGATGCCAAGTAATGAACAAATTATAATTAGCAAAGGGACGCCCGGACTATAATCATATGCCAACAACTGGCGCCAGTGTGAGAGAAACACGTAGGGTGATGGGGAAGATGGAGGGGAGGAAGCTGGAGGAAGCAAAACACGGAGAGGATGGGTGGTGGTGACTTGCTGCTGCCACCGCCACTGCTGCCAGTCACGCCCCACGGAGTAACGGCTACGCTACCACTAATATTGTTCATACTTTTCCCAATCTTCTCAGCACTGCTGCTTTTTATTTACATACCCTGCCTCTTCCTGCCACTACAATAGCTTATTTTCCCTACAGCTGTTCCTCTTCCTACAATTGATGATGCTGTACTCTACATTCCCCCCTTTTTTTTTCTTTTTTTTTTTTTTTTTTTGTTCACGGTGATGCTTCCCCTGTGCTATCACTATGGCTGCTTCTATCCCCGTTACTGTAGCAGCTGCCTTCCTCTTGCTGTTTCTGCCCTCTCACTGTAGCTGTAAGAAGCATAATTTGTTCCATGCGCGCATGAAACTTTTAGTTCCTCTAACTGTACTCCTTGGAATGCAGAGGGCGCAGTTAGTTTTCTTCAGTAACGAGAGCAGTTAAAAAAAAAATGCAAGACACGCAGTACAGGAAAGAAGAGGCACAATAAGTGCACTAAAAGTGACTTCTAAGCATAAAAGTTCCAAGACTTTTGAACAAACTCTATTTAACTGTAATAAGAGAACTGCCAACAGACCTTCGATGTCTTCAAAATGGAATTTAAGATATGTGTACAAACCATCCCTGATAAACCGAGCTTTGCAAGCACCAACAGTCTGGCTAATTAGATCTACACTAGACCAGGTCAGGGATTGTGATCCCAGGAAGCACCACGACATATCAACAATGATACCAAAATATAACAAGTACAACACACCTCGCCCTCAAGGGTGGTGTCTTGATCGTAGTATACATTGTAACTTATATAATTTTGTTACCAACTGAGGAAACAGTAAAGACATGTCATGTTCACAAGTGTTGAGTGCCAGTAGAAAGCGAGGGTAGCCAGGCGAACGCTGAAAAATGTGGGCGAGCAGCGTGTTGCGATGCTTGATAACCTTCACAACGTGACAGTTTCTCTTGGTTTCGCAACGCGTCCTTGTCAACGCTTATAATTTTGTACGACTCCCGTGATTTTTTCAGGAGGTCAGGTACAAGGTCGTGAGAAAGAGAAGGAGTAGGAAAGTGGCAGTGGGAGGGAGAAAGGGAGCAGTTCCAGTGATCACCGCCCCTTGTTGACCAGGTAGCCTGACTGACAACCTGACCAACCAGTGAGTCACTGTTTGCAACTAAAGTCACCGATGGTTTCATCGATATTAAATGTTCCTCTTGGAGACAGGCATCAGCTGCTTTACCCTTTGGAATAATAGTACTGAAAAGAGTGGTGAAGGGGTAATGGAACTGGATGGGACCAAGATGAAAATGGGATGGGGAAGACAAGGCACTAAAGAGTGAAATAGGTAGTACAGAAAATTAAGTGAATTAAGTATTTTAGCTAGTTTAGGTTGCAACATAAGGTTTGGTGCAAAACTGAAAACTCACAAAACATTAATTTCCGAATATCATTAATCCACACCTCAAGTTTACCTACCCACGAGCCCGCGTCCCAGACAAGGCAGTTGGGGCTAGCCACATGCAGTGCAAACGAGGCACCACAGCCCCGCTGATTACAAATTTACATTTTCCGCTGAAAAAAATATCGGCTTATCTTTTTTTATTAAACAAAATTGCGTTCATCAGCATTGTGCTGCCACCTACTACCCTACTCTACGATAATTACATAGCGGGAACAAAGACTAGTTACGTTTCCCTGTCGTGTTCCATCACACAGGATGTATTTTGAAGAGGAGGTAATTAAATCTGTCAGCCTGAGCCGAGGAGACTTACGTTATTAAAGTGATGAGAAAATCATCAAGCAGCTCATTATGGGCTCAGTAGCTACGACAACTTCAAAAATTTGTCATAGTAGAAGCGGCAGCAGCAAGACCGATACAGCAATTATTCATGAGCCATCACGCTCAAGTGGCATATTCAGTGAGAGTTCGCACATGAGACTCCCCAGTGTACTTGCGAGTTAGTGAACTGATATATCAGCCGCACTTTCCTTCAGTGACTTTCACAAAATATAATACAGCAACAGCAGCAGAATGTAAACATTCTCCAGCCTTATTTTATTGTGCATCAGTTTAAGTCCACTCTCAGGCTCACATTCCTCCTCGGTTGTTGCTTACAGCTGTTCCAAACAGCTATCAATAGGTATCTCATTAGATCACTCTTTCTACCAGATAAATGTTCTAATATCTTATCTCTGGCGTGTATACATTTTATTCACTAATCGAAGAACATGTCACAGGTCCGTCATAAGGCCGCACAATAAGTGTGTACTGCCAAGAGCTTGACAGACACTTCTCAGTTTTTATAACCAGAAAATGAGTCCTATAACTGTCACTACTTGTATAATAATTCACCAGGTCATTATAGCTAAGAGACCTACATGATTCTCCAAGCAGAACAAGTAGATAATTACAAATATTGTGCATTTAAAAGCTAACAAAAACAAATTCCGTGCATTTTGAATTATGATAACGTTCTCCTTAATGTAAAATAGTTCCCACTTATTTTTCTCCTCTATCTTTCACCGGAGTAATCTTTTCACCAAGGCTCTCCCAACATTACTCCCCGCCTCCTTCTCTTCTTTACCCGTCTATCTTGTCTGCTTCACTCTCTCCCTGATTCACATTCCATCAGAGATATTACACTAGGTCCCGCCCACCCTTTATCCACGCCCCCTCACGCCTGCCAATAATTTCTGCATCAGATCCTTCACCCACTCGGGGGCTGTAGTGGTCCTCCATGGAACCCTCGGCTACCCCACCTTCAGGTATTCTTAGACACCCTCTTGTTCCGCCATAATGCAAACACCACTGAACGGATCATCATACGACAAGTGTCAAGTTTTCTCCCCTGACAAATAACCAACACTACTCCGCTGACAGTGCTTTCAGTCTCACCCTTCAAGGATAACAGTTCCAGCTACACATAATTTATCTCTTCCCTTCCCGTGACAATGCTCCAGACGTATAAAAACTTCCTGTGAATGTTATCTTACCCCATCCTCACTCCACTATGGCGAGCTTTTTACATTATAATATTCACGAAGAAAACATCTAAAATATTTTTCTTTATTGGATGGATAGGTAAGCCCGGGAAATGCCTCAATAAACGCTCCTCCAAGCAGATCATAAATTAACACCAACGTTAGAATTTTTCTAATTTCTCATAATACACAATACCCTCGCATACTTGAACAAACCTTCCGCAGATAAACGCCACGTACGTACGAACGAGCGTGTGCGTGTGTACACTACACCTGTGTAGTGCCATAGCCAGACTCGGTTTTCCTGCCCAGCTGCTCACTCAATCCTGGGACACGTAGACAACATTTCGCTCTCTGTTGTTATTTCAGACTACATAGTGAAACGCTGCCCCAATAAAAGCTGATTCTGACTCACGAAATCGTAATGACAATGTCTTTTCTTCAACAAAGTACTGAAATTATGTTCTCGATGCAACAAAGTAAACATTCTAGCAGTGAAAAAGTTGCTTTCCAGAGAGTCTTTAAACTATATGACGTAAATTCTCTTAAAAAAATAAGTTGTTAAAACACCAACGAAAATGGTGTGCGCGTGAGCGCATAAGAAAAAAAGGCAAAGATGGTCAAATTAAAGAAATATCACGATGAGACCTTTCAAAGTGGAATATGACAACACTCCAACACTATATCCGCCTCACCTTGACCAATCTTAACTGATAACCAATACTGCATGTGACCTTACCACACCACCTTACACCACACCTTGGACCTTCATTACACAGTAGTCCCTACACTACACCCTGGACCTTCATTACACAGTAGTTCTTACACTACACCTTTGACCCTTATTACACGGTAGTTCCTACACTACACCCTGGACCTTCATTACACAGTAGTCGCTACACTACACCCTGGATCCTCATTACACAGTAGTCCCTACTCTACACCCTAAACCCCCATTACACAGTAGTCTCTACACTACACCCTGGACCCTCACTGACATTCCCTACATTACACCCTGGACCTTGCCAGCACTATCGTCTTTCCTCTCTCAGAGAGTCGGTAGTAATGGCCCACCGCCACGCACTATTACCACCTGCATAAAGATCCACCCCACACTTTCCCTCCAGCCCTACCATTTTAATCAAACCTCCACCCCACACTACTCCAGCCTCACCATTTTAATCACGCCCCCCTCCACCGCCAAGCACTCGGAAGCCGAAGAAAGCAACTTTAGCCGTTTACAAAGTCATATAACGGGACCGCAGGTGGTAGAGGCAACTAGGAGTGATATTCCCTCCCGAAGAGGACCCAGAGATGACTGCGGCCACACTAGTGTACCATGGAGTCAACGAACCAGACAAGCTGTTACCTGTGATAACGACATATCCTCCTCCTCGCTAGTGTCCATAGTTAGGATGCACCACTTGAACTGACCAGAAGAGTGCTTGAACAGCATATGTCGCATCATTGTAGAAACCTTTCTTCCTCGGGAGCCAGAGACGGGTCATCGCAAGATTGAGACCCGTGCCAGGACTACAGTCTTGGCGAACATTATACATACATAGAGGAAGGACAACAGCTAAGAGCAATCGTCGGCTCCCACCAGGAAACTACTCAGGATGGACGCTGGTGAATATCCCCCCCCCTCTCCGTTAAGGTCATACAGCGTCTGGGAATGGGGATCAATTTCGTTTCATTCAAGGGCAGGGTAGTTCAAGTTCATTGGAACAGGAGCCTTTTAGTAGAATCAAGGCACCCCCTTAACGGGACTCACGAGAGCAGCACCTGCCTAAGAGATCCACGAGGCTGTAGAGTCATTTTTGCAACTTTTGTTGGTTAGGAGACCGCTCCAGCATCATCTCACACTAGGCCTCAGAAATTGCAAAGAAAACATTGCAATAATAAGAATTACTAACACAGGTAAAACTAAATGTTCAGTAAATACAAACTGAAGTTTGTTTTTCTCACTGCCAGGCAACAACAGTGAATACTGAACCACAGGTATACAGCACCGGTACACTAGTGGTAGCTTACTCGGACTCACGCTAAGGCATTTTCAAGATTAAGAAAAACACCAACTCTCTTTTTGCCGTCAAGAAATAACAGCGTTAAAACTGAGCGGGTAAACATCTAAAGACACTTCTCCTGACGATGAAAACAACTCTCGTTCCGCCGTGTAGGACTACAAGCTAACACACTTGTTGATAGTGACGGTACAAGGAAACAACTGTAAACTCTGTTATGGAGGCGTATGTTCGGTAAGCGTGTAAGAGCTCAGCCTTCACGTCTGCCCGCCTGCTTAAAGGGAAAAGGGGGACAAGGGCTGAAGATTGAGACACTTATGCAACATACAAGGGCTACGCCTAACGGGCTGGCCCACACGGGAGTCACGGGACCAAGGCTTGGCCAGGTAGCTGGTCCACACGGGAGTCACGGGACCAAGGCTTGGCCAGGTAGCTGGTCCACACGGGAGTCACGGGACCAAGGCTTGGCCAGGTAGCTGGTCCACACGGGAGTCACGGGACCAAGGCTTGGCCAGGTAGCTGGCCCACACGGGAGTCACGGGACCAAGGCTTGGCCAGGTAGCTGGTCCACACGAGTCACGGGACCAAGGCTTGGCCAGGTAGCTGGTCCACATGAGTCACGGGACCAAGGCTTGGCTAGATAGCTGGTCCACACGGGAGTCACGGGACCAAGGCTTGGCCAGGTAGCTGGTCCACACGGGAGTCACGGGACCAAGGCTTGGCCAGGTAGATGGTCCACACGGGAGTCACGGGACCAAGGCTTGGCCAGGTAGCTGGTCCACACGGGAGTCACGGGACCAAGGCTTGGCCAGGTAGCTGGTCCACACGGGAGTCACGGGACCAAGGCTTGGCCAGGTAGCTGGTCCACACGGGAGTCACGGGACCAAGGCTTGGCCAGGTAGCTGGTCCACACGGGAGTCACGGGACCAAGGCTTGGCCAGGAAGCTTGCCTATAATGTTGCTAGGAAATTTATAAGTATACTGCACAAGTAATACTACTGACACACTGCTCAACCTTCGCCACATTCACGGTGAAGCTCAACATTACGCAATTCGAATCCACTTTCTGGCTCCGCTGTCTTTCTAGAAGGTTACCTGAAGACGATTTCGGGGGTTCACAGCCCCTGGAGCCCGGTCCCAGACCAGGCCTCCCAATAGCTACCTTGATCAACCAAGCTATTGGTGGTAGCCACACGAGGTCCAACGTTACCAGTGAATGACTTGAGTTTATAAAGTTCCCTCTTGAAGACAGGTGTGTGTTTCTCCTAATGTTTAAAGGGAGAGCGTAGGGTCTTCGTTCCCTTACACATGAGTTGATAATGGACCTTGGTCGGAACATAGCCCAACCGTCCTGCTCCACTTCTGGTTAGTGTGACTCTGTAAATGGTCCAAGTCGGACCGAAACGTCGTAAGCTCCTCTCTTCTATGTGCGGGTTATTTGTGTATCGCCTAACATTTCCTAGCTAAATGTACGTATTTATGAATTGTTCCAGCCACGGTATTGTGGCCTTTATATAAAGCAGTATGAATCGAGTTCCAGCGATGAGTTTTTTGTTTTTTTTGTATTAGCAAAAATACGAATTTTTAAATGTAAATACATGCATAAATACTGAAGGAACAATTACTGACTTAATTACACGCGTCCAGGAATGAATACTATACTATAACAAAAAAAAAACAAAAAAACAGATAAGAACGACTGAATGTACGTACGTACGTACGTACACACACACACACACACACACACACACACACACACACACACACACACACACACACACACAAAACCCCGCAACACAGCGCCTCTTAACCCTCACTTGAGAAAAGAAAATACAAATATTACTTCATTTTTCCATATTCCCAGACAATGACCTCCAGCAGAACTGGACATTCTTACACATTAAAATAAAAAAAATACTAAATACCAACCACAACATTCGACTCTCATACTAAGGCACTTTTTCACTGCTAGGTGAGCAGCAGCAGCAGCACCACCACCACCACTAGCAGCAGCAGCACCACCACCAGCAGCAGCATCACCAGCAGCATCACCAGCAGCATCACCAGCAGCATCACCACCACCACCACCAGCACCACCACCAGCAGCACCACCACCACCACCACCAGCAGCAGCAGCAGCAGCAGCACCACCACCACCAGCAGCAGCAGCAGCAGCAGCAGCAGCAGCAGCACCACCACCACCACCACCACCACCAACCACCACCACCACCGGAAAACCGGCAGTCGAGCCAACGGTCTCTTGTGAACAAAAAAAGTGGGGGAAGGGAGATGGCAATTGCTGTGGAACATTGTATTCGGATTACCAATCCCGGAGGGTTAGCACCTCAGAATAATCCTAGGAAGACAATCAGTGTGGCCTAGTTCCAACGGAGTCCTGTGATCTTCCTCGGGATGCAACCCATAACAGTTACCAACACCCAGGTACTTGCTTTCTGTTAGACAAACAGGAACAACAGCTGTAAGTATAATTCTAACGCTTTTAATCATCTCGGGCTCGAATTACGAACTGGTGGGAAATGGGGTGCATGAAAGAAAAAAAAAACGGTGGCGGAAGGGATGAGTTTGGGAGACAGACGGGGATGATGTCCGTGATGAACCTCTGAGGATGACAGGAGACATCACAGAGTTCGGCCAGAAAACATTCCTTGCAGTATTCAGCGCCACGCATTTCGCTCTTGTTTATATTGGGGTTTAAATCAAGTTTATACCGGCCCTCTATTGTGCCACGAGAGAGCATGAAGGGATAGAGAGGGGCATGAAGAGCGAAGAAATGTGATAGCAAGGAGAAAATGCGGGATGAGAGGAAGAGGAAGCGCACAAAAGCAGCAAGGTCAAAAAAAATTAAACGCGACGTACTGTATTTGTCTACCTTTACCTTTCCTTTAATGAGTTCCGAGAGCTTTTCAACTACTAGAGCCCAGCCTTAAGCCAGGCTCGTCTGGTGTTTGCCTGGTCAACCAGGCCGTTGCTCGCGTCACTGAGTATTTATTCCACTCGTTTATAACCATATTTCAAAAACCACTGCACTGCTATAACGTTTCTAATTTAAATTTACCAAAATCTGATATATCACTGCGAGTCTTGTCCCGTTTAGATATTTTCAGCTTTTTATATAACTTTTATTCAATACTGTTTTTTTTTATTTGTACATTTCGTGTATATGCATTAATTATATTTGTTTCTAGAGTATAAATTCAGTGCCTTGGAGTACTCACCATTTTATTTTACTGATACTACCATACCACTCCTTGTATTCTGTTGGAAACAGTCACCTTGAGAAACTCGCCATGTCGCAATCGCAGCAGGGGCCGTCACTGGGAAACTCACCAAGACAGGAGGGGTAGACACCATGAGAAACTCGCCATGTCGCCCTCACAGCAGGGGCCGTCACTGGGAAACTCACCAAGACAGAAGGGGTAGACACCATGAGAAACTCGCCATGTCGCCCTCACAGCAGGGGCCGTCACTGGGAAACTCACCAAGACAGGAGGGGTAGACACCATGAGAAACTCGCCATGTCGCCCTCACAGCAGGGGCCGTCACTGGGAAACTCACCAAGACAGAAGGGGTAGACACCATGAGAAACTCGCCATGTCGCCCTCACAGCAGGGGCCGTCACTGGGAAACTCACCAAGACAGAAGGGGTAGACACCATGAGAAACTCGCCATGTCGCCCTCACAGCAGGGGCCGTCACTGGGAAACTCACCAAGACAGAAGGGGTAGACACCATGAGAAACTCGCCATGTCGCCCTCACAGCAGGGGCCGTCACTGGGAAACTCACCAAGACAGAAGGGGTAGACACCATGAGAAACTCGCCATGTCGCCCTCACAGCAGGGGCCGTCACTGGGAAACTCACCAAGACAGAAGGGGGTAGACACCATGAGAAACTCGCCATGTCGCCCTCACAGCAGGGGCTGTCACTGGGAAACTCACCAAGACAGGAGGGGTAGACACCATGAGAAACTCGCCATGTCGCCCTCACAGCAGGGGCCGTCACTGGGAAACTCACCAAGACAGAAGGGGGTAGACACCATGAGAAACTCGCCATGTCGCCCTCACAGCAGGGGCCGTCACTGGGAAACTCACCAAGACAGGAGGGGTAGACACCATGAGAAACTCGCCATGTCGCCCTCACAGCAGGGGCCGTCACTGGGAAACTCACCAAGACAGAAGGGGTAGACACCATGAGAAACTCGCCATGTCGCCCTCACAGCAGGGGCCGTCACTGGGAAACTCACCAAGACAGAAGGGGTAGACACCATGAGAAACTCGCCATGTCGCCCTCACAGCAGGGGCCGTCACTGGGAAACTCACCAAGACAGAAGGGGTAGACACCATGAGAAACTCGCCATGTCGCCCACACAGCAGGGGCCGTCACTGGGAAACTCACCAAGACAGAAGGGGGTAGACACCATGAGAAACTCGCCATGTCGCCCTCACAGCAGGGGCCGTCACTGGGAAACTCACCAAGACAGGAGGGGTAGACACCATGAGAAACTCGCCATGTCGCCCTCACAGCAGGGGCCGTCACTGGGAAACTCACCAAGACAGAAGGGGGTAGACACCATGAGAAACTCGCCATGTCGCCCTCACAGCAGGGGCCGTCACTGGGAAACTCACCAAGACAGGAGGGGTAGACACCATGAGAAACTCGCCATGTCGCCCTCACAGCAGGGGCCGTCACTGGGAAACTCACCAAGACAGGAGGGTAGACACCATGAGAAACTCAACACATCAGCACAGAAGGGAGAAAGACGATACCCCACAATTTTACACACTTAGGCAATGCCATTAAAGGGGAAGCTAGTAATAGCTTTTATGAGCCACGGTCGAAAAATCTGATAAGTTATTTGAAGTTGTAGAGTGGGAGCTAGAAGGAAGGTACAATGATTATAGGAAAAGGACAGCGGTGAAGGACGGAGAAAATGGGGATGAAGGTACAGGGAATAAAAAATAAACATTTATTCAAATAGTCTAAGTGCAAAGGTTCCCGAAGTTAAAGGTAATTACGAAGAAGTCATTCACCTTCACCCCCACACAGCCTTTCACTGTCTCTCTATTAGCCCTTCCACATCCTCCTTTCCCACCACAGCCCCCCAGGAACCCTTCAACATCCTCCCTCCCACAGCTCCACTCCCATGAACCATTTCGCGCCACAAACCTTATACACCCTCGTCTTACTGAAGTCTCCCATCCTGTGTGATAGAATATAACAGGGAAACATGGCTAGCTATTGTTCTCACAATATAACATTTTTAATAGCCGAATACAAAAAATTGTTTTAACTTAATGTAAAACACAAGATATTACCTGCACTTCCTTACAGTTTCCCACAGCAAAATTAAGAAGCTTCACTTTGGCTTTACAACAATGTTTCCTGTGGCCTAGAAAGTTAGGGTCTCGTTTCAACCACACCTCTCCCACCTCCACACTCATGCTAACATTCGAATGTAGCTACAAGAGCACATTCAACTGCACTACGTCACGAAGCAGGGTCCAAGAGCTGGAGTTTAGCTTCCCCAGACACAGCTAGGCGTGTGTACGCATACTACAAATAAAAGACCAAGTGTCTATCGACAAGTGCCTCAGACAAGTGCCCCCCCCCACACACACACACACACACTGCACAAACCACGGTCTTCCTGTTTACCCCGAGGCCACACTAGACGGTGGCTTACAGGAACTACCACAATGAGTAAGATAGCAAGGTTTAAGGTCATCTTTTCCATTTTGTGAAGTTTTTGTGAACCAATTTGGCTTTTACGACAAACCAATGAAGTTATGGTTATGTCCTGCTTTTTAGGCAGATTCAAACAAGAAACCTTAAATGATAAATACTTTTCGAAAAGTTAAGCTTGTTCATCAGCCGGGCTGTGGCTCGTACGTTGGACTGCGTGCGGCCAGCAGAACAGCCTGGTTGATCAGGCCCTGATCCACCGGGAGGCCTGGTCATGGACCGCTGATCCACCGGGAGGCCTGGTCATGGACCGGGCAGCGGGGGCGTTGATCCCCGGAATAACCTCCAGGTAACCTCCAGATACACACATACATATATAACCGCTTCGAGAAGTTTTCCGCCCTCGCAGCCCAACCTTGGGCCAGGATTTCTTGATTTCCGGTGAGTAAATACATGTGTATACCAATACATGTCTGTATTTTTCACCAAAACCAGCACTGTTATACAAACTGACAAGTGAAAGACGGGAAGCAAACCATTAGGTAAAGGATGGGGACGATGTAAGCAGCAGTAAATAATAATAAAATGTGAAAGAAGGGAATAATAATTATCAAGGGAAATTACGAGGAGAATGGTACCAGGTGAAGAGAAAGTGGCATGCAATTTTAATTAATTTTAAAGTGACGTGCAAGATATAAAATTAAGTGCCGAAGGAAGAACAGAAATAACACAACATGTATACTCAAAGCTCCCTCCCCTTCACTCGTAAATATAAATATGCAACACTTGAAAACAAAAATATGTAAAAGAGGGGAAGAGCCATTTAAATATACGACCACAGACACACTTGCATGGGTAGCCAGATTGGTGGTAGTTATATGGTGAGCACCTGGGAAGGGTCATCTAACCCCCTGGTCACTGCCGACGTAAAAAATGGGAAAAATAAAAAAATGTGTACTAAAAAAAAATGCTGCAGGACTAAGTCTGGGCTACAGTGAGGTCAGTGGCTTTAACTCCCCTTATCTACCTATGTAAAGTACTCTAAATATTGTTTTAAATTTTGAAACTACGAATGCAAGATTTTCAATGCTGCACAAATTACAAACTTAAAATATAAATAATCTTTCCCAAGCCAGTAGCATCCCTCCACACCTGTGTGTCGTTAATGTTTGATACAGCAGGTGGTGGTGAAGTGGAGACAGCTGGTGCCGGGGGTGCATCACAAACGCGGGATGTCGTGATGCTCACCAACACTGGCAACACACTTTCCCACGCCACGACGTCACTTCCGCTCACCTCACCCACCCACTCACACTGACAAAACCAGCAGAGCACCCCACGTTGTGAGGTTTCTACATGTTTTTACCTTCTGTCTGCCTACTGAGGGTTCCGGTGATCACTGTCCCCGTGGCACGGTCTCACACCAGACTACCTGGTTGACGGTCCGAGCAGTCAGGTTACTGGTGCTAGCAGCACTCAAGAATAGTAACTCCAGCTCAGCTGGAACGAAACAGTCGAAGCTTCCGTAGCTGATGAACTTCTGACGGAGTACTTGACAGTATACTACTGAAGTCATGCAAGCTCAGGCTGACCCATTTCAAAACAATGTAGCCCATACTGTGATGGAATAAGACTGGGAAACAGCCCGAAATGCATCGCATGCCAGTAGCTTCCTTCTGCGCTCAACAATATTGTATTACATGTAAACTGCTTTTTGTAATGCTGCAACAAGAAAACGTTTGCGTGTTTCGATAGAAAAGGGAACAGGAGACCAGCACACTGCTGATGTATCCGTTTTTGCTATGGGAGGGATGAGAGTAAGACACATGTGCAACATCTGGGTATCTTTATTGTAGACGTTTCGCCATCCAGTGGCTTTATCAATACAAATTCCAGGACATAACTTGAAGACAGTAGAACTATGTACAGAAGATGAGGTAATCAGTCCCTCAACCTAGGAGTAGGTGCGAACAGCACCATAGTCGTGGAGATTCTGAAGCAGAAGAAAGAATCCTGGCGCTTATATAGTAACGTCAGGTGAAGCAGACGAGGGCAAATTCACTGGTAGGCGGGATTCCCCAGTGGAAGTAGGTCCGTCCCAAAGAGAGGGTTAGTTGTAGTAGTAGATGTCATAGTCGTGAAGGTTATGTACATGTCCTCAGAATTAAGATTCCATGATGTTGCAGTGTCTGACAAGTTGTGTACGAATGGTATATAATACCGACAAGATGAGAGTAAGACACATGTGCAACATCTTACTCTCATCTTGTCGGTATTATATACCATTCGTACACAACTTGTCAGACACTGCAACATCATGGAATCTTAATTCTGAGGACATGTACATAACCTTCACGACTATGACATCTACTACTACAACTAACCCTCTCTTTGGGACGGACCTACTTCCACTGGGGAATCCCGCCTACCAGTGAATTTGCCCTCGTCTGCTTCACCTGACGTTACTATATAAGCGCCAGGATTCTTTCTTCTGCTTCAGAATCTCCACGACTATGGTGCTGTTCGCACCTACTCCTAGGTTGAGGGACTGATTACCTCATCTTCTGTACATAGTTCTACTGTCTTCAAGTTATGTCCTGGAATTTGTATTGATAAAGCCACTGGATGGCGAAACGTCTACAATAAAGATACCCAGATGTTGCACATGTGTCTTACTCTCATCTTGTCGGTATTATGTATGGGAGGGATAAAACAGTACTACAGCCCGGATGTTTAGACGAACCCCTCAGATTTACTCTCGAGTTTGCGCCTGCTGCTGATGTAGATGTAACCCGTGTGAACTGTCACGAGATCTATCGCGTACCTGAATGCGGAAAATGCAGTTCTTGGACTGCACATGATAAGTATGAGGCACATAAGATTACCCCATCAACGCTCCACGCTGAATGATGGCGTTCACACTGTTCACCTTACCAGGTCAATCAAAAACAAAGAATGTTTACTAACTACGGTGCCTTTCAATTATTTATACGCAGTACAGTAAATCAATAAACGTGTACGACGCCTGGGAAGATGTGCGCAACACTTGTGAGAAAAACTTTTCAAACTCGCAAGAACATGAAGGAGAACATCAAAATGGTATACAATACCGACAGGTCGTTAGGTAAGACACACATGCAACAGTTAGACAACTTTATTCCGAAACGTTTCGCCTACACAGTAGGCTTCTTCAGTCGAATACAGAAAGTAGGCAGGAACAGAACAGGAACGACTACAATGGTAATGGACTGATTACATCGTCTTCACATCTCTACTGTTCCTGCCTACTTTCTGTATTCGACTGAAGAAGCCTACTGTGTAGGCGAAACGTTTCGGAATAAAGTTGTCTAACTGTTGCATATATGTCTTACCTAACATGAAGGAGCACTGCAGCAGGTCTACTGGAACATGCTAGTCAGGTCCAGGTCAACAGTGGAAGCACGAGTTCGTAAATACACGAACCTTCAAGATTCTTCTGATATTTTATTTCTTTGTGACTGAGCACGAACTGATTGGTAAGTTGGCACTCTTAAGAGATCCTTCAGCGCCTTTCAAAAAAAAGTTCAACTAAAACCATAAATAATAACCCTCGTAAACCAAAACTATACTTCATCTGTTTTAAGAGATCTGGAGACCCCTTCCCCGTGGCCAAGTCTCGGACCTGATCTATATTAAGGAAATGTTAAAGAACTAATAATCTTTTAAAGTACAGTGTATACTGAAAGTATAAATGAGAGAAAAAAAACTAAATTCTGATACTGTAAAAACAGGCTACCGTCTCACTTACGTATATGACAGGACGGTAATATCTTAAATACAAAAATAACAAAGCATTCAATCAAGCACAAAAAAAAGTGCTATCACACCGAAGTAAAATAACCAGTATCAAGTAATGTTATTTTATTAAAAGTGAATAGTAAGGTGGTAAGAGTAAGTAGGTTTCACGTAAACTTTTCATATGACTGGTGCAAGACTGTTGTATAACCGGTCAGGAACATGGAACACTGTAGTAAGAAACCGCGGGTGGAAAACACGAACTTGGAGGTTAACCCTTGTGGCCTGGAGGATCTATCGTGTAGCAACTAACTTCACACCTCGTTAATAGTGTCACCTTTTACCTAGTTCTACTTCCTTTTTTATCACCAACATAACCACAACTATGCAAGAATAAGGTGCCTGCAACAATTCACTACTAACCCACACTTTAGAGAACGTTAATAAAAGTTTCGGTTATTTCTGGACCATTATCAAGTTTAAAAGTTTGATATTTATAACTTGGAATAAACCTCTCCAGTCACTCCAGGGAGGTAGACTCATTTCCCAGACCTTAGGAGTCACGCATGCAGTCATGCCGTGGATGACCTGTGCAATCAGCTCAACCTTCAACTTAAGAACAGTTCTGTATTTACCACTTCTGAGTGATGTTTTTTGGACTTTTCAAAACACGTGATCCACTCCTGGAGTGTTAGCGAGTTACTGAACTCTTCTTCACTGTTGCAACTTTCTGCGAGTTACATCAGACTGCTGAGCTGATAAAAATCCTTAATGTCATCAACTGACCCCCCCCCCCTTTCCCTTCTCAATCAGGTACCTGACAAGATTTCGCATCATTCGAATTCGATGTTTCACACGGGGCAATGTGCATGAAACGAGTTTCTTCCAGGGGTGTCACCCACTTCTCCACATATTTTAACCATATGCTAATCATTCACCTTTAGAACCAAATCTGTCATTCTCAAAGTCCCTTATTGTACCTACAATTCCGTAACTGCCAGGGGCATCAACGTGTCTTCGAAAATAAGAGGAATTTTTGCTTTTATTTTGGCAGTGAATTTTCACTTCCGTTTTAGAGTATCAGAGGGTATTAAAATTTCAAATAAATAACACCAAACTAGTAAAGATCACTGCACTCAGGAAGAGAAAATGGAGCTGGATTGATCACGCAGGTAAGCCATATCAAAACCAGTTTATGTCGTCGTATATGCACTTGCGATAAACCATAATTTGGACATTCTTTCCGAATTATTTTTACATGAAGCTTTAATTCCACGCAAGTCCTTCAGATCGGGAACCTCGGAGGCTCGAGCAGCTGTTCGGTAGTCGTCGGACACACTAAATGTATTCGCATTTTTTACTGGATTATTAAGACTTGTTTTAGGAAGGAACAAAGCTCCAGGTTGTAAAACCGAATTATACCCAACTAAGTAGTCTTCAAAAGGTACCTTGATGCTCAGCTCAGCTCTGCCCTTTCTCAGAGCAAACAAATTGCCTCCCATTCCTCATTTACTGTACGACCATTACGGTGATGGATGACTATGAAGCCATTAATAGAAATGTTACAGCTCGGCTACCCTAAAGTCCCTCCAGTGAATTTGAAAGTGGCCTACAAGTCAGCATGAAGCATAAGTGCAGTATTGTTAATTTTATAGGCAAGCTCTAAACTTGTTTGGGTAACAGTGAAGGGGAAATGAATGGTAATCAGGTTAGATCTAAACAAATGGAGAGCTCTTAATTCCCTGTATCAACCTGGAGTCTACCTGGAGGTTATTCCGGGGATCAACGCCCCCGCGGCCCGGTCCACGACCAGGCCTCCCGGTGGATCAGGGCCTGATCAACAGGCTGTTACTGCTGGTCCTTCTAAGGCACCCCTTGTAGGGAAGTTGTGTATATGAATGGAGAGACCTACCCTTAGTGTTAACCTGTCAAGCTAAAGCAGAGCTTGGAGGAGCTGCTGCAATATATAACAGCCGATGTTAATAACCAACACACTTTACATCTCTGCTACACGGGGGTGAGGTGAGGGGGTGAGGTGAGGGGGTGAGGTGAGGGGGTGAGGTGAGGGGGTGAGGTGAGGGGGTGAGGTGAGGGGGTGAGGTCAGGGTTTGCATGGGAACAGGTGGGATCATTTTTATACAAAATTTCCATTCCCCCCCCTCTTAATTTTTCATAACCTCAATAACCCTTTCTCGAGCACTGCTAAGTGCTTTCATATGAAAAAAAAATAAAAAAAAAAAGAGGGAGGGAGGGATATTAAAGAAGGGAAATAAATAAAAGATAAATAGGAAGGGGAAAGAAAAGAAGGGGGAGGAAAAAGCGAAGAGGAAAGGAACTGTAGTGTTCCGGGGTCGCTATTCCCCCTCGACACGAGCTCAGACCAGATCTCTTGGTCAGTGGATGTTGCTACTTGCTGCTTCATGTTGTCATTTTTCAAACTATTCCATAATTTGTGTAACGGAATTCGTCTTAAACTTCCAGGAGCCATAAAAACAGCCCAGGAAGCACTATCCACTATTATTTCACAACTTGGCCCGACTAGCTGGTAATGGGGCAGAGTTCTCTAACTTAAGGGAGAACTTTGCCTTAAGAAGGTTGCTGGAATATTAATGGCTAGTACCAGCACGATGTCTGGAACAATATTTTGAATACCCACTAGAGTGCCATCACAGGACACTACTAACCAGCAGTCCTTTTTATTTTCAAAGTGTAAAATCTACTTGATCCGGTATTGCAGAGGAAGTTAATTCGTTAATGGTCATCTTTTTGACAAAGACACGTATCAGGAGATACTTGTCCTGTTTCCTGACGAATAAATCACCACTAAAAAGTTAACCGTGATAATTTAATCTTAACATCGAAGTCGTGCAATCACTGGCTTCCAAGGCTCGTTTTATTTACTGAATCATTTAAAATACCTAACTGATTTCATTGAGAAATGAAGTTTATTCAAAAAACCTTACCAGATATTTTGGCCGGTTTCTCGCTCTTTTCCAGTGCCAGATCCTCCAGCTGCACTAGAACCTCTTTACCACCAACCTCTCCCTCGGTTGGAATCGCCACCACCACGCCTTATACTTCCAGCCAGCCACAGCCGAAAAGTCTTTCCCTACACCACCTGCCCACTTCCAAATGCACGGTGTCCCCAGGGTGTGCCTCGGTGCACCCGTAAACTCCAGCCTTCACCCCACTATCACCGCCCCTTCCCCCCGGCACACCAGGGACTAACCCACCGGATCAATACACCCCATCACAGACTTTTTTTTATTTTTCCTAACCATTTTAACTCAGCGTTCTCGCTTTACAACACTCAACACCCTCAAAGTCAATATTTGTCTACATTTTCCTATAGTAGGCTTATATAATAGCAGTGATTATACGAAGCCTCCGAGACGAACCTGCAAGTGAATGAGTCTTACCAACCCGTGACCCCAAGGTTAATCCAGGATGATCTGTGATAAACTCGCATTAAGAGGGGTTTAAAAATGAATACAGCTATGCGTCGAGATATACAAAACTGTAGTATAGCAACCAGTTTGAAGTGATTAGTGTTACAAATATTCTGTATGAAAATTTTAGCTCGTGTATTAGTAGATATATTTACGTGAATTATATATTTTTTTTATTTTGCATCAAAACTTTTAAAAGATAATATAACTTAAAATTAACGTAATGCAATTTAGCTCAATGCTACCAAGCCTATCTTTAATAAGGCTAATTTTCAATAGCATTATTTTCCATCAATGAAATATATTAATTTCGTTATGTTCAGACTTATTGTAACATAATTTAAACTGCAAGCGCAATACGATTATAGCTTCATAATCATAAAATAAAAAATATATGTAAACATTCAATATGATTATCGCTTCATAATCATAAAATAAAAATAAATATAATCGCATAAAAATGCACGTTGAGGAAGACAATGGTATCAGCAGTCTGTGATATAATCTTGTCAACAAACTATTCAACTGATAAGAAACAGTGACAAGATTGTTAGGAGAGTCCGCGCGCTCAGATAACTCTATCCTTATCAACGTCGTCTTAACAGATACATTTACATTGGAAATACTATCTTAACTATCAGCAGTGTGAGCAAGCTGGCATACCACTGAAAATAGTAAACATTTTGAAACTATTTTTACGAGATCTGAAGAAACGAAACGTTGCAAAGCAACAAACTTTTATTGGAGTAAAGTTTAGCTGTGTAGATATTTATGTCATGAATCAATAAAACTATAAACAGTGAAACGATTAACGGTACGTCATTTGGGTTCAACATTTCCCGAATTCATTGTGATATAAAAATTTCACTATGTCATGAAAGTTTATTATATAGGTCCACGAATTTATTGTGGCTAAGTCGGTATAATTGTTGACTTGCTTTTGCACAGTCTTCAGTTCGGTGCCCAGTTCTCTTGCTCATAATCAAGGTGTAGATACCATATCAAACTCAAAACAGAGCACAATGAACGACTGCAAATGAATAAACGGAAGAATGAACCCAACCACTGCTCAATTTACTCTATGACAGTCGTTCATTACAACTTATCTCGAGTTTATAGACAATATGGTTCTGAAATGTAAGGAACAGATGTACTGTGAAAGCTGCTGAAGCCGTGGGAATAGACAGTAGGGTCACAGATGGTGCCGCTGATATAGACAACAAACGTGGTCCCTAAAATTTGCTACAGTATACCTAATAGCCCAGTTGTACAGCGTTTGGCCTGCTACATGCCAGAACCACGGTTCGAGTCCCCGCCCATTTTTCTGTTTATTCAAAACACGTTAACACAGCAGGGAATGAGAACTCGGATGATCTGACAGACACAGGAGCACAAGAAAATATACACAATAGGTTTGAAGAATTTTGCAGCAAATTATAAGGAGCACATAAATTAATAAAAAAAATCATGAGCAGAGGTCGATGAGAGACGCGTGTAAGAAAATAATGAGTTTATACAAAATTCATCCTCAAAATATTTTTGGCGTTCGCATAAAAATACTTACTTGAGATTTTGCAATACGCCCCGTGCTGCCAAATATGCAACCAGTTTCTTCTGTTATAGGGTCATGTAAGTACCCCTGTCTTCTAGTAACTGAGTAACATGTTCAATTTTCCACTGCAGTCTACCTTGTCCATAATTACTCTCGCCTTTGCTCTGCTTCGTAAGGTGAAGTCCAGGATCTTTCTTTACTTCATGGTATAACTTAACAAATCTTTGATGACAATTGTTTTGCAAATGCGATAGTAATTATGGAAAAGGTAGATTATAGTGGAAAAATGAACATGTTATTAGAAGACAGGGGTACTTACGAGCCTCTTAATTTCGCTATTACCAGGTAATTCAGTGTAAATATAGGTTAATATACGCTAACCTAACCAAACCTAACCGAGAATACCAAATATCAGAAAGCTAAGAAAAGATACGAGTGCGCAGATATAACGATGAAAATTGAGGAACATGCTGCTATATAGTAATGCCAGCTACCTTTCACTTACACTTGTACCTGTATGTACTAGCTCACAGCTATACAGTAATGCTAGCCATCTTTGTCAGACTTGTATCTTGATGTACTAGCTCACAGCTAATCTCGTATCGATGGGCCTATCATCAGGGTACAAAGTAAACATTCATTCTGGCCAGTGATAAAGGCCAAATGAGGTATTACTTGTACGCACATTTCTGGGTATGTCAGTCAGTAAACACACGCCAACAACCAAATACTACTGTGAAAATGTTATCTAGCCATTATATGAACGCTGGCTATATCGGGCACCTGCTGCAACCAAACTACCACCACTCCACCCCAAAAATCACCTAACCACCCAAACCACCCTCCACACCTCCCCAACACCCAAACCACCCTCCACACCTCCCCAACACCCAAGCCACCCTCCACACCTCCCCAACACCCAAACCACCCTCCACACCTCCCCAACAACCAAACCACCCTCCACACCTCCCCAACAACCAAACCACCCTCCACACCTCCCCAACATCCAAATCATCCTCCGCACCTCCCCAACAACCCAACCACTCGCCACACCTCCCCAACAACCAAACCACCCTCCACACCTCCCCAACATCCAAACCACCCTCCACACCTCCCAAGCAACCAAACCACCCTCCAAACAACCATACCACCCTCCACACCTCCCCAACGACCAAACCACCCTCCACACCTCCCAACAACCAAACCACCCTCCACACCTCCCAACAACCAAACCACCCTCCACACCTCCCCAACAACCAAACCACCCGCCACACCTCCCCAACAACCAAACCACTCTCCACACCTCCCCAACAACCAAACCACCCTCCACACCTCCCCAACAACCAAACCACCCTCCACACCTCCCAACAACCAAACCACTCTCCACACCTCCCCAACAACCAAACCACCCTCCACACCTCCCCAACAACCAAACCACCCTCCACACCTCCCCAACAACCAAACCACCCTCCACACCTCCCCAACAACCAAATCACCCTCCACACCTCCCCAACAACCAAACCACCCTCCACACCTCCCCAACAACCAAACCACCCGCCACACCTCCCCAACAGCCAAACCACCTCTATTCCTCCCTTGACAATTAGCCTATTACCGTCTCCCTTATCCAACTCTTTATTCTCCACCTCCCAAACAGTACTCCACATGTTCGTCCTGTAACTCTAATCGACATAATCTTCCCCCTACTAACTATCCTCCCCTCTCATCCCACCCCTACCTCCCTCATCCCACCACTCAGTGACGTCAAGGGAGGGGCCATCCTGGGATCCACAAGGGGGAACTATACACACCGCTCGCCACTTCTCTACGCTACATTCTCTATTATTTTACCTTCCCAAAGAGGCTTGGCTTTTAACACAACAGACCAGCTGGAGCAAGCTTTGCACGAGCGCCTGTGTTGGGAAGGAGCACTGTATGCTGAGCAGGGATACTGTGTGTGCTGAGCACTGACCTTTTTGGGTTATCCTAGGTAATCTACACACATGCTATGTATAATTTATGTACCTGTATTAATGTGTACCTGTACCTAAAACTTACAGGCGCAGTGTGTGCTGAGCGGGGATACTGTGTTGGATAAAAGGACACAAGTGCAACTAATGCAACATTTATATTGCTGCAAACTTCTGCTCTCTAGGAGCTTTCTCAAGCGTTGACAAAGCTCCTTGAGAGCGAAACGTTGTCACAATAAAATGTCGCATTAGTTGCGCACGAGTCCTTTTACCTAACGTATTGTCTATAATACTACCACATTATACTGTAATGCTGAGAAGTGTGCGCTGAGCATGAGCAATATGTACTAAGTGGGATTACTATGCGCATTGAGAACGCATTGCGTGCATTCATCGGCTTTAGTAGCCTTCACATACAAAATTTCCACTGGAGCGGCCCATGGTAAGAGGTTGTAAGATTGCAAGATTAATACATGGAATTAAAATCAGAGGAAAGCGCCAAAATCGTGGGTGTTTTACAGTGAATAAGAATGAAACTAGGCTCAATCCAAGAAGATAGTTCCAAGTCCCTGGATCACATTACACAAATGGAGATAAAACTAGAAGCAATGACTTCATACTGGAGAAAATCCCCATTCGTGAATGAGACGCGAGTCAAAGCCAGGTACCCCATACGAAAAATGGCATGATGATACCGACAAGATGTGGAATACGATGTACAGTTCAGGACGTTTCGCCACTCGTGGCGAAACGTTTCATCTAATAAATGTCCTTAACTTTTCGTAAGTGTTTTTTTTCCACACCGTGTTATATCAATGGTATACAAGCCCAACAGGTCGAGGAATGAAGCATGTGTGCCACTAGGATACCTTATGGAATCGCTTCGCCAACCAGTGGCTTTATTTATCCAATACAGAGAAATTATTCGCTGTACTGGACTGATAAAACCACTGGTTAACCAAACGTCTCCACAATAATGATGCCTAAATAACGGACGTAACCTTAAGTGAATCAAGCTGCCAAAAGATGTCATCAGTTCTACAACAGAAAGCTAATTATGATTACGAATTAAACTTGCATATCAGTGATAAATTTCATTAGATGCCACGAAGTAACTAAAAGACCTAAAGCAGTCTCTTTCATATATTCTTAACTGTTGCTCTATATCTGTCATATTTGAGAGAGAGAGAGAGAGAGAGAGAGAGAGAGAGAGAGAGAGAGAGAGAGAGAGAGAGACAGAGAGAGACAGAGAGAGACAGAGAGAGACAGAGAGAGAGAGACAGAGAGAGAGACAGAGAGAGAGAGAGAGAGAGAGAGACAGAGAGAGAGAGGAACCTCAACAGGAACGTCTTTTTTATATTTTTAGCATAAGTGGATACATCCGCAGTGCTGTTCTATTACATATGATAGTTACATAAGAACATAAGAAAGGAGGAACACTGCAGCAGGCCTGTTGGCCCATACTAGGCAGGTCCTTTATAATTCATCCCACTAACAAAATATTTGAACATTAAAATGGTATAAAATACCGACAGATTGTTAGGTAAGACACATATGCAACAGTTAGGTATCTTTATTTTGAAACGTTTCGTCTACACAGTAGGCTTCTTCAGTCGAGTACAGAAAAGTTGATAGAAGCAGAAGATACTTGAAGACGATGTAATCAGTCCATCACCCTTAAAGTTTTGAGGTGGTCAGTCCCTCAGTCTGGAGAAGAGCATTGTTCCATAGAATGAAACAATATGGAACAATGCTCTTCTCCAGACTGAGGGACTGACCACCTCAAAACTTTAAGGGTGATGGACTGATTACATCGTCTTCAAGTATCTTCTGCTTCTATCAACTTTTCTGTACTCGACTGAAGAAGCCTACTGTGTAGGCGAAACGTTTCAAAATAAAGATACCTAACTGTTGCATATGTGTCTTACCTAACAACAAAATATTTCCCCAATCCCACTAACAAAATATTTCCCCAAAATATTTCAAGAACTTCTCCTTTGAAGTCCCTTGATTTGTATTCCCTGGAACACAGGCGAGAAAGATGCACGATAATATACACTTGGAAAATCTTATAGGGACTAGTTCCAAATATGCACATGAAAATCACTCCCTATGAAAGCAAAAGACTTGGCAGGAGTTACATAGCGGGAACAAAGAGCAGCTGTTTCACTGTCATATTCCATCACACAGGATGGGTTTCATACAGGGGGGGAGGTGGTGGTGTTGAGGGGGGGGGAGGGACATGGGTAGTGTTGACACAGACCCAGAGAGTTATCTTACTGGGTTTTATGAACAGGAAGAGGCGGTAGCAAGGTGCTCACTACACTACATCAGACTCGCACTTCTGGCCAGCATCTCATTCTCATTTTACTGCTATAGTGGTAGCACCATCATCTGCTGCCTGCAGCTGTGCGCGCGCACACGTCTGCATTTCAGTTGTTTGCATGTTGATCGACGTCATGATAGGCACTACTTAATATGTCTACATTATTACCTGTTGTAACTTTTTATATCATTATTATTTATTAGAAAGAATAAAAGTGAACTTCGTCATCACCATTAATATATCATGACGTCACTATCATCACGTCCTGTTTATTAATGCATTAAGTGTTTGGTGCATTTTCCGGATGTATTTTTCATTTTCATTTTTAAATTCACATTAACGCTGAATCAAGAGAGAAGATTTAAAAAAATTGTGTTAGTGTCATGAGTCATTCAAATGGAGTGCGCGCGAAGCTGTCTTATATGAGGTTTATGTTAATGGTGTCTATGTACCTAGATGTAGAAGCCAAGACGACTATTAAGTCTGGGACTCAAATTCAAAAGGAAAAGTAGTGTGTGTTGGAATTTAAAGAACACTGGAACCAGGCGACTACTCAGCAAGTCTTGATACTTATTCTCATACACAAACACTTTGGTAAAAGAATTAAAAGTCATTTACGCAAAAGAACTTTCGAAGAAACGCACTGATAGTAAAAAGAAAAAAAAATCCATCATTCACTCTACCCTCACCAACCATACCCCTATCTTCATTTCTCGTACATGTTCGTCTTTCGCCCAGCACCATGTAACTGCGTGGCTTAGTGTTGTGTCCATGCAGAGCACTGGGTGTCCCTCTCAACACAATAGCCACGCCGTTGAGATAAGCTGAACTCCCCTCCCCTCAACGACATCACCTGTCACCAACAAACGCATCCCCAACCCGGTCCCTTTATCCGTCCATATACATTCAGGAGATATTATTCGACTCCTGCAAACACTACTAGGAGAATACACACACACACACATTAGTAGCATTCCAATTCCAATTACCCCCTTAACGTTTAAACCATTATTCTCTACCCTACAACCATTACCTCCATTCCACCTGAGCAATGTAAAACTCTTTCCTCCTCCCTCCAATAACTCCTAAAATTCCTAGTTTCCACGAATAGCTCCAAAGCATACCTCACTCGCCCACCCCATCACTTAAACCTTACCCAATAAGCCCTCTACCTGCCACACAAACACTATCCCTTAGGTTAGATAAGATTTGTCAGGAAACAGGACAAGTGTTTCCTGACGCGGCTCTTATGTTATATGACCCGCCACTAGAGCTTATGGTCATCTGACCGAGGCCTTCCGCTGGCTTACCGGTCCACCCCTTTTAAAAATAAGGTTATAATTATAACCATTTACAAGCCTAGAAATATAACACCAAACCTCTCCCAAATATCCCCTACTTTTCATCCCTGACTCCAGCTGCTACCTCTTTCCCCATGTGAACGTGGGTTAGTAAGGAAAATCACAGGCAAGGGAAAGCCCAGATACTACAGTCACTACGGACACAACTCACAAGAAAGGCAAATGTGACATTCTTGTGGCAATTCTAGGCTGTGCTGAAGAGCCAGGAAAAAGTTGACATTTGGATCCCTGTAAAAATGTGATTCTGATTCTCTCATTCTCTCTCTCATTCATTCATTCATTCTCTCTCTCATTCATTCATTCATTCTCTCTCTCTCATTCTCTCTCTCTCTCATTCTCTCTCTCTCTCATTCTCTCTCTCTCTCATTCTCTCTCTCTCTCATTCTCTCATTCTCTCTCTCATTCTCTCTCTCATTCTCTCTCTCTCTCTCTCTCTCTCTCTCTCTCTCTCTCTCTCTCTCTCTCTCTCTCTCCCTCTCCCTCCCCCCAATTTCCCGCTTTTGGATTTCCACTATTTACAAATTTCACATTTCTACATTTCAGTTAAATTCATTTTTCCCTTACTCCCCTTACAAAGCTTGTATGTGTACAATAGTAGTCATGGCTACAACCAGTTCCAAGCTCAAAGATCAGTGGACGGTCTGATAAACAACTTGACTTACACCAAGTAACTTGACTGGTGGGGCGGTGGCTGTCCAGTTTGAATGGAACCTTCGGAAATACTATACCTATTTAACCGTGCTCGACTCTTTCCAGTTTGCTGAAGTGATCTAATTTTAGCACATTTGCTTTTACCACTAAGTGAATTCACTTTTACCTAGTTTAAGAGCTATTCCAATTCATTTGCTGCTGTACAAGTATTTACATCTCATAATCATCCAACCTCTGTATGCCCAGTAAAATATATTCATAGGGAAGCGCTAAACTTGTAGAGGTCATGTCGTCACTGGGGTATGAGAGGTAACCTACGCCCTTCAAGGTAAAAGGCTCTTATATTCTATGATAGTGTCTCCTCTTGGCCAACGTTTCTCCATAGTAGTGAGGAAAGTTCCGTCGTAGCTTCTGTTGGTCAATTACGGTACCAGTTACCTAGCCTTTGTTCTTTAAGTTATGTACAGTGGGTGCTGCGATTGACTGGTATTATGTATTCTAAGCACCGATAAACTTCCTTCATGTTTCTCAAAGTCACTGTTACATTTACCTGTGGAGTAGGCCTATGAAATGTCTTTGAGCGAGCTTGTGGAAACTGGATCTTGTGAAATGTTCCTTCTAGGTTTCTTTTCCTTACCAAACTCCTCGTGTGAATTCTCACTAAAGTGCTGCATTGCACCAGTCTCCTCTGCGCCGCATTTTAAATACGGAAGGTGTCTACCCGACTGCAGAAAGCTAATTTTTACACATTCCCCAAAGTGCAAATGGCGCCGCTGAATTCTTTTCACATTTTTCCCAATTTAGCAATGACAGAAATGTGCTGCTACTCGGCACGGGAGGAAGGGAGCTATCGCCTCGGCGGCATGGTCCCAGACCAGGGCCTCCTGGTTGATAAGACATCAACGAGGCTGTTGTGCTAGCAGCACGCAATCCAATGTATCTCCATAGCCAGGCTGATCAGAAATTGACTTGTGAAGACAGCCAGGGGTCTCGGGGACAGTTCCCCTTATATATGAAAGGTGTTGAGTCTTGGTCGGCGAGTTATCTTTTAGTACACTTACTGCACCCCCGTTCACTGGATGTATTTTGCACTGTCTGCCGAGCCTCTTTCTCTCGAAAGGAATATTTTAATGTGCAGATTTAAAACCAATTCCTCTCTAATTTTCCAGATGTAAATTATGATGCATCTTTCTCGCCTCCATTCCAGGGATGGCAGCTCAAGGAACTTCAGTCGTTCCCAGCTAGGAACTTCAGTCGTTCCCAGCTATTAAAGTGCTTGAATTTATACGCATTAAGTTCTGTACATTCACCGGATGTGCATTATCGCCTGCCTTGAATGGCGCTGTTAGCGTACAATAATATTCCATTTTAAATAGTACAAGTAACTTAGTGTCGCTGGCTTAGCACCACTTGTTTTAAAGATTCTTGTGATATAAAACGGTTGTTTTATGAGAAAAGCTATCTATGTTTTCTTAACATAATCCAGCCAGTTCTGATGACCAACGGGAAACAAGCCACTGCATAACTATCGTTCTTGAATCAACTGCCAATGTGCGCAGAATATTGTGGATTGGGCGGCAGTCACGATGTACCAGCCAAAGGTCACAGGATACGAAAATGCAGTCTGAGGCAGCACAGATCACAGTCCATCACAGCTCCTCGTGAATAAGAAACCAAATTATTGAAATATTTAAGCGAATGAGTACCAGACTAACAGACGGCACTCCTCTAATGTACAGCAGTAATTGACAACATTACCAGACTAACAGACGGCACTCCTCTAATGTACAGCAGTAATGGACAGCATCGTAACACTAAACCCTACCCAAAAAAGGAACTCTTATATGTATATCTTTAAAAGTATGCTAGGACATAATACTAAAGGCGCAGAATACTACAGGTTGTAACAGTAAAACTCATGGCTATAACCTTTCAGGACACGACACCTAACTCACCCCTGGGCACGTGGACGGGAGAAGGCTCTAGAAAGACCTGAGGGAGGGGAGGGACGGGGAGGTTAACAGAGCTTCTGCCTGCCTGGAAATACACTAAGAGAACAAGGGATCAATACCCCCACACCACGGCTCCTTATCTTACTTTAGGTGTCACACTAAGTTTCTTCTCATTCCTTATCTTGTAGCTATTTTAGAGCCAGACTGAAACAACTCATTACCTATTTCTCTATGTAACCTAACGAAGGTGCAGAAGGAATATGAAGTTTTCTTTATAGTAGTGAAACACTGTAATGACATAGAAGAGGAAGTTGTGTTACTACTGGAAATAAAATAAAAAAAATACATTATAAATTAAATAATGAAGACAGGACACAACAGAAGAGTTCTATCCCTGTAACTACAAATACGTAATTACCAGTAGCACCATTACACCAGAAACAGCACGACTACCACACCAGCAGCCCCACCAACCCCGCCGTCTGCAGCAGCCGGCACACTGCCGCCACCATCAACACGCAAGCCAATGCCTGTGCCACACCCTACACCACGTGTACACACCTTTGCTGCTGGACACTCCAAATCCAAACCACTGTCTTAAAACTTTTAATTTAAATTTAGCAGTATTAATCAATTTCTAATGTAACAAACTTTTCAGTAAAATGTAGCAATCAGAAACGTAGTAGTTTTGAGTGGTAGTTCGAGAGGAAAGACCACATTCCTATTTATAATGGAGAGACGTGTGTAGCATATAAAATGCTACCATAACTTCTTGATAAATTTGTTGGAAAAAGTTACCCTGTGTAATTTACAATTTTTTATTGTTCCGAAGCAACAGTAGTTGTGAAAACTGTCGTCCATGGTACTGTGACAAAACATTGATCGCATGGAGCATATGAGCGTTTGTAACCTCAGCCCAAAATTAAACCTACCAGGCCGACCAGGTGATGCTTCCAAGGACTGCCGCCTCGTGATCTGATCTCAGCTAGGCTGCTGGTGGTTGTAGCAAGCAGTCTGGCATAAGCACCACAGCTCGCATGCTCAGGAAAAGTTTAGAGGAACTTGTCGAGTATTCAAGAGAATTCGACTGACACTTCTTGAAAGCGCTGAAAAGCTTTAGCCCATTTATGTTTATCTAGTTCCTTCATTGGACTTCAGTCACGCCTATTTTTCATTGGGGTTATTTTGCACTGCCTACAGTGCCCTCATACTCTTAAAAGGGGGTTACTTATGCATACAAATTCTGAACCAGTCGGGTATTTTTCTGATGCAAATTGTATTTCTCGTGTGCGCTCCAGGATTTTAGGGATTTTAATAATATCCATTAAAAAGGTGCTTCACTACAATAGATACAGACCGTCAAGTTCTTTGCACACTCCTCAATTTCACCTGCCTTAAATGGGGCTGTTTATGTATAGTAATATTACAGATCAGAGTAAACAGTGCCTTGAAGCGTTGCGTTTCGTTGTAGAGCCTATCATATTTCTTACATTTGTAACTGTTAGTCACACGCTAGACAGTTTTTAAAATAACATGGCAATATCCTTGCTTCAAAAACTAAAACGTATATATATGGAATAATACTTATTTCGGGAGGAATGATCTCTTCTTTTGTAGGCAAGCGAGACAAATAAGCGAACACTCACTTCACAAGGTTAACGAGGACACATGAAGTGCAGACTCCTCCAAGTTGCTAATGCTACCGTACAAGTTTTTGAAGAACCAACTACATTAAAAGTTTGCAAGGCGATATCACGATATTAGCGTTATAGATTAACAAGAAATAAACTATCATTAACATGCTACACTTGCTCCCTAGGATCAGGGAAAGGAATGGGCATATAATATTTACACAGTACTAGTAACGACATTCAACGTCGTTAATTAAAATGTATACTATATACTAGATGTCCTGGCCCTAAGCGAAACAAAGCTGAAGGGGGTAGGAGAGTTTCAGTGGGGGGAAATAAATGGGATTAAATCTGGAGTATCTGAGAGAGTTAGAGCAAAGGAAGGGGTAGCAGTAATGTTAAATGATCAGTTATGGAAGGAGAAAAGAGAATATGAATGTGTAAATTCAAGAATTATGTGGATTAAAGTAAAGGTTGGATGCGAGAAGTGGGTCATAATAAGCGTGTATGCACCTGGAGAAGAGAGGAATGCAGAGGAGAGAGAGAGATTTTGGGAGATGTTAAGTGAATGTATAGGAGCCTTTGAACCAAGTGAGAGAGTAATTGTGGTAGGGGACTTGAATGCTAAAGTAGGAGAAACTTTTAGAGAGGGTGTGGTAGGTAAGTTTGGGGTGCCAGGTGTAAATGATAATGGGAGCCCTTTGATTGAACTTTGTATAGAAAGGGGTTTAGTTATAGGTAATACATATTTTAAGAAAAAGAGGATAAATAAGTATACACGATATGATGTAGGGCGAAATGACAGTAGTTTGTTGGATTATGTATTGGTAGATAAAAGACTGTTGAGTAGACTTCAGGATGTACATGTTTATAGAGGGGCCAGAGATATATCAGATCACTTTCTAGTTGTAGCTACACTGAGAGTAAAAGGTAGATGGGATACAAGGAGAATAGAAGCATCAGGGAAGAGAGAGGTGAAGGTTTATAAACTAAAAGAGGAGGCAGTTAGGGTAAGATATAAACAGCTATTGGAGGATAGATGGGCTAATGAGAGCATAGGCAATGGGGTCGAAGAGGTATGGGGTAGGTTTAAAAATGTAGTGTTAGAGTGTTCAGCAGAAGTTTGTGGTTACAGGAAAGTGGGTGCAGGAGGGAAGAGGAGCGATTGGTGGAATGATGATGTAAAAAGAGTAGTAAGGGAGAAAAAGTTAGCATATGAGAAGTTTTTACAAAGTAGAAGTGATGCAAGGAGGGAAGAGTATATGGAGAAAAAGAGAGAAGTTAAGAGAGTGGTGAAGCAATGTAAAAAGAGAGCAAATGAGAGAGTGGGTGAGATGTTATCAACAAATTTTGTTGAAAATAAGAAAAAGTTTTGGAGTGAGATTAACAAGTTAAGAAAGCCTAGAGAACAAATGGATTTGTCAGTTAAAAATAGGAGAGGAGAGTTATTAAATGGAGAGTTAGACGTATTGGGAAGATGGAGGGAATATTTTGAGGAATTGTTAAATGTTGATGAAGATAGGGAAGCTGTGATTTCGTGTATAGGGCAAGGAGGAATAACATCTTGTAGGAGTGAGGAAGAGCCAGTTGTGAGTGTGGGGGAAGTTCGTGAGGCAGTAGGTAAAATGAAAGGGGGTAAGGCAGCCGGGATTGATGGGATAAAGATAGAAATGTTAAAAGCAGGTGGGGATATAGTTTTGGAGTGGTTGGTGCAATTATTTAATAAATGTATGGAAGAGGGTAAGGTACCTAGGGATTGGCAGAGAGCATGCATAGTTCCTTTGTATAAAGGCAAAGGGGATAAAAGAGAGTGCAAAAATTATAGGGGGATAAGTCTGTTGAGTGTACCTGGTAAAGTGTATGGTAGAGTTATAATTGAAAGAATTAAGAGTAAGACGGAGAATAGGATAGCAGATGAACAAGGAGGCTTTAGGAAAGGTAGGGGGTGTGTGGACCAGGTGTTTACAGTGAAACATATAAGTGAACAGTATTTAGATAAGGCTAAAGAGGTCTTTGTGGCATTTATGGATTTGGAAAAGGCGTATGACAGGGTGGATAGGGGGGCAATGTGGCAGATGTTGCAAGTGTATGGTGTAGGAGGTAGGTTACTGAAAGCAGTGAAGAGTTTTTACGAGGATAGTGAGGCTCAAGTTAGAGTATGTAGGAAAGAGGGAAATTTTTTCCCAGTAAAAGTAGGCCTTAGACAAGGATGTGTGATGTCACCGTGGTTGTTTAATATATTTATAGATGGGGTTGTAAGAGAAGTAAATGCGAGGGTCTTGGCAAGAGGCGTGGAGTTAAAAGATAAAGAATCACACACAAAGTGGGAGTTGTCACAGCTGCTCTTTGCTGATGACACTGTGCTCTTGGGAGATTCTGAAGAGAAGTTGCAGAGATTGGTGGATGAATTTGGTAGGGTGTGCAAAAGAAGAAAATTAAAGGTGAATACAGGAAAGAGTAAGGTTATGAGGATAACAAAAAGATTAGGTGATGAAAGATTGAATATCAGATTGGAGGGAGAGAGTATGGAGGAGGTGAACGTATTCAGATATTTGGGAGTGGACGTGTCAGCGGATGGGTCTATGAAAGATGAGGTGAATCATAGAATTGATGAGGGAAAAAGAGTGAGTGGTGCACTTAGGAGTCTGTGGAGACAAAGAACTTTGTCCTTGGAGGCAAAGAGGGGAATGTATGAGAGTATAGTTTTACCAACGCTCTTATATGGGTGTGAAGCGTGGGTGATGAATGTTGCAGCGAGGAGAAGGCTGGAGGCAGTATATACTAATACACAAGCGAACACTAAAGCTTCAAAAATACTAATGCCATCAAAGAACACTCTACAACACATCCTAAAGGCCAATTTTATTTCTAAGGAGTTAGTTATTGGGCAGTGATTGAACAAATAAAACTGCTTTGTACTGTATGGGATCCTTGAGTTTTACATATTCCTCTTTGGCAGTATCTGTCTAGGTGTTTAAATTAGAAAGTTTTATTAGAATACACTTCATGTACCAGTTTCTCCAGTCCAGTGACAAAGCTCCTGAGTGTTGCATATGTCTAAATTTATATAGCTGTTGGTATGTCTTGCTTTAGGCATATACCCACCAGATTGAACAAGACCGCCACATAATGCAGAAAGATGAATAGCTTTCGAGGCTGCGCAGGGAGCAGAGAAACTCTCGGAACTCATCAAAGGTATATCAAGGTTGATCGCCCGAAAATCGGTGATTGGCAAATTGCAATTAAAATAAAAAATAAAGCAAATATATTTGCACTGCCTTTCAGTGACTGCCCAAGTTAATCGCGTAAATGTATAAAAAAAATTGTATGACCATTTTTAATGATTATCTACCTGTTGATAACTCACTGAAAGGAATGGGACACGAACCCATGCTAAGCCAGTTCTAACACGAACAGGTCAGTGCTATCTGTTGATTATTCGGAGGATCACTGCTCCCGCAGTCAGGTCTCCCATCGGGACTCCTGGTTAGTTGGAAGGCCGACAAGTTGAGTAATCCGAAGTTACTACTTATAGCAGAACAAACCTTTATGTATTTTTTTTAAGTATCTTTTTATTAGGAAACCTAATTGACGATATAATCTGTCAGGTTGTTGTTGTAAGCAGTTCCACACAGGCACTACAGCCCGGCTGATGAGAGCTTGTTTGAAGAAAATAGTCACGTTCTCTGGAAAAAAAAAAATCCAAAAATCAAGGTAAACGGTTCCAACAAAAGTGCGTGCTAATTAAAGTCAGTCCACGGGGAAAATCCTCTGGAGTGAGGTGAGGGGCTTCGTCGACATTAAGCGTGTGTTGGCTGCCAAGCTTGCCGGTAACTATGGTAAAAGACATGTGCCATGTGCTCTTCACATAGTTGCATCATGGTTATCTCGCGCAAACCACGAAAGAAAAAAAAACTCAAAGCCTTGAAAGTATGACATGATACAGGAGGGAGACACTATTATTATAATCACCAACAATACAAGTTCATACATCAATTTAAAACTTTCGTGCCCAACTGCAGTGAATGTCAAATGAACTCCTCCCTAGTCACTCACGCTGTGGATGTAAAGATCAACTCAGCAGTGACGTCAATACTTTGAGTGGCCTCACTCGCTTGTTTCCTCTGTCTTGTTTATATTTTGTTCGTGGGGTGGACCGGCAAGCTATTAGAAGGCCTCGGTCAAATGACCAAAAGTTTCAGAGTGGATCAGAATATGCCAAACATTCGCATCAGCAGAAACTTTCTAGTTTTTCCTGACGAACAAAATAACATTCTCCGCCTCCAATGTTACTAAAAAAAAAAAAAAAAAAAAAAAAAAAAAAAAAAAAAAAGCTCCAAACCCGTACAAATCCACTCGTGTTGAGTCAAGGCGGGTGGAAGACAGTAGCAGCAGAAGCCTGATATATTTAACCAACGTAATGGACTCCACAAAGCAGCAAGCAACAAATTATTCTCACTGCTACACTTAATACTCTGACATACAGCATGGAACAGCTGTAGTGCTGTTAGGTATCATCGGGTAATGCTCAACGCTTCAGGTTCGAACCTATGAACTTCTACAAGGGAGATAAGTGTATGCACCTGGCTATGTTGCCGGGCGATACTGAAAGATCCATAATTGAAATTCAAGCTCGGGGGGACTAGGTACAGCAGCAAGCCAGTCAAACAAACCCTGAGAGTTTTACAAAGATCGAGACTTTTAAAAAGCCGGTCGAATAGTAATAACACCTTGCCATTCGTACTATATATTTCACAAAGTTCGCGGAAGGCAACGAACAGGTCTCTTGTTGTGGTCTGTGTGACCAATGCTCTAGGTTACGTCCGCAAGACCATTATTCAATACAGTTGTTTACCCATAACATTATACGAAGCACTAAATATGTGCAGGTTAATCACTGCAGGAGCTAGGAGGCTCAAACCTCCGCTAACTGCGAAGCAGATGCTATCTATACTACTTACCTATCTGCACCCCTGCCTAAAAAAAATAGAAATTAGCCCCCTGTTAGCATGCCTTTACAATATGTACACAGACTGCATCCACCGTGAACTGCAGCTGGAACATAAAAGCATCTTCTTCGTACATGTCAATCACAGGTACGTGGTTTGATTCTATTAACTTACAAGCTGCAGTAAAGACTATTCTGCCCACGAGGACGAGGAGATTAATAAATGTTAGGCTGGAAATAGAGAAGCCTGGGTACAGAAGTTAAGTTATACAAAACTTTAACGGTATCAGAGAGGGTTCGTGTCATTTTATTTACAAAACGCTAGAACCTTTTGATCATTCAACGTTTTAAACAGAGTCCGTTTCTAACATTATATAAGAAATTTACACTATCAGTACCGACTTGCTAATATCGCGACCAACTGATTCTATCACAATCGCAACGTAAGTAAAATTATTCAAAATATTATTCGCGTTCCGCAATCCATGCCCATAAAACGTTCTATGTCACAGGCTGTGAACGTGAGTAAATTTACACTGAAGGGGAAATATCCCCACCATTTATGCCGAAAAAGATTCTCGGTTCTTAGTTAAGCACTCAGTGGGGAGTGTGGCACCCCTTCTCCCTAGGAACAAGTCACAAACCCTCACCGTCGCCTTAAGCCTGGTGACCCAGCGTCGGAATGCAGTGGGTAGGGGTGGTATAAGAGTAAAAATACAAGCGCTTATTAAGACTACACAAAGAAGTCAAAAAAGGGAGATGATACGGGAGAGAAGTAGACAGAAAAAGGTGAAAGACAAGAGAAGTGATGAGAAAGATAAAGGCGGCGAATAATTTTAGGAACCCCATATAAAGTTATAACGGTAATGGCGTTTGGAAAAATCGAAAATTAAATTAAATGCGCCATAACATTCCAAATACACCTACTACGCTATATGGTTACTATTCCGTTATCACTTACAATCCATTACAATATAATGGTCACTTCTACATCACCTAAGAACACCCAGGCCTGGTCTTAGACCGGGCCGCGGGGGCGCTGACCCCCGAAACCCTCTCCAGTTATACCCAATACATCATCTCAACAACGCTTAAAGACACAACCCAGTGCAATATAATGGCAACAAAGCAATATAAACAAAGCACACGTGACTGGTGCGCTTAATAAATATGTACATCGAGCAGCGCCTGTGACTAATGTTTCACTCTCCACACCTGATCCAGAATACATACCGACCTCCTGCTTTGTCAAGTTACCAACTCTTAAAGATGTGCTCGTGTCTAGTGCCAGACGTAAGCGGCCCGTTATTGTTTCGTTATCGAGGTTTAATTGAACGCAAATCTAGATCAAGTTAGGTTAAGTTAACGTAACCCAGAATAGCTAATATATAATTCTTCGTCTAATATTTAATTTTTCGTCTTTGGTTAGATAATGCAAAAACGAAGCACCATACGCTTGCTGAAACGTTTTATTTGGACGAGAGGTTACAGTATAGCCAGGAAACACTACGTATACTGGACGTAACTGATTCCCAGGGCTCCTCTCCGCCTCCCTTTCACCCCTCCTCCGCCCACCAACATGATGACGACATTCATAAACTGGTAAAAATACACACGGATCGAATATGAAGACTTGCGCTCCTGCTGGTCACTCAGACTACCCACTACTTTTTGTTCTAGCTCCCTCGCTTTCCACTTCCCCTCCATTCATCTCCCTGATGCAGATGTATTAAAATTTGTGCTATGTAAGAGAAAAAAAGAGCGGCTACAGATGTACCTGGTAACCTCGACTGGCAACACCCCCAGCAATGCGCTAGGCGTGGCTTCCACTCGAGCTGCAGCATCACAAGCAGCAACAGCATCACCGATAGCAGAAGCAGCACCACCACCAGCGGGAGCAGCAGCATGAGCACCAGGATCACCGCCAACAGGAACACTAGCACCACTACCACCGAATGACTTCAGAATTATAGCTTTCTCTCTATACCCAATGGAGTTTGATAAAGACTTGACATGACTCGACCGTGAGTTTGTCCTGTACTCTGATCTTGTTATTTCCTCCATTATACTGTCTGTAGCCCACTGGAAGACTTGATTTATAACAGCTTGTCTTCCAGGGCAAATAACGCACCTGGGGCACCTCTTCCCAGTGTACTGGAGCCACCTTTCATTTAGCGCATGTGTCGGTGCTGCATCCCCTACACACTTACAGGGATGACAGATAATATCCATAACCTTCATATACCGGTAGTACCACTTCTTATCTGCCCAGTCTCGTCTCCCTCCTCACTCTCCTCGCCTGCATAACCCCTTTCTCATTAATATTACAACCATACTGCAGGCATTAACATCGACAATGCTGAATCCATCTACATAACATGTAGGAGAATTTATACGGGTATTCATTATTCTTCCCATCTGTGATTACACGTTGGGGAGGAGAAATTACCCATACAGTGTTATTACGACTTCGATAACCAGTTCTCCGGCTATATATGTTCACTGGTTGGAATATGTCGGTATATCTTAGGAAAGCCCGAATGGTGACGAGAGTATGTTGATGGTCGGTGTGGTTACGATGTATTGCATATCTACACCCTTCAACACAATGTGTTGATGGGTGTAGATATATAACATCCTATGTGATTTGTGTTGCACGAATGAGAACCAGGGAAGGAATGCCCCATCTGCCATCAATACAAAATAAAACACTGACAAGCGCTGTCAACTGCACCTCGAGGCACACCAACATTCACATATTACTATCAAAAGAGGATCAATAAATGCAGTCTTGGAGATTCCACATTCAAAACGCTATAATATGCAGTCATTAATGCTAACACTGTCTCCGGTACTAAGCAACACTGTCATGGTGCCATGCAACCACTAACAGTCATTATCCTCGGTACTATGTAACAAGGCAAACTTTAATTAAGGATGGGTTAGATTCGCTGCAGTTGTTTTAATTACAAAGCATTAGAACCTTTGATTATTCAGTGCCTTAAACATACAGCCCTCCCCCCCCCACTTTACAGCTTCGCTAATGCAGCGTCTTTTTTTTAATTATACTCATTATTTATTAAGAAAAAAAAGGGGGGGGGCTATGTTTCACTTTACAGCAGTAGCCGAACCTAACCTGCTGTATAACTGGGGCTCGTTTGTATTCCGTTACAAACATTATCAAAGTTACACTATCAATACCAACTTGCTACTGCCGTGACCAATTCACTCTACGTAAATCATACTCACAATGGAGGTAAAGCTATTTAAAATCAATTTTCCACATTAAGCAATCCATGTTCGTAAATCGTTCCGTGTCATTAGCCAGGAGCGTGAGCAAAATTACACGAACTGGGAAGAAATCTGCTATTGAAGCTATAAGATGGAGAGAAGAGAAAGGGGTGCTGGATTCTTAGTCAGGCTAAGCCATCCCAAACCACGCCACCATGGTAAGGTAACCCAGCATCAGACTAGGAAAAGGGGTAACGGAGGAGGGTTGGTTTGTGTTAGATTACCATCCTATAAAAACTTACATTTAACCGCAAATAGTCAAATTACAGAAACCGGCCGCGTTACGCTCGACAAAGTCGTCCAGAAAAAAACAGGAAACTGAATTCTGAATGATAATGGGTTGTCAGGTGCTTCGTTCCGTACCCTTGCCAAACAACCAATAAATAAGAGCACTGAACGGGTCATCATTTAACTGACCCGTGTCAGGCGACTCCTGCTGACGAACGCAGTAACAACAAAAGTCATACGTGAAAAGAGTTTTTTACAATACAGACTGCGTCATTTGCACTAACAATGCCAACACGTCCTTTTCCATAACATTGTACATTCAAATGCGAACTCCATGAAAATAAAAATGAAAGCGATGCAAATTTAAATAAAAATAAATTATACAACTCAGACTATTTAAAAAACAGGTTTGACTTTTTTTTAAGTCGTACTGTACGACGACAGTGGGAATGTTAGGTATTTTAGGTTTAAATGTTTGGTGTAAATCTTACCTTTGGCGAGTTCCGAGTCTCTCTACTCCCGGAGCCCTAGCCATGCGCCAGGCTCATCTGTTGTCTGGTCAACCAGGTTGTTGGTGCTGGAAGCCCACTGCTCCACATATTTATACGGTTACAATTTGCATAATTGGTATATATACAGCATCCATCTGACTAATGATGATTTAACCACATACCTAAACAAGTCGGCACACGACATCTAGGTTATGGTGGAAATATCACCATTTATTTTTCTAGAAGCAAGTTACCCACAAAAATGAGCTCCCGAAATTTCCAAAGAACTTAGGCTACAGCAATGAATCAAAATAATCAGACCATCCTACAGGTGATCCAAGACCCTTAGTTTCAAATACCTCTAGGTACCCAGCGTCACTATCGACTCCACACGAGTTCTCCCCAGCGGCACTACAATCAATATCTATACAAATCCTTCCCAATCCGCCCCATCAACATCCCCCTCCCAGGACAGAGCACCTGTGTATTAAAATTCCACAGCTAACCTACTTTTCGCTACTACAACATACGCCATAAGCTTCGCCATAAATTTTACTGCTATACCTTATAATAGCCTTTGCGACATTTCTTGTAACCGTTAAAGGTGGTGGTCCCAGAATGTGAAATTTGAAGATCTGGGTGGTAGACCCAAGTTGTGTGTGGAGAAGACCCAAGGTGTGAGTGTAGAAGACCCAAGGTGTGAGTGTAGAAGACCCAAGGTGTGAGTGTAGAAAACCCAAGGTGTGAGTGTAGAAGACCCAAGGTGTGAGTGTAGAAGACCCAAGGTGTGAGTGTAGAAGACCCAAGGTGTGAGTGTAGAAGACCCAAGGTGTGAGTGTAGAAGACCCAAGGTGTGAGTGTAGAAGACCCAAGGTGTGAGTGTAGAAGACCCAAGGTGTGAGTGGAGAAGACCCAAGGTGTGAGTGGAGAAGACCCAAGGTGTGAGTGGAGAAGACCCAAGGTGTGAGTGGAGAAGACCCAAGGTGTGAGTGGAGAAGACCCAAGGTGTGAGTGGAGAAGACCCAAGGTGTGAGTGGAGAAGACTCAAGGTGTGAGTGGAGAAGACCCAAGGTGTGAGTGGAGAAGACCCAAGGTGTGTGGAGGGGGACCCAATGTGTGAGTGGAGGGGACCCAAGGTGTGAGCAGAAGGGTCCCAAGGTGGTGGTGGTATCATAATTATGTCCAAGACGCAACAAGTATTCCAGCTCGCTATTTCCTTTTCTCCCCTTCGAAATTAGGTACACGAGGTTGGATTGGTGCTACTAGTAACAAAATCGCCATACTTGACACACACACACACACACACACACACACACACACACACACACACACACACACACACACACACACACACACACACACACACACACACACACACGCGCACACAAACTTCTAACATCTTACTGTTGAGGCTGCATGGTTTGTCTCCAAATCACTATGTAACTATACGTAAAAAATGTAGCTGTACGTACATAAGGATCAAGATATATGTGGGAAGACACGTACAGTTATGGTAGTTACTGAAGGTAACGTTTCGCCACGAACGACTTCAGTGCTGATGGCTGAAGACGGCACTCGTGCGAAGCGTTTCCTTTTTTTCCAAATGTTAAAACTGTGCGTATGTTTCCTCCGCATCTTGTATGGGTATCACCACACCCTGGACAACCGATCAAAAGTACAGAAAAGCCTAAGCTATTTTAGTCGTTCATGAGCATTCACGTTTATTACCATGATTAACATCAAATGAAGAAAATGTACGAGAACCAGTCTAAAACGGGCTTGTAAATACTAAAGAAATCAACAGGCAGACAAAGATACGAGGAAGATCTACAGAGGAGTATTCAGGATTTAATGCTGAATCAGGACGAATTCCGAAGATTTTTGTACTTGCGCTCCTTCGCCGGCGAAATTAGTTGCCTGACGTTACAATACCTGTATTGACGGTGCTCTCTTTAAGGAATGCCTTTAGATTGGTGAAAGCTCTTGACCCAAATAACTGGAGCTATCCTCTCCTTCCTTCGATCTAACCTGATTGCCCCTAAGGGTTTAGTGCTTCTGATTATAATTACTAGCGAACAATTATGTCCTGTGTTGTAACACAGAAGGAAATTAGAGGTAATAAATGTAGTACAATACAACATACAATTACTGCTGCCTTCACGGTCAACCTGGCATGAATGATAACGTTGGCATGCAAGGTGTGATCAGCAATTAGTAACAGTTTAGTTGAACATCCCATCGCAGGGAAGACATCCCACAAGTGGCAGAGTCGGGAACGACCTCAAAACCGGACACTAAGTACAGGTGCGCACTGGGTAAGTGTGTAAAATATTCACAATTTAGTCAAGCACCCATTAATTTCGTACTCATATTCTGAATAAATCGATTACGTGTTTTCCTTTGTGAATCATCCCCTGCTCCACAGAAACACAAGAGCAGTACTTGACTATACTTACTTTGTTTCTTAAAATCCAAGATATTTCTAGAGATAAGAGCGGACCATAGAACGTGTCAACAACTACATCAAACCACGTCGCATTGTGAAGCGAGCAGCAACAGCCTGACTAAGCTGTCAACTGGGAGGTTTGGTCTAAGACAACAGCGGAGGCGATGATCACAGGAACCATCTCCAAATAAACTATAGATAACGTCGGTCATCGCCAGATGGCGCATGCATGAGAGTTAACTGACTTGAAATACAACCATTTTATTTAAATATCCATCTAGGATGGAATATCTTATTCGCTGTATTAGTATCTAAGCATATTTGGGAACGTTCTCCCTCGAGAGGAAACAATAATCATAATATATATAAATATAAATATCTATATATATATATATATATATATATATATATATATATATATATATTATATATATGCATATATATATATATATATATGTGTGTGTATATATGATGGGGTCCACCTCTGGTGTAAATTGTGGGACCCATAGCCTCGGAGAAGTGGATAAAAAGGCTTCAAGGAAGAATATTTGGATTTCTTCCTGAAGCCATTTGAATATTCCACTTCCCCTACCACCCCATCTTTTAAACTATTTTTTTTACCAATAGGAATATTTTATTACATAATATGGCACAGAAGATTTAAGAGATACATTGTTGATATAAAGGTGGCATATACGGTACATGTTGTTACGTGTGTATCACCGATTATAAGGCGAAAATCTCATCCAGCTCCTCAGAGCTGGGGCGTGTGCCCAAAATGCAGCATGCATTACCCCTTTGAACAGCCGCACTGAGCCGCTGGAACAGAAAACTAGCTGCCCTGGGATCCCTAGTTACCCTGATGAGTCTTTTTCCCAGCTCCTTAAGGAAATTAGATGCACTCTTTCCCCATGAGCCAAGGGTCTCTGAGCCTATGGGAACAAACATATAATGATGGGCAAGTTCTCCATATTTTCTAAACTTTTGGGACTCCCTAAAGCTGGCAGCTGCCCCTCCTTCCTCCCTGGTGTATTGGAGATAGGTATCAGCCAAGGTAGATGCACATGTATAGTCCCACACCACCTGCTTCCCATCTGTCCAGACTTGAAGGGTGATACCATCTGGACGCTTCTGGCTGCCGTCAGATCTGCATAGTTGGGGTGGCTCCCTTACTGCTGGGCATCCAGCTGTTGTGAGGCTCCTCTTGATAATGTTATTAACCTCATGTCTTGCAATCTTTCCCTCGGATTTACGGCACACAAGACCATGGTACCCGAATCGGTCTGCTGCTTCACTGCCACAAATACACCTGTGTTCGGCGAGAATTGGGGCGGCAAGTCGAAGGGCAACACCGATGCGGATGGTCTGTGGGTCGAGGCGTGTGCCAAGGCTGGAGTTGGGAACAGCCAACAGAAAGTCCCCAGCATGAGGGGCTCTCACTGCCAGCAGGCGGGCTCTATCCTTCCCTGACACACTCTGAAGCATCGTTGAGGCTATATTTTCCACTATTGGACCATCCCAGTGCGATTGTTTGTAGTTGTTGGGGGGAGCAGGTCTGGTTTCTGAGCCCGTTAGATTATCCCAGATCATTGCTCCGTCAATGAATTTTTGGTCCTGGGCTCCAATCTTGTCCCTAAGATGTTCAGGGAGAATCGCTGCTACAAGCTCTCTGGATGCAATACACGAGGACAGAAAAGCAGGTAACGCAATCTGTGATGACTTGCGGACACCAATGCCTCCTAGTCTGACTGGAAGTGTAGCTTGGTTCCACTGCCCGTCTTCTAGAGTAAGGTTAAGTACTTTCGTAAAAATCTGCCTCAGAATACTGTCATATTCGTGCAGTATAGGGTTATCATATGAAAGTGCACATCTTAGGAAATATGTCAACCTGGGCAGACTCAAGTACTTTGTGAGAAGGTACAAGGCATCGTGGGTGTCCAGATTGCCTATTCGTTGTTCCATTCTCCTTAACTCTTCCAATTTCTTCCTGAGAATTGTGTCAATGGCATTGCTTCCCAGAGGTGCTCCTAGCAAGACACTATTTGTGGGGGCAATGACTGCTGCTCCTGGTAGTTTTGATCTCACTGCATTTATCACTTGTTGACTGACAGATGATTTCACATTTGGATGGATTCAGGATGAGACCCATTTCCTGTCCCCGTGTCATTACCTATATATATATATATATATATATATATATATATATATATATATATATATATATATATATATATATATATATATATATATATATATATATATATATATATATATATATATATATATATATATATATATATATATATAGGGAAGTACCACCTCTATAGCTGGAATGGGGACCCTCATCCTCAGAGAAGACAATAGACCTTATATATTATATAATCAGTTAACGGGTCTATATTTCCCAGCACAAATACTGTCAGTTTCCTTTTACGAGCACCCACATACCTCACTTTCCCTACACTGCTCCACCTCCCATACATCTGGGCCAATTCAGTTAAACCACAACCACTACATAACTGAACCACCCTCCACAACACACATGGCATATACCAGTTTAAACATTACACACCTGATGCCCTTCATCGCGCAAATGAACCAACCTTCACATTCCATCTGAACTATACAAAAGAAACTTTCACAACTCATGGTTGGTTCATCTCTACATTATTACATTTATTAATACTCTCACTACACACGTTTAGATTCCTTCCTGTTATACCTAGTCTATATATCTCAAGATCCAGACCCACAACACAAAAGGGCCACCCTCCATGTTACACACCAGTTACACGAATGAACCTCCCTTCACACACTGGTTCAATCCTTTACACTGCACCCCTGGACAATATCAATTGCAATAATTATTTTTATTGTGAATTCATGAACATTACAAGTTTCACACAAACAAGGACCTATAAATACCCAAACTTAAATACCCAAAAAAAGAATCTATTTATAAAACGGAAAACTCCACGAGAAGCTATTGGTATGCACGAGATGTATATTCTCTAGGTGTTTGTTGTAAATAAGCCAATTTTATGTAAGAGCTTACCTTCCTGGAATGGTGTGGGCGGCAGAGGGGGGCACGAGCTTTCCCCCCTCGAATGTTTACACAGAGGCCAAGACAACTGTTATGTTGAATCAGCTTTCTTGCAAGCCACTCCCTCAGTCGGTAATCACTACCAGCACCAACAGAGAGCCATGTCCATTAGACCGGAGGAGGTTTGTGATCGTCTTGGTTGACTGACTAGCAAGTGGAGGGCGGCGATGGTGACTAGGGAGCCGCACTTCAGGAAAAGCGCCGAAGTCAATACGTCAGTTATCCTAGCAGTCTACACTCGTAGTATCACGCTATACGTGGATAAACTAGGTTCTTATATGAGCGCAGAGCCGTGCATGGTGGCGACACAACTCTGACAACGGGACACCCCTCACACACCCGCAGGCCAGCCAAACGCCATCATACAACTCCGACACAAGACTGAACCCTCAGCGGCACACTCCACCGTTGCCGGTTTCTTTCATGTCCCACAATATCACACCCAAAATTAAGCGTATTTATTTCGTCTCTACATGCAGGATGAAGCTTAATCATATGGTTAACAAACCAACAAATAACGATAACAGGGAACGGATCCCTTAAAATTTCATTGATTGAAGACGGCTTAGTCAGAGTCGCTCATATGCAATAAAGCTCAATGGCAACTGCATTCCAATGAATCAGCTGTCATTGACGAAATAAGATCTACTTTACCTTCCGCCATGTAAACTTGTAACCAAAATACATAACCATTAATAAAATGAAGTTGATATACCTCTTAATATGCATTTAAAAGGCCTAATATAACGATAAGAGGAGCTATCTTGGTGGGTGTTACGTTGCGGCTGGCAAGGAAGTGGAGTGAGTCATGCGGTGGTGCCGCGTCTCCGACTCACGAACCTTGACAACACATTCACGCATGGGCGAGTCCGGATGTCCTGTCTGCATGTACCTGACCCATACACCTTTGTAATACTCTATTACTAATTACCCTTTACCTGGATTCACTCAACCATGCACGTCAACACGATAGGAACACTCAACCTCTACACGGAGGGAGCATGGAAACAAATCAAGGATCCCAATGGAAATAATTCACTTTCTCTGACTTTTTTGGGTTATCCTAGATAAATTACACTAAGTATGATAACAGTACTTACGTGTACCTGTTCCTAAATAAACCTGCATGCAACTCAATGTCAAGTCTCTCTCATGCAGACCTAGCGCAAGTAAAGTTACCGCGCCCACCCACATTAGAACAAAATTGCTAGTGTACACTCGCCTATTTGGGCGTTAACCTCCTGGGACCCGCCTCCGACTTTCATACTTTAGTGTGCATTATTTAGTTGTAGCTCAGGTCTATGACCTTGTGGGGGTGTGTGGAGGAGATGAGCTGGGTGTGTGGAGATGAGCTGGGTGTGTGGAGGAGATGAGCTGGGTGTGTGGAGATGAGCTGGGTGTGTGGAGATGAGCTGGGTGTGTGGAGATGAGCTGGGTGTGTGGAGGAGATGAGCTGGGTGTGTGGAGGGATGAGCTGGTGTGGGGGATGAGCTGGTTGTGTGGGGGGATGAGCTGGGTGTGTGGGGGGATGAGCTGGTTGTGTGGGGGGATGAGCTGGGTGTGTGGGGGGATGAGTTGGGTGTGTGTGGGATTGAGCTGGGTGTGTGTGGGATTGAGCTGGGTGTGTGGGGGATGAGCTGGGTGTGTGGGGGATGAGCGGGGTGTGTGGGGGATGAGCTGGGTGTGTGGGGGATGAGCTGGGTGTGTGGGGGATGAGCTGGGTGTGTGTGGGATTGAGCTGGGTGTGTGGGGGATGAGCTGGGTGTGTGGAGATGAGCTGGGTGTGTGGAGGAGATGAGCTGGGTGTGTGGAGGAGATGAGCTGGGTGTGTGGAGGAGATGAGCTGGGTGTGTGGAGGAGATGAGCTGGGTGTGTGGAGGAGATGAGCTGGGTGTGTGGAGGGATGAGCTGGGTGTGTGGAGGGATGAGCTGGTGTGGAGGATGAGCTGGTTGTGTGGGGGGATGAGCTGGGTGTGTGGGGGGATGAGCTGGGTGTGTGTGGGGAGGAGCTGGGTGTGTGTGGGGATGAGCTGGGTGTGTGTGGGGATGAGCTGGGTGTGTGGGGGATGAGCTGGGTGTGTGGGGGATGAGCTGGGTGTGTGGGGAATGAGCTGGGTGTGTGGGGAATGAGCTGGGTGTGTGGGGGATGAGCTGGGTGTGGGGGGATGAGCGGGGTGTGTGGCGGGATGAGCTGGGTGTGTGGTGGGATGAGCTGAGTGTGTGGGGGGGATGAGCTGAGTGTGTGGGGGGGATGAGCTGGGTGTGTGGGGGGCATGAGCTGGGTGTGTGGGGGGCAAGAGCTGGGTGTGTGGGGGGCATGAGCTGGGTGTGTGGGGGCATGAGCTGGGTGTGTGGGGGGATGAGCTAGGTGTGGGGAGAACTAGATGTGGGGGAAGAGCTAGGTGTGGGGGGAAAAGCTAGGTGTGGGGGGAAGAGCTAGGTGTGGGGGGAAGAGCTAGGTGTGGGGGGAAGAGCTAGGTGTGGGGGGAAGAGCTAGGTGTGGGGGGAAGAGCTAGGTGTGGTGGGAAGAGCTAGGTGTGGGGGGAAGAGCTAGGTGTGGGGGGAAGAACTAGGTGTGGGGGGAAGAGCTAGATGTATTTTGTGTGTGTATGGGAAGAGCTGGGTGTATGGGAGGAGAGCTGGGTGTGTGGGGGAAGGAGAGCTGCGTGTGAGAGGGGGGAGAGCTGGGTGTGGGGAGAGAGGAGAGCTGGGTATGAGGGGGAGAGGAGAGCTGGGTGTGTGGGGGGAGAGGAGAGCTGGGTGTGAGGGGGAGAGGAGAGCTGGGTGTGTGAGGGGAAAGGAGAGCTGGGTGTGTGGGAGAGCTGGGTGTGAGGGGGAGAGGAGAGCTGGGTGTGTGAAGGGAAAGAAGAGCTGGGTATGTGGGACAGCTGGGTGTGGGAGGAGAGCTGGGTGCGTGAGGGGGAGAGCTGGGTGCGTGGGGGGAGAGGTGAGCTGGGTGCGTGGGGGGAGAGGTGAGCTGGGTGCGTGGGGGAGAGGTGAGCTGGGTGTGGGGGGAGGAGAGAGCTGGGTTTGTGGGGGAGAGAAGAGCTGGGTGTGTGGGAGAGGAGAGGTGGGTGTGTGGGAAGAGAGGAGAGCTGGGTGTGTGGGAGGAGAGAAGAGCTGGGGGTGTGGGAGGAGAGAAGAGCTGGATGTGTGGGGGAGAGGAGAGGTGGGTGTGTGGGGGAGAGGTGAGCTGGGTGTGTGGGGGGAGTTTAGAGCTGGGTGTGTGGGAGAGAGGAGAGCTGGAAGTGTGGGGGGAAGGAGAGCTGGGTGTGTGGGAGAGGAGAGCTGGATGTGTGGGGGGAGAGGAGAGCTGGGTGTGGGGGGGAGAGGAGAGCTGGGTGTGGGGGGGAGAGGAGAGCTGGATGTGTGGGGGGAGAGGAGAGCTGGATGTGTGGGGGAGGGGAGAAGAGAGCTGGATGTATGGGGGGAAGGAGAGCTGGATATGCGGGGGAAGAGAAGAGCTGTGTGTGGGGGAGAGGACAGCTGGATGTGTGGGGGAGAGGACAGCTGGATGTGTGGGGGAGAGGACAGCTGGATGTGTGGGAGAGGAGAGCTGGGTGTGGGGGGAGAAAAGAGATGGGTGTGTGAGGGGAAAGGAGAGCTGGGTGTGTGAGGGGAAAGGAGAGCTGGGTGTGTGGGAGAGGAGAGCTGGGTGTGTTGGGGAGAGGAGAGCTGGGTGTGTGGGGGAGAGGAGAGCTGGGTGTGTGGGGGAGAGGAGAGCTGGGTGTGTGGAGGGGAAAGGAGAGCTGGGTGTGTAGAGGGAGAGGAGAGCTGGGTGTGGGGGAGAGGAGAGCTGGGTGTGTTGGGGAGAGGAGAGCTGGGTGTTGGGGAGAGGAGAGCTGGGTGTGTGGGGGGAGAGGAGAGCTGGGTGTGTGGGGGAGAGGAGAGCTGGGTGTGTGGGGAGAGGAGAGCTGGGTGAGGGGGGAGAGCTGGGTGTGGGGGAGAGGAGAGCTGGGTGTGGGGGGAGAGGAGAGCTGGGTGTGTGGGGGGAGAGGAGAGCTGGGTGTGTGGGGGGGAGAGGAGAGCTGGGTGTGTGGGGGAGAGGAGAGCTGGGTGTGTGGGGGAGAGGAGAGCTGGGTGTGTGGGGGAGAGGAGAGCTGGGTTTGTGGGGGGAGAGGAGAGCTGGGTGTGTGGGGGAGAGGAGAGCTGGGTGTGTTGGGGAGAGGAGAGCTGGGTGTTGGGGAGAGGAGAGCTGGGTGTGTGGGGGGAGAGAAGAGCTGGGTGTGTGGGGGACAGGAGAGCTGGGTGTGTGGGGAGAGGAGAGCTGGGTGAGGGGGAGAGCTGGGTGTGGGGGGAGAGGAGAGCTGGGTGTGGGGGGAGGAGAGCTGGGTGTGTGGGGGGAGAGGAGAGCTGGGTGTGTGGGGGGAGAGGAGAGCTGGGTGTGTGGGGGGAGAGGAGAGCTGGGTGTGTGGGGGAGAGGAGAGCTGGGTGTGTGGGGGAGAGGAGAGCGGAGTATGTGGGGTAAAGGAGAGCTGGGTGTGTGGGGGAGAGGAGAGCTGGGTGTGAGGAAGAGGAGAGCTGGGTGTGAGGGGAGAGGAGAGCTGGGTGTGTGAGGAAGAGGAGAGCTGGGTGTGAGAGGAAGAGGAGAGCTGGGTGTGTGGAGGGAGAGGAGAGCTGGGTGTGTGCGGGGAGAGAGCTGGGTGTGCGGGGGGAGAGGAGAGCTGGGCGTGTGGTGGGAGAGGAGAGCTTGGTGTGAGGGGAGAGGAGAGCTGGGTGTGAGGGGAGAGGAGAGTTGGGTGTGTGAGGGGAGAGGAGAGCTGGGTGTGTTTGGGGAGAGGAGAGCTGGGTGTGTGGGGGAGAGGAGAGCTGGGTGTGTGGGACAGAGGAGAGCTGGGTGTGTGGGGGAGAGGAGAGCTGGGTGTGTGGGGGAGAGGAGAGGTGGGTGTGTGGGGGAGAGGAGAGCTGGGTGTGTGGGGACAGGAGAGCTGGGTGTGTGGGGAGAGGAGACCTGGGTGTGTGAGGAAGAGGAGAGCTGGGTGTGTGGGGGAGAGGAGAGCTGGGTGTGTGGGGGAGAGGAGAGCTGGGTGTGTGGGGTAGAGGAGAGCTGGGTGTGTGGGGGAGAGGAGAGCTGGGTGTGTGGGGGGAAAGGAGAGTTGGGTGTGTGGGGGAGAGGAGAGCTGGGTGTGTGGGGGGAGAGGAGAGCTGGGTGTGTGGGGGGAGAGGAGAGCTGGGTGTGTGAGGGGAGAGGAGAGCTGGGTGTGTAGGGGGATAATAGAGCTGGGTGTGTGGGGGAAGAGGAGAGCTGGATGTGTGGAGGGGGAGGAAAGCTGGGTGTGTGAGGGTAGAGCTGGGTGTGTGGGGGGGAGAGGAGAGCTGGATGTGTGGGGGAGAGGAGAGCTGGATGTGTGGGGGAGAGGAGAGCTGGATGTGTGAGGGGAGAGAAGAGCTGGGTGCGTGGGGGAGGAGAGCTGGGTGCGTGGGGGAGAGGAGAGCTGGGTGTGTGGGGGGAGAGGAGAGCTGGTTGTGTGGGGGGAGAGGAGAGCTGGGTGTGTGGGGGAGAGGAGAGCTGGGTGTGTGGGGGGAGAGGAGAGCTGGGTGTGTGGGGCGAGAGGAGAGCTCGGTGTGTGTGGGGAGAGGAGAGCTGGGTGTGTGTGGGGAGAGGAGAGCTGGTTGTGTGGGGGGAGAGGAGAGCTGGGTGTGTGGGGGGAGAGGAGAGCTGGTTGTGTGGGGGGAGAGGAGAGCTGGGTGTGTGGGGGGAGAGGAGAGCTGGGTGTGTGGGGGAGAGGAGAGCTGGGTGTGTGGGGGAGAGGAGAGCTGGGTGTGTGGGGGGAGAGGAGAGCTGGGTGTGTGGGGGAGAGGAGAGCTGGGTGTGTGGGGGAGAGGAGAGCTGGGTGTGTGGGGGAGGAGTAGAGCTGGGTGTGTGGGGGAGAGGAGAGCTGGGTGTGTGGGGGAGAGGAGAGCTGGGTTTGTGGGGGGAGAGGAGAGCTGGGTGTGTGGGGGAGAGGAGAGCTGGGTGTGTGGGGGGAGAGGAGAGCTGGGTGTGTGGGGGAGAGGAGAGCTGGGTGTGTGGGGGGGAGAGGAGAGCTGGGTGTGTGGGGGGAGAGGAGAGCTGGATGTGTGGGGGAAGAGGAGAGCTGGATGTGTGGTGAGGGAGGAAAAAGCTGGGTGTGTGGGGGGAGAGGAGAGCTGAATGTGTGGGGGAGAGTAGAGCTGAATGTGTGGGGGGAGGGGAGAGCTGGATGTGTGAGGGGAGAGGAGAGCTGGGTGCTTGGGGGAGAGGAGAGCTGGGTGTGGGGGAGAGGAGAGCTCGGTGTGTAAGGGGAGAGGAGAGCTGGGTGTGTGGGGGAGAGGAGAGCTGGGTGTGTGGGGGGAGAGGAGAGCTGGGTGTGTGAGGGGAGAGGAGAGCTGGGTGTGTGAGGGGAGAGGAAAGCTGGGTGTGTGGGGGAGAGGAGAGCTGGGTGTGGGGGGAGAGGATAGCTGGGTGTGTGGGGGAGAGGAGAGCTGGGTGTGTGGGGGAGAGGTGAGCTGGGTGTGGGGGGAGAGGAGAGCTGGGTGTGTGGGGGCAGAGTAGAGCTGGGGGTGTGGGGGAGAGGAGAGCTGGGTGTGTGGCGGAGAGGAGAGCTGGTTTTGTGGGGGGAGAGGAGAGCTGGGTGTGTGGGGGGAGAGGAGAGCTGGGTGTGTGGGGGGAGAGGAGAGCTGGGTGTGTGGGGGGAGAGGAGAGCTGGGTGTGTGGGGGAGAGGAGAGCTGGGTGTGTGGGGGGAGAGGAGAGCTGGGTGTGTGGGGGTAGAGGAGAGCTGGATGTGTGGGGGAGAGGAGAGCTGGGTGTGTGGGGGAGAGAGAGCTGGGTGTGTGGGGGAGAGGAGAGCTGGGTGTGTGGGGGAGAGGAGAGCTGGGTGTGTGGGGGGAGAGGAGAGCTGGGTGTGTGGGGGGAGAGGAGAGCTGGGTGTGTGGGGGGAGAGGAGAGCTGGGTGCGTGGGGGAGAGGAGAGCTGGGTGTGTGGGGGAGAGAGGCTGGGTGTGTGGGGGGAGAGGAGAGCTGGGTGTGTGGGGGGAGAGGAGTGCTGGGTGTGTGAGGGGAGAGGAGAGCTGGGTGTGTGGGGGGAGAGGAGAGCTGGGTGTGTGGGGGGAGAGGAGAGCGGGGTGTGTGAGGGGAGAGGAGAGCTGGGTGTGTGGGGGGAGGAGTGCTTGGTGTGTGGGGGGAGAGGAGAGCTGGGTGTGTGAGGGGAGAGGAGAGCTGGGTGTGTGTGGGGAGAGGAGAGCTGGGTGTGTGGGGGGAGAGGAGAGCTGGGTGTGTGGGGGGAGAGGAGAGGTGGGTGTGTGGGGGGAGAGGAGAGCTGGGTGTGTGAGGGGAGAGGAGAGCTGGGTGTGTAGGGGGATAATAGAGCTGGGTGTGTGGGGGAAGAGGAGAGCTGGGTGTGTGGGGGAGAGGAGAGCTGGGTTTGTGGGGGGAGAGGTGTGTGGGGGGAGAGGAGAGGTGGGTGTGTGGGGGGAGAGGAGAGGTGGGTGTGTGGGGGAGAGGAGAGGTGGGTGTGTGGGGGGAGAGGAGAGGTGGGTGTGTGGGGGAGAGGAGAGGTGGGTGTGTGGGGGGAGAGGAGAGGTGGGTGTGTGGGGGGAGAGGAGAGGTGGGTGTGTGGGGGGAGAGGAGAGCTGGGTGTGTGGGGGGAGAGGAGAGCTGGGTGTGTGGGGGGAGAGGAGAGCTGGGTGTGTGGGGGGAGAGGAGAGCTGGGTGTGTGGGGGGAGAGGAGAGCTGGGTGTGTGGGGGGAGAGGAGAGCTGGGTGTGTGGGGGAGAGGAGAGCTGGGTGTGTGGGGGGAGAGGAGAGCTGGGTGTGTGGGGGGAGAGGAGAGCTGGGTGTGTGGGGGGAGAGGAGAGCTGGGTGTGTGGGGGGAGAGGAGAGCTGGGTGTGTGGGGGGAGAGGAGAGCTGGGTGTGTGGAGGGAGAGGAGAGCTGGATGGGTGCGGGGAGAGGAGAGCTGGGTGTGTGGGGGGAGAGGAGAGCTGGGTGTGTGGGGGGAGAGGAGAGCTGGGTGTGTGGGGGGAGAGGAGAGCTGGGTGTGTGGGGGGAGAGGAGAGCTGGGTGTGTGGGGGGAGAGGAGAGCTGGGTGTGTGGGGGGAGAGGAGAGCTGGGTGTGTGGGGGGAGAGGAGAGCTGGGTGTGTGGGGGGAGAGGAGAGCTGGGTGTGTGGGGGGAGAGGAGAGCTGGGTGTGTGGGGGGAGAGGAGAGCTGGGTGTGTGGGGGGAGAGGAGAGCTGGGTGTGTGGGGGGAGAGGAGAGCTGGGTGTGTGGGGGGAGAGGAGAGCTGGGTGTGTGGGGGGAGAGGAGAGCTGGGTGCGCGGGGGGAGAGGAGAGCTGGGTGTGTGGGGGGAGAGGAGAGCTGGGTGTGTGGGGGGAGAGGAGAGCTGGGTGTGTGGGGGGAGAGGAGAGCTGGGTGCGTGGGGGGAGAGGAGAGCTGGGTGTGTGGGGGGAGAGGAGAGCTGGGTGTGTGGGGGGAGAGGAGAGCTGGGTGTGTGGGGGGAGAGGAGAGCTGGGTGTGTGGGGGGAGAGGAGAGCTGGGTGTGTGGGGGGAGAGGAGAGCTGGGTGGGTGGGGGGAGAGGAGAGCTGGGTGTGTGGGGGGAGAGGAGAGCTGGGTGTGTGGGGGCAAGGAGAGCAGGGTGTGTTGGGGAGAGGAGAGCTGGGTGTGTGGGGGGAGAGGAGAGCTGGGTGTGTGGGGGGAGAGGAGAGCTGGGTGTGTGGGGGGAGAGGAGAGCTGGGTGTGGGGGGGGAGAGGAGAGCGGGGGGTGTGTGGGGAGAGGAGAGCTGGGTGTGTGGGGGGAGAGGAGAGCTGGGTGTGTGGGGGGAGAGGAGAGCTGGGTGTGTGGGGGAGAGGAGAGCTGGGTGTGTGGGGGAGAGGAGAGCTGGGTGTGTGGGGGAGAGGAGAGCTGGGTCCAATGGTCCAGCAGTCACATACTGTACTGTATTTTAATCTTGTTGAACCATCCCCTGTGTTCTTGTTGAACCATCCCCTGTGTTCTTGTTGAACCATCCCCTGTGTTCTTGTTGAACCATCCCCTGTGTTCTTGTTGAACCATCCCCTGTGTTCTTGTTGAACCATCCCCTGTGTTCTTGTTGAACCATCCCCTGTGTTCTTGTTGAACCATCCCCTGTGTTCTTGTTGAACCATCCCCTGTGTTCTTGTTGAACCATCCCCTGTGTTCTTCTTGAACCATCCCCCGTGTTCTTCTTGAACCATCCCCCGTGTTCTTGTTGAACCATCCCCCGTGTTCTTGTTGAACCATCCCCCGTGTTCTTGTTGAACCATCCCCCGTGTTCTTGTTGAACCATCCCCCGTGTTCTTGTTGAACCATCCCCCGTGTTCTTGTTGAACCATCCCCCGTGTTCTTGTTGAACCATCCCCTGTGTTCTTGTTGAACCATCCCCTGTGTTCTTGTTGAACCATCCCCTGTGTTCTTGTTGAACCATCCCCTGTGTTCTTGTTGAACCATCCCCTGTGTTCTTGTTGAACCATCCCCCGTGTTCTTGTTGAACCATCCCCCGTGTTCTTGTTGAACCATCCTCCGTGTTCTTGTTGAACCATCCCCCGTGTTCTTGTTGAACCATCCCCCGTGTTCTTGTTGAACCATCCCCTGTGTTCTTGTTGAACCATCCCCTGTGTTCTTGTTGAACCATCCCCTGTGTTCTTGTTGAACCATCCCCTGTGTTCTTGTTGAACCATCCCCTGTGTTCTTGTTGAACCATCCCCCGTGTTCTTGTTGAACCATCCCCCGTGTTCTTGTTGAACCATCCCCCGTGTTCTTGTTGAACCATCCCCCGTGTTCTTGTTGAACCATCCCCCGTGTTCTTGTTGAACCATCCCCCGTGTTCTTGTTGAACCATCCCCCGTGTTCTTGTTGAACCATCCCCTGTGTTCTTGTTGAACCATCCCCTGTTTTCTTGTTGAACCATCCCCTGTGTTCTTGTTGAACCATCCCCTGTGTTCTTGTTGAACCATCCCCTGTGTTCTTGTTGAACCATCCCCTGTGTTCTTGTTGAACCATCCCCTGTGTTCTTGTTGAACCATCCCCTGTGTTCTTGTTGAACCATCCCCTGTGTTCTTGTTGAACCATCCCCTGTGTTCTTGTTGAACCATCCCCTGTGTTCTTGTTGAACCATCTCCTGTGTTCTTGTTGAACCATCCCCTGTGTTCTTGTTGAACCATCCCCTGTGTTCTTGTTGAACCATCCCCTGTGTTCTTGTTGAACCATCCCCTGTGTTCTTGTTGAACCATCCCCTGTGTTCTTGTTGAACCATCCCCCGTGTTCTTGTTGAACCATCCCCCGTGTTCTTGTTGAACCATCCCCTTTGTTCTTGTTGAACCATCCCCTGTGTTCTTGTTGAACCATCCCCTGTGTTCTTGTTGAACCATCCCCTGTGTTCTTGTTGAACCATCCCCCGTGTTCTTGTTGAACCATCCCCTGTGTTCTTGTTGAACCATCCCCCGTGTTCTTGTTGAACCATCCCCCGTGTTCTTGTTGAACCATCCCCCGTGTTCTTGTTGAACCATCCCCCATCCCCATTGTTCTTGTTGAACCATCCCCTGTGTTCTTGTTGAACCATCCCCTGTGTTCTTGTTGAACCATCCCCTGTGTTCTTGTTGAACCATCCCCTGTGTTCTTGTTGAACCATCCCCCGTGTTCTTGTTGAACCATCCCCTGTGTTCTTGTTGAACCATCCCCCGTGTTCTTGTTGAACCATCCCCCGTGTTCTTGTTGAACCATCCCCTGTGTTCTTGTTGAACCATCCCCTGTGTTCTTGTTGAACCATCCCCCGTGTTCTTGTTGAACCATCCCCTGTGTTCTTGTTGAACCATCCCCTGTGTTCTTGTTGAACCATCCCCTGTGTTCTTGTTGAACCATCCCCTGTGTTCTTGTTGAACCATCCCCTGTGTTCTTGTTGAACCATCCCCTGTGTTCTTGTTGAACCATCCCCTGTGTTCTTGTTGAACCATCCCCTGTGTTCTTGTTGAACCATCCCCTGTGTTCTTGTTGAACCATCCCCTGTGTTCTTGTTGAACCATCCCCTGTGTTCTTGTTGAACCATCCCCTGTGTTCTTGTTGAACCATCCCCTGTGTTCTTGTTGAACCATCCCCTGTGTTCTTGTTGAACCATCCCCTGTGTTCTTGTTGAACCATCCCCTGTGTTCTTGTTGAACCATCCCCTGTGTTCTTGTTGAACCATCCCCTGTGTTCTTGTTGAACCATCCCCTGTGTTCTTGTTGAACCATCCCCTGTGTTCTTGTTGAACCATCCCCTGTGTTCTTGTTGAACCATCCCCTGTGTTCTTGTTGAACCATCCCCTGTGTTCTTGTTGAACCATCCCCCGTGTTCTTGTTGAACCATCCCCTGTGTTCTTGTTGAACCATCCCCTGTGTTCTTGTTGAACCATCCCCTGTGTTCTTGTTGAACCATCCCCTGTGTTCTTGTTGAACCATCCCCTGTGTTCTTGTTGAACCATCCCCTGTGTTCTTGTTGAACCATCCCCTGTGTTCTTGTTGAACCATCCCCTGTGTTCTTGTTGAACCATCCCCTGTGTTCTTGTTGAACCATCCCCTGTGTTCTTGTTGAACCATCCCCTGTGTTCTTGTTGAACCATCCCCTGTGTTCTTGTTGAACCATCCCCTGTGTTCTTGTTGAACCATCCCCTGTGTTCTTGTTGAACCATCCCCTGTGTTCTTGTTGAACCATCCCCTGTGTTCTTGTTGAACCATCCCCTGTGTTCTTGTTGAACCATCCCCCGTGTTCTTGTTGAACCATCCCCTTTGTTCTTGTTGAACCATCCCCTGTGTTCTTGTTGAACCATCCCGTGTTCTTGTTGAACCATCCCCTGTGTTCTTGTTGAACCATCCCCTGTGTTCTTGTTGAACCATCCCCTGTGTTCTTGTTGAACCATCCCCTGTGTTCTTGTTGAACCATCCCCTGTGTTCTTGTTGAACCATCCCCTGTGTTCTTGTTGAACCATCCCCTGTGTTCTTGTTGAACCATCCCCTGTGTTCTTGTTGAACCATCCCCTGTGTTCTTGTTGAACCATCCCCTGTGTTCTTGTTGAACCATCTCCTGTGTTCTTGTTGAACCATCCCCTGTGTTCTTGTTGAACCATCCCCCGTGTTCTTGTTGAACCATCCCCTGTGTTCTTGTTGAACCATCCCCTGTGTTCTTGTTGAACCATCCCCTGTGTTCTTGTTGAACCATCCCCCGTGTTCTTGTTGAACCATCCCCTGTGTTCTTGTTGAACCATCCCCTGTGTTCTTGTTGAACCATCCCCCGTGTTCTTGTTGAACCATCCCCCGTGTTCTTGTTGAACCATCCCCTGTGTTCTTGTTGAACCATCCCCTGTGTTCTTGTTGAACCATCCCCTGTGTTCTTGTTGAACCATCTCCTGTGTTCTTTAAAGTTATCTAGATAACCTTACCTGTTGAAGAACCTTTCATTCTATTAGGTACAGTATACATAAAATTTATAGCAAACAATATTCTACTGACAAACTTTGCTGCAGCAAAGTTTTAAATATTCCTAACATCTTACATTAATTGCAAAATTTGAATACTAAATAAATCTTTTGCTCACCCTTCAGATGCCTCTTCCATAATCAGAATGAAATCTCCCAGATATAGTGGCTGGTCTGAAATGTTAAACAAAAAATATTGCATATTGATATTGGGATGTTATAAACTTTTACAGAACATTACTTAAGCTCACCCAATAAACACATGCATATTTGCTAGGCATATGCAATTTCAGTATTACTTAACTTTCTTTTTAAATATTCTAGAAAAAATGAGACAGAACACAATTTTTAATCACTGTGGCTGGACTGACAGTCTATAGGAAGTTTTTTCTTAGCATTATTTTTAGTTGGTTAATGTCCCCTTTTATTCCTTAAATATACTATATCTAGTACTGACATGGCAAATGCTCCTGTAAAATTTTCAAACAATGCAAGTGGAATATCAGCCTCAAAGCTGTTTCCCAGAGTAACCAACCCTTTCTCTACGAAAGTGAGTTCATACAGTATTATACAGGATATTTTGCTATTATACATAAACTCTAACTTCCGAATCACCAGCGAATTTTTTGTTGTATTCCACAACTACATGCACCGCAGCAACTGTTTATTAGGCTCACAAATCCAGTGGATTAATAACCCAAGAAAACCAGTGTGGCTTATTTTCATAGGAGTCCTTTGGGCCTCTTCAAGGATGTGACCCACAATAGTCATCAAACACCCAAGTACCTACTGACTGCTAGGTGAACAGGGATAACAAGTATAAGGAGACATGCCCAACATTTCCCCATGCCCAAAGATCAAATCTGTGTCCTCTGCTTCAGAGCAGCATTTCTCAACCTGTTTGCCCTTGCAGAACCCTTGAAATAATTTCCATATCTCAGGGAATCACTATGTAAAAATTATTATATATCATTGTTATTAATATGGTCACAGTTTTTTCTTGTTATGCAATGCGTTCTGCAGGAATCTTTTTATATGGTGCACACTTACTGCACAAAACCATTCTTTCATATCTAGGCCCAAATGTACTACTTATAGTATCTCATCCGAGTGAGCCGAGTTCATGATGTAGTACTACTGGACCAACCCTGGCTTCAAAGCCATTGTACTGCCCTGTTGGGTTTGGAAACGTGGATTGGGTAAAGGATACTCACATAGGCAATAATGGAGTATAATTAAAACGGAATATATGGGAAGCGCCCAGCCTGACCTGCCTCTCTGCTCCCTATTTTACAACTGCCTCACGAATGATGCCTAGGGGTAAGCGGCGTTCAAAAACATGCTAGTGTCAGCTGCAAGAGTGAATAACAAGTGATTCACACAGATGGTTGGTATTGAGTCACTACTACTGACACTGGTAACTGGCTACTGGTACTACTGAGAGAACAACGAGACTGACACCGAAAGGGTTAATAATACAGTGTGGTAAAACCTTGATTTAACAAATTTCAGATTAAATGGACAAAATCCTTTATTTCCATAACTGCCCATTATTGTTATAATCTGTCGAGTAAAATATTTTTGGATTTAGTGGACAAGGTTCATCGTTTCCAGAATTGTCAACTGTTGTTACAGCTATGGGAAAAAAATATCATTGGAATCTAAATGACTGTATATACTGCACAGCGAGTTCTGCCAAACATAATCTATATTCTATCAGCCTGTGTGTGCTGCTCTATTACAAGGTGGTATAGTGTACATTAGTTCCACACAAGTGATTCTCAGGCTGGTATTTGCAAAGTACAGAGAAAATTTACAACTTAAAAATGCAATACACATCTCACTACTCTTCAGCTTACATCTATGGGAATGGTAATTCCACAGCTACTGTGGCCAGTGTCATGTATTCATAAAAGAGCAAGGGAAACCTTGCTTGCCCTATAAAAAAAATCCCCTTCAAAATGAAAATTTTTTTACTTAAATTACCATTCTATATTTTTTTCAGAATACTTAAATAAAATTCAGATCAATCTAATATGCTATGAAAAGAATTCTGAAGCTGTAATTTTCTTTCAGAAATATTTGTCATCTTCACCAAGAAATTGTTTTGCTGAAGATTTAGGAGGTTAAAGTGGAGTATTCTCTTGGTTGTCCCTTCTTCACTGCTATTTCCCCACCTATCGCTGTCAGTAGTATCTCAGAAATGTGACATACTGTACTCAGTCAGGATAAGAGATTCACAAACTTGGACTTATTAAGATTCTTTGCACCTTTATGCTCTCCATCATTCTGTACCTCTAACAAAATTCCTAAGATGGTTTTTCAGTGGTTAAACAATCGTGTAAGCTGACAGTGAGAACAATACTAAGATGACTGTGAAACACTTGATGTGATGTTTCAACTAAGACTGAATTTTATCATATATAGTATACAAGAACAAATACATTATCTTATAGGGCACACCTTGTTTGTTACCTCTCTTGACCTCTCCCTAGCCTGACCTTCAGGGTACTCATTTGCCTTAAAAGGCAATGAACATTTGTATCTTTGTATACTGGATATAGTCCAGTCATGGATGAAACGCTGTAATAAAGATTTTCCTGCAAACATACATAATGCACAATGGGACAATTATGCCATGTGAGGGTTAATTCCACCATCACCTAAAAGTGCCCATTATCTGAGTAGTGTACTGTAGTTTCAAAAATACGTATATACTATTCATTAAACATAATTACTGTATGTATTTGGAATCTTTTTACCAGTCAAGTTGTTGTACATATTTTTGGAAACTACTCAAATAATGGGCACTTATGTGGTGGTACAATTACCTCACCGTAGGGTAGTGTCTTAACCAAGTATACAGCCTCTCCTCACTCAACAATGGAGTTCCGTTTCTCAGACCACATCGGTAAATGAATTCATCGCTAAATGAGGAGCATACTAATGGTAGTGGGTTTGTGTCAACCATCTCTGATATTGTTTTAATGTCACCTATGCACCATTTACAACATTTCTGGTATACTTTTAAATGTTTACTATACACTATTATCATCATCATCAAATAATAAAGCACTAAACTGACAAGGGTCATGCAGCATTGCTGGGCAGAAAATAGTGCTGGGGCTATAAACAGCTAGGTGGAGAGGGGATCAGAGGTGAGGGGAGAAAAGGGTTGGAGGGGATACTAAGGGCTGTGTGTCAATGTTTGTATAGTAAAGCAGTTGCTGACAAAAAATCAAAAAGTGATTATAAGTTGAAGGCAGGGCCGTCTGCAAGAAGGGAAGATAAGGCAAGAGTGGTAAGGCAGCGGCGTCGTTGGAGGTAAATCCTGTGAGCTCGATGGTAAGCCGGGCAATCTACAAGAAAGTGAAGAACCGAAATAGGGACTCAACAAACCTCACAGAATAGGGTGCAGTTCCATGAGATACCCATGGGTAAGGCGAGTATGGCCAATGCAAAGATGGGAGAGCGCAGTCTCCCGAGTATGGCAATGGTGGTAAGAAGATAGCCACAAACCTAAAAGTGGTTTAATAGGGTGCAATTTATGTTTCTACTGTATTTAAACATATTATTTTTACTGTGTTCAAGCAGACTGTTTCTTCTGGCATCATGTGAGTTTTTTGCTGAGGCCAGTTATTTTCATTAGAGAGCCAATTCGGTCTGTGGGGCCATAATTTATTAACCCCAAATTTCTCGAGTAGGACTTCACATGACATGTCAGCTGGATTCTCTTGGGTAGAGATGTGGAGAAAGAGATGGTTTCTCTGCATCTCTCTTATTTCTGCTACTCTATTTTGTACACAGATCAACTTACTCTTGTTATTTTGTAACCACTGGAGACCTCTAAAAAAAAGGTGGCATGACTATGATGCTGGTACAGCACATTGTTCAAATTAAACTACATTTATGAGGAAGTAAGAGAGGCCATTAGCCCCTCTTCCAGGAGGGCTGAGTCCCTCAAGTCCCTCAGAAGGCTGAAAAGGGGCTGAGAGTGCTGAGATGATACCCCCTTTTACTGGAGAATTTTCTCCACAGTGCATGTCCGACCACCGTTGTTGCCAAGACGGGCAGAGATGACTAAAATAATCCCTGAACAGAAACCTCTATAGGAAACTGGAAGGTCACGTACCGCTTACCACGCAGCAGCATCCGCCTGTTCATTGCCCTGCACATCAACTTGTCCAGGGCCCAAACAGAAAACGATGTCTGTGTTTTTGCTAGCCACACGGTGCAACCATAGTTGAATATGAAGGACCAATGGATGAGGGGAATCAAATTGTTTAATGGCCTGTAAAGTGCAGAGGGAATAATATGAAATGATCACAAACGCCAAAGGAGATATATATGGAATATGGAGAAGCGCTACGAGGATGGCATAAAACCTGGCGATAAAAATACTAGCCGAGTTTAACAAATGACTGGACAACATCGTCAGGGAACACTGCCGCGAACCAACACCGTCAAAAGATTTAGAACCATCTGTATAAACAGTAAAGGTATGCGCATGCAACAGGAAGTGTTCAAGACAGAGCGAGAAGTGGCAGTAGGTAGGAAAGCTTTGGCGCATGGGGAGAACAGACATGAACCATCGGAACCTCCCAAGAAAAAAGGCAGATGCTCTATGAACATACAAGGGAAGCAACTGGAGAGAAGACTGGAGTGAGGATGAAGAGAAAGCGGTCAGAGTAAGCAGGGGCATCGAACAAACAACAGGCTTCTACTAATGTTTGAGATCAACCTATACGTAGAAGGAACACTAAGGTCATGAGAGCGGACGAAGTAATGAAGGCAATGAGCATCACGACGATTGGCTCAAGAAAGAACCTTCGCCTCAGCATAGAGGCTTCCAACAGGGGATGAACGAAAGGCACCAAGGCATAAACGCAGACCCTGATGATGAAGGGGATCTAACTTAAGAGTTGTAGGAGAAGCCACAGAATAGACTTGGTCCCCATAATCCAGCTTGGACAAGACTAGGGTGGAATGCAAACAGGAGAGTCCGGCAATCTGCTCCCCCGTGAATGATGCGCAAGAATTTTAGAGAGATTCAGCTGACCATGGCAAGCTGCTTTCAAAGTGGAAATGTGAGGTTTCCATGTCAACCGGCGATCAAATAGAAGGCCAAGAAACTGGAACGTATCACATTCTGGGACAGGCGAGCCATGTAGATACTATTAAATATCTGGGACAAGAGGATGTCTAGTGAAGGTAATGAAATGGGTTTTCATACTAGAAAATTTAAAATCATGAGAAGTTGCCTTATGGTAAACACGGTCAATCGCATCCTGAAGGGAGGCCACTACCAGGCAATAGTCAGCGCCTGCATAAGCTATAGCGAAGCCATCCTGAAACTGACAACCAAATATGTGATGGAAGAATGGATGGTAGGTAATTTATGGCCAAGAGAAAAAGGGTGGTACAGTGGACCCCCGGTATTCGATGGCATCGGTATTCGATAAATCCGGTATTCGATGCATTATATCGCAAAAATTTTGCCTCGGTATCAGATCGAAAACCCGGTATTCGATGCGATTTGTACGAAACGAGTCCACACGTGGCCTGAACTGCCCCGTGTGTGCCAGTGTTTACAAGCCAGCCAGTGTGCGTGCATCTAAGGATACATTTGGTACATTCCACATTATCACTGTTTTTGGCGCTTGTTTCTGCAAAGTAAGTCACCACGGGCCCCAAGAAAGCTTCTAGTGCCAACCCTTCGAGAAAAAAGGTGCTAATGACTACTGAAATGAAGAAAGAGATAATTGCAAAGTACGAAGGTGGAGTGCGTGTGTTGGAGCTGGCCAGGTTGTATAGTAAACCCCAATCAACCATCTCTACTATAGTGACCAGGAAAACGGCAATCAAGGAAGCTGTTCTTGCAAAAGGTGCAACTGTGATTACGAAACAGCGACCACAAGTGTAAGAAAATGTTGAGAGACTGTTATTGGTGTGGATAAATGAAAAACCAGATAGCAGGAGATAGCATCTCTCAAGTGATCATTTGTGAAAAGGCTAGGCAGTTGCATGATGATTTGGTAAAGAAATTGCCTGCAACTAGTGATGTGAGTGAATTTAAGGCCAGCAAAGGTTGGTTTGAAAGATTTAAGAATCATAGTGGCATACATAGTGTGATTAGGCATGGTGAGGCTGCCAGTTCGGACCAAAAAGCAGCTGAAAAATATGTGAAGGAATTCAAGGATTACATAGACAGTGAAGACTTGAAACCTGAACAAGTGTTTAATTGCGACGAAACAGGCCTGTTTTGGAAGAAAATGCCAAGCAGGACCTACATTACTCAGGAGGAAAAGGCACTCCCAGGACATAAGCCTATGAAAGACAGGCTTACTCTGTTGATGTGTGCCAATGCTAGTGGTGATTGCAAAGTGAAGCCTTTATTGGTGTATCACTCTGAAACTCCCAGTGTGTTCAGGAAAAACAATGTCCTCAAGGCTAATTTGTGTGTGCTGTGGAGGACAAACAATAAGGCATGGGTCACTAGGGACTTTTTCTATGACTGGTTACACCATGCATTTGCCCCCACTGTGAAAAATTACCTAATTGAAAAGAAATTAGACCTTAAGTGCCTCCTGGTATTAGACAATGTCCCTGGTCATCCTACAGACTTGGCAGAGCGACTTTCTGGGGACATGAGCTTCACTAAGGTCAAGTTTTTGCCTCCAAATACCACTCCTCTTCTGCAGCCCATGGACCAGCAGGTCATTTCCAACTTCAAGAAACTGTTCACAAAAGCAATGTTTCAAAAGTGCTTTGTAGTGACCACAGAAATGCAACTGACTAAAAGAGTTTTGGAAGGATCACTTTAATATCCTCAATTGTATAAACCTTATAGGTACGGCTTGGGAGGGAGTGACTAAGAGGACCTTAACTCTGCTTGGAAAAAACTGTGGCCAGAATGTGTAGACAAAAGGGATTTTGAAGGATTTGAGGCTAACCCTGAGAAGCCTATGCCAGTTGAGGAATCCATTGTGGCATTGGGGAAGTCCTTGGGGTTGGAGGTTAGTGGGGAGGATGTGGAAGAGTTGGTGGAGGAGGACAATGAAGAACTAACCACTGATGAGCTGCTAGATCATCTTCAACAGCAAGAGGCCACACCTGAGGAAACTGCTTCGAAGGAGGGGATAGAGAAATTGAAGAAGTTGCCTACTTCAAAGATTAAGTAAATGTGTGCAATGTGGCTTAAAGTGCAAACCTTTTTTGATGACAATCACCCTAACACAGCTATTGCAAGTCATGTTGGTGACTATTACACTGACAATGTTGTGAAACACTTTAGGAATGTCACAAAGGAACAGGAGGTACAGGCCACTATGGACAGATATGTTGTGCGACAGAAGTCTAGTGACTCTCAAGCTGGTCCTAGTGGCATTAAAAGAAGGGAAGTAACCCCAGAAAATGACTTGCTACCTCAAGTCCTAATGGAAGGGGATTCCCCTTCTAAACACTAACATCTCTCCCCTCCTCCCATGTCAATTATTCTATTGTTATTGTAATTATTCTATTGCATTAAACTTAATATTTCATGTGGTAAATTTTTTTTTTTCATACTTTTGGGTGTCTTGCATGGATTAATTTGATTTCCATTATTTCTTATGAGGAAAATTGATTTGCTTTTCGATATTTTCAGTATTCGATGAGCTCTCAGGAACGGATTAATATCGAATACCGGGGGTCCACTGTACTAAGGACACAACCTTGTGGGACCCCCTCGGCTTGAACAAAGTCTGAAGAAAGCGAGACGCCAACACAGACACGAAAATGTCTTTCAGATAAGAAAGCAGCTAGGAAAGTCAGTAGATTACCAAGGAGGCCTAAGGAGTGGGCCTTGTACTTCCAAGTGGTGTCATATGCCTTCTCAAGGTCAAAAAACACTGCTAAAACAGTGTTTATTAGCAAAGGCATTTCGCACATACGTATCTAAGTGGAACAAGGGGTTCAAAGTAGAGCGGCCCTTGAGAAAGCCACAATGATGAGGACTATTGTGAATCTCTAAATACCATATGAGATGTCTATTTACCAATCGTGCCATCACCTTGCAGACTACATTAGTCAGAGCAATGGGAAATAGTGAGTGGTATCAAGCCCTGAAGTGCCTGGCAGATTTCCATTGAGGGAGAACCCCTCGCATCCAAACAAGATTGAAAAGGCACAAAAGGACTGCAAGGGCTATAGAATGCAGATGCTGTAGCATACAGACATGAATATTATCAGGCCCAACTGCCAATGACCGGCAAGCGGAAAGCGTGGACTCCAGCTCTAAGACAGTAAAAGTTACGTTATTTGGCTCCATCCCATTAGAAGAGAAATCCAAGGGCGATTGCTCCCTGGCAGATTTAGAAGCAAGAAACGAGGGGCAGAGGTGAAGCAAGATAGTTCCCAATTTCCAAGGCAACCTCAAGAGGTTCTGCAACACTAACACCAGCAACCCGCAAAACGGGAGCCAGGTCTGGAGTGTGCTTGCCACACAACTTTCGTACCTTCTTCCAAGCTACACACATAGGGGAAGTCGAGGTAACAGTAGAAATGTAGTCTTGCCAACAAGTATGCTTAGCATCACGTATGACATGGCTAGCGACTGCCCTTCCTCGCTTAGAATCCTAAAGATGATGTGCGGTCCGATTATATCGATAATGGCATCACGTTTCCAATGCACTGCACAGGCACACGCAGGAGACCACCAAGGCACGCATGTCTGAGAATGCCTGCCTGAGGTTTGAGGAATAGACCATGACGCTGCAGTCAAAACTTAGGTCGAAAACTGGTGCACCAGCTCATCAATAAAGGACAAAGAAGGGTCTTCACATAATGCGGTAACATGAGAGTACAGTGGACCCCCGGTTAACGAACTTTTTTCATTCCAGTAGTATGTTCAGGTGCCAGTACTGACCGAATTTTTTCCCATAAGGAATATTGTGAAGTAGATTAGTCCATTTCAGACCCCCAAACATACACGTACAAACGCACTTACATAAATACACTTACATAATTGGTCGCATTTGGAGGTGATCATTAAGCGGGGGTCCACTGTATAAGCCCCAATTCGCTTGTCCAAATTGCCAACGGGGGCTACGAGGCCGTCGAGAATACGCAGTAGAAGTAAGAATAATAGGAAAGTGATCACTGTCGTGCAAATCCAGGAGAACAGACCAAGTGTAAATAAGGGCAAATGATGAGGAACAGAGAGAAAGATCAATGCAAGAGAGACTGAGTGCGAGAGTCAAAATAGGTGGGAGCATTTGTATTTAAACCATGAAGAGGATGAGAAGTGAGAAGTCTCTCCAACTGATCACCACGAGTCAGTGGGACCCTTCCCAAAGATGATGAGCGTTAAAATCACCTAACAAGATGGGCGGCGGCAGAGAAGAGATCAAGAACGTAACATCTAAGATACAGAATGCACAGGAAGGGGAGAGATAGAGAGAGCCAACTGTATACCACCTGTGCAAATAAATACGAGCTGTGGTAAAATGCAGCTGAGAACAAACAAAGACCTGTTGAAGCAGTAGTACTAACGCGCACAAGAAGTGCACTCTCATTAAAAGTTTCATCAGGAAAGGGATCAGAAGAATGCAACAGCACACATCCTGAAATGTGACTGATAACTGCTGAATGAACCTTAGGCTCTTGTAACCAGACATTACTGGAGAAAACTTGAAAAGCAACACCCAGAGCTCTCCCCGATTACCCAAGGCCACGAATATTCCATTGTAAATAATAAGTCATTATTCACAAAGACAGGTATGCTAACAATGAGAAGCAATAAAATCTATGGGCTAGTAGGGTCAGTAAAGTCAATGTGTGGAGGCAATGAAAAGCATGTAAGCAAGGAGGAATCAGAATGCTGTGAAGGAAAAGACTGCTGCAAGGGTTGTGAAAAATAAGAAGGGGCATAATGAGGTGCACAGGTGTCCATTGAGGGTTTCGTCTCCATAATATAGTTGGAAATAGTATCAAGTGTTTCAGTGGACAAGGAAGATGCTGATACCATGACTTCAGAGACAGGTAAGATAAAGCAAGTAGAGATTGAGGAAACTATGGATGGAACCAAAGAAGTCTGAGACGGGAGGGGAGTATGAACCTGGAGAGATGTGCTGGAAAGGACAGAAGAGTCCTGCAATAGAACAGGAGAGGAGGAGAGGCTGGAGGGGGACTGGGGAAGAAGTTTGGGGGGGAACAGGAAAAGAGGGTACCACACGAGGAGGGGGGTGAACCTCCACCTTCGTTTGAGCTAGAAAGGGGATGAGAACTAGGCACTGAGGCCAAAAAGGAGAACTGTTGGGGAATTGTAAGCACAGGGGAAATGCGAAGAGACTTGGGCTTAGGAGACAGGTTCAACTTTGCAGGTGATAGGCAAGAAGAGGGTGCAGGCTTGCGAGGCCTCGCAGACTGAGAAACTAGTGGGCGAAAAGATGAAGAGGTAGAGGTAGGAAGAGGTAAGGAGGTGGGGGGGTTCTGAGAGTAAAACCATGAAAGAATTAGAGACGGGTGACATGGCACCAGAGGAACTGGTAGACGAGGGGACTGTCAAGGTTGGAGGTTTCCTAGCTACTCGAGAATAAGGAATATGAGGAAGATTCACCAGAAGGTGAAGCCGAGAGACAGCCATAGCATAAGTAAGGTTTTCGCTCTCCTTAAACAGACTCCATGATGGTGGTACTTCTGTCTTACTGTTATTTTGAAGAAAAAAAAAGAACGAAGGAAAGAAAAAAAAAAGAGCGGAGGGACAGTCACTAAAGGCATGAAAGGGCCGTAAGTTTCCCCTCTCATCTGAGAGGACCTCGAGACTGCCAGCAGTGCAGATGCAACATGGAACCCGTGCCATACTCTACCCTTCACATACCCTACCCACAACGCTCTGGGATAGCAGCCTCACATCTACCAAGCTACCTCGGTGGACAAAAGAGAGGGCAGTCAGCCTCTGGAGATACACCCTTCACCACGATACCCTGACCCACCTCTTGGTAATCTGGGAAGGGAGCAGGATGCCTCCAGATAATCCAGATTGCACGGCAAACTACACCACACCCAAGGAACCCCATGGAGCGGGATGAACCCTGGCACACACTCCCCTACCTAGAAACCGTAAGGCCAGAGGGAAGGACCCCAGAGGCTACAAACAGGATAGGGAAAAGGGAGGGTTGGGAGGGGGAAGGAAAAGGGAAAGGAATGATCCTCTTTTTAATGTTAATGTAAATAACTCAGTTTACTTTATTTGTATATCTCCATATGTTGTAAATGATTTTCACACATTTAAGTTGCTCAGCTGTTTTAACTTTTAAGGTTTAAATAAGATATTACAATGGAAATAAATCACAAACTTTTTTGAGGGTTATCACAGGTAATTTACACCATGTATGATAATTGTACATATGTATACCCATGTCTAAATAAACTTACTCATCCATCACACAGCATCAACTCCTTCCTCACCAACATGCTCGGACCTCCATTATTATAATCAAAACTACGTGCTAAACCCACAAGGGTCATACAGCGTTCAGACCTCCAAAATCATCAGTACCATAAACCAATAGAAATCTACGTAACTTACCACTAATAATGCCAATAACCATCATGTTAGTTCTGCCTGAAATGTACCATATGCCAGTGACTTTCTTTTATACCTAATATTGTATTACATGTAAACTACATTACCCGTATACTGCAGTAAATAAATAATTATAAGTAAAACCATATGTAGCGACTGTAAACTTTAAAAAATGGTACGAGAAATCACCAATTGTAACTCAGCCAGCTGTAATAACTACAGTAATACTCCACACAAGCATAATATGCTACATATGTGTAATATAATACACTTATAAAATATAACTGAGGTGTGACTCATAAATAGCAGAGTCACTATTAAAGGACGAGATCATCAATATGTCTCAGCTTACCATCAATTAGTCGAACTTCACCTTCAATACCTATAAAATTACAAATGTAATATTAATATACAACCCTAAAAATATCTATAAAATAAACAATTACATCAGAATTAAGTAGAGAAAAAAGAAATGCCAAACAAAACAGAAATCTTCCGTCAGTAACTTGGTCCTCCATTACAGCTTCTAGTCCAGCCCAATTTTCCCAGTGGAGTAATTTGCATATGGAGCTCACCTCAGTGTACTAGAAAACAGCGGTAATTATTACTAGTGTGAGGAGGGAGGAGCAGCAGTGTCAAATACAGCACAGCAGACCAGCCCCACCTATACCTTCACTGGGAAATTATTCACTGATATATACCTTAGGTACTTATCACAAAACTGATTTTAGGACAGAGTATTTATCCGGATATCTCGCCTGAATTATAATTAATCAAAGTAAACTTCAGTTAAACCAAACACTAAAATTATATTATCTTAAACATATGTGACTAATTTGCTTAATTTGTACATAAAGTGTCAATAATTTATATTCATTATAAGATGTTTCTAAAGCAATTGATTAAAAAATGGCGCTGGATTCAAGGGGCGGAAAATTTAAATTACAATACTACTAATGAAGGTCACAATGCCCTGGCTACAACAATTCAAATATAACCCAGATTTTGGAGAAAAACTTTAGATGACACTTTTGGTCCGCGCTGAACCATCTTCAAGACACAAATAAGCAAATAGGTAAGTAAGTAAGCAAGTAGGTTAAAACTAAGATATCAAGTAAGAAAGTATGTTAGCTATTAACTAAGATAGTAAGCAAGAAAGTAGATTTGTCTGCAATCACGTTATTGCAATTTCGTGAGTCATGGGTGGGAGGGATTTGACTATCCAGGCTGCCAGGAGATCCTGGCCTATACTATGCCTTCTCAGTGGCCTCAGGACGCATCGGGACATATAACACGTACCCCCACTAGTCAAACACCTTTTATTGTACAGTAATAAAGGAATGGAGCAGATTGCCTGCACATGTCAAAGCCAGTCATAGCATGAACCAGTTCAAGATGACAGCCAAAAGGTGCCTGATGAATGTAGCTACAGAAAGGGAGGAGAATGATTTTTTATTTTTTTAGCTAACACACATGTAAATATAAATAACTCATTTTACCGTATTCCTAGTATATCTCCTTTATATTATAATAATAAGGTAAAAAGGACCCCAATGGAAATAAGTCACCTCGACTTTTTTGGGTTATCCCAGGTTCTTTACGCATATGCTGCTATGTATGATAATCTATGTAACTGTATTTGTGTATACCTGAATAAACTTACTTACTTACTTAACATGTACACCTAAAATTGTTCGTGTAATTGTAAGCTGATCCTCTCTCTTTAATGTTAATGTAAATTACTCAGTTTACTTTATTCCTATTGTATCTCCTGTTATTGTAACTGATTTTCACACTTTTTAATAATAATAATAATAATAATAATAATAATAATAATAATAATAATCTTTATTTCTACAAGTACATGTACAAGGTATACATAGCTGACATCAATGACACTGCTACTACTACATAGAAAGTCCCTTGTTATGCAGAGCATTTCGGGCAAATTAGGTCAATTTTGTCCCAGGATGCGACCCACACCAGTCGACTAACACCCAGGTACCTATTTTACTGATAGGTGAACATGGACAGCAGGTGTCTTCAGGAAACACGTCCTAATGTTTCCACCTGTACCTGGGATCGAACCACGGGCCTCAGTGTGTGAGCTGAGTGCGCTACCAGTCGAGCTACAAGAATCCCAATGGAATTAAGCCACCTTGTCTGATTTTTTGGTTATCTTAAGTAATTTACACTATGTATGATAATAGTAAGTTTATTTAGGAGCAGGTACTCATGTGTATACCTGGAAAGGGTTTCGGGGGTCAACGCCCCCGCGGCCCGGTCTGTGACCAGGCCTCATGGTGGATCAGGGCCTGATCAACCAGGCTGTTACTTCTGGCTGCACGCAATCCAACGTACGAGCCACAACCCGGCTGGTCAGGTACTAAGTTTAGGTGCCTGTCCAGTGCCTGCTTGAAGACAGCCAGGGGTCTATTGGTAATCCCCCAGTAGTTGGAACCTAAATAAACTTACTTATTCCCCAATGGAAATAAGTCACTTTGTCTGACTTTTTTGGGTTATCCTAGGTTCTCTACACATATGCTGCTATGTTTGATAATCTATGTAACTGTGTGTATACCTGAAGAAACTTACTTACTAGTCACGATTTCTTCCCCGGACACCAAAAGGCAGGATTCGATACGGTTTATCCTGTCAGTGAACCTATAAATCTCCAAGAAGAAGAAAACTCAAGGTGAGGTATCCCTTCACAGCAACAACATTGAAAAGTAACCAGTTCTCGACTGATGGGATACGGTGTATGCTGTCAGTGGCCCTGAAACCCCAACAGAAGAAGAAGAAGAAGAAGACTGATGGGAAGTAAGTTTATTTAGGCACAGGTACGGTTGTCATACATAGTGTAAGTTACCCAGGATAACCCAAAAGAAGTTCAGACAAAGTGACTTATTTCCAGTGGGGTCATTGTAATAGTGCGAGGCCCCATCGAGCATTTTCCCGAATTACTTTTTCAGAAAGCGCTGTATGACCCTTACGGGTTTAGAGCTTGGTTATAATAGTAGTAAGAATAATAATATTTTTTTTTTTTAGAGGAAATTTGCTTCCTTTCCTTCACCTGCCCAGATGTAGGCAAAATCTTCACCAGACTTCGGGGAGCAGATCCTGAAATGCCTTATATGTGTAGTATAGTAATTGTCATCCAATTCTTATTTATTTATTGCTATGAAGACGTGACTATTTTTTTTTTCAGAAATGTTGGAATATGAGAATCAGATGTTGTTGGATCTGTTACATGAAGATGGTCTCCTTATAGCAGCCAAGTGAGTATGATTCTCTCATATGTATATTTACAGTATATCATATATAACTGTAGTATGTGCAAACATTAAAATTATAGTGCTGTATCATATTTTGTTCTTTGTGTACCAGTAATGTACAGTAATTTAAAAATGCTTAACTAAACTAAAAACTGCTTCAGAGCACCATAAGAGTTCTTTGTAATATACATGTGTAAGTAAGGTTTAGTTAAAACTTTTCTTCTGCAGTGGAGTATATTGCCACAAGTATTGTATTGTCATGTTTGGAAATAATTAGCATATCTTTTGCAACCACTTGGGAGTTAATTTTGTTCCTAGTAGTAGTAGTAGTAGTAGTAGTAGGTTGGTAGACAGCAACCACCCAGGGAAGTACTACCGTCCTGCCAGATGACTGTGAAACAAAAACCTGTAACTGTTTTGCATGATGGTAGGATTGCTGGTTTCTTTTTCTGTCTCATAAACACGCTAAGATAACAGGGATATCTTGCTACTCCTACTTACACTTTGGTCACACTTCACAGACACGCACATGCATATATATATATACATACATCTAGGTTTTTCTCCTTTTTCTAAATAGCTCTTGTTCTTTTTTATTTCTTCTATTGTCCATGGGGAAGTGGAAAAGAATCTTTCCTCCGTAAGCCATGCGTGTCGTATGAGGCGACTAAAATGCCGGGAGCAATGGGCTAGTAACCCCTTCTCCTGTATACAATTACTAAAAAAGAGAAGAAGAAAAACTTTATAAAACTGGGTTGCTTAAATGTGCGTGGATGTAGTGCGGATGACAAGAAACAGATGATTGCTGATGTTATGAATGAAAAGAAGTTGGATGTCCTGGCCCTAAGCGAAACAAAGCTGAAGGGGGTAGGAGAGTTTCAGTGGGGGGAAATAAATGGGATTAAATCTGGAGTATCTGAGAGAGTTAGAGCAAAGGAAGGGGTAGCAGTAATGTTAAATGATCAGTTATGGAAGGAGAAAAGAGAATATGAATGTGTAAATTCAAGAATTATGTGGATTAAAGTAAAGGTTGGATGCGAGAAGTGGGTCATAATAAGCGTGTATGCACCTGGAGAAGAGAGGAATGCAGAGGAGAGAGAGAGATTTTGGGAGATGTTAAGTGAATGTATAGGAGCCTTTGAACCAAGTGAGAGAGTAATTGTGGTAGGGGACTTGAATGCTAAAGTAGGAGAAACTTTTAGAGAGGGTGTGGTAGGTAAGTTTGGGGTGCCAGGTGTAAATGATAATGGGAGCCCTTTGATTGAACTTTGTATAGAAAGGGGTTTAGTTATAGGTAATACATATTTTAAGAAAAAGAGGATAAATAAGTATACACGATATGATGTAGGGCGAAATGACAGTAGTTTGTTGGATTATGTATTGGTAGATAAAAGACTGTTGAGTAGACTTCATGATGTACATGTTTATAGAGGGGCCACAGATATATCAGATCACTTTCTAGTTGTAGCTACACTGAGAGTAAAAGGTAGATGGGATACAAGGAGAATAGAAGCATCAGGGAAGAGAGAGGTGAAGGTTTATAAACTAAAAGAGGAGGCAGTTAGGGTAAGATATAAACAGCTATTGGAGGATAGATGGGCTAATGAGAGCATAGGCAATGGGGTCGAAGAGGTATGGGGTAGGTTTAAAAATGTAGTGTTAGAGTGTTCAGCAGAAGTTTGTGGTTACAGGAAAGTGGGTGCAGGAGGGAAGAGGAGCGATTGGTGGAATGATGATGTAAAGAGAGTAGTAAGGGAGAAAAAGTTAGCATATGAGAAGTTTTTACAAAGTAGAAGTGATGCAAGGAGGGAAGAGTATATGGAGAAAAAGAGAGAAGTTAAGAGAGTGGTGAAGCAATGTAAAAAGAGAGCAAATGAGAGAGTGGGTGAGATGTTATCAACAAATTTTGTTGAAAATAAGAAAAAGTTTTGGAGTGAGATTAACAAGTTAAGAAAGCCTAGAGAACAAATGGATTTGTCAGTTAAAAATAGGAGAGGAGAGTTATTAAATGGAGAGTTAGAGGTATTGGGAAGATGGAAGGAATATTTTGAGGAATTGTTAAATGTTGATGAAGATAGGGAAGCTGTGATTTCGTGTATAGGGCAAGGAGGAATAACATCTTGTAGGAGTGAGGAAGAGCCAGTTGTGAGTGTGGGGGAAGTTCGTGAGGCAGTAGGTAAAATGAAAGGGGGTAAGGCAGCCGGGATTGATGGGATAAAGATAGAAATGTTAAAAGCAGGTGGGGATATAGTTTTGGAGTGGTTGGTGCAATTATTTAATAAATATATGGAAGAGGGTAAGGTACCTAGGGATTGGCAGAGAGCATGCATAGTTCCTTTGTATAAAGGCAAAGGGGATAAAAGAGAGTGCAAAAATTATAGGGGGATAAGTCTGTTGAGTGTACCTGGTAAAGTGTATGGTAGAGTTATAATTGAAAGAATTAAGAGTAAGACGGAGAATAGGATAGCAGATGAACAAGGAGGCTTTAGGAAAGGTAGGGGGTGTGTGGACCAGGTGTTTACAGTGAAACATATAAGTGAACAGTATTTAGATAAGGCTAAAGAGGTCTTTGTGGCATTTATGGATTTGGAAAAGGCGTATGACAGGGTGGATAGGGGGGCAATGTGGCAGATGTTGCAAGTGTATGGTGTAGGAGGTAGGTTACTGAAAGCAGTGAAGAGTTTTTACGAGGATAGTGAGGCTCAAGTTAGAGTATGTAGGAAAGAGGGAAATTTTTTCCCAGTAAAAGTAGGCCTTAGACAAGGATGTGTGATGTCACCGTGGTTGTTTAATATATTTATAGATGGGGTTGTAAGAGAAGTAAATGCGAGGGTCTTGGCAAGAGGCGTGGAGTTAAAAGATAAAGAATCACACACAAAGTGGGAGTTGTCACAGCTGCTCTTTGCTGATGACACTGTGCTCTTGGGAGATTCTGAAGAGAAGTTGCAGAGATTGGTGGATGAATTTGGTAGGGTGTGCAAAAGAAGAAAATTAAAGGTGAATACAGGAAAGAGTAAGGTTATGAGGATAACAAAAAGATTAGGTGATGAAAGATTGAATATCAGATTGGAGGGAGAGAGTATGGAGGAGGTGAACGTATTCAGATATTTGGGAGTGGACGTGTCAGCGGATGGGTCTATGAAAGATGAGGTGAATCATAGAATTGATGAGGGAAAAAGAGTGAGTGGTGCACTTAGGAGTCTGTGGAGACAAAGAACTTTGTCCTTGGAGGCAAAGAGGGGAATGTATGAGAGTATAGTTTTACCAACGCTCTTATATGGGTGTGAAGCGTGGGTGATGAATGTTGCAGCGAGGAGAAGGCTGGAGGCAGTGGAGATGTCATGTCTGAGGGCAATGTGTGGTGTGAATATAATGCAGAGAATTCGTAGTTTGGAAGTTAGGAGGAGGTGCGGGATTACCAAAACTGTTGTCCAGAGGGCTGAGGAAGGGTTGTTGAGGTGGTTCGGACATGTAGAGAGAATGGAGCGAAACAGAATGACTTCAAGAGTGTATCAGTCTGTAGTGGAAGGAAGGCGGGGTAGGGGTCGGCCTAGGAAGGGTTGGAGGGAGGGGGTAAAGGAGGTTTTGTGTGCGAGGGGCTTGGACTTCCAGCAGGCATGCGTGAGCGTGTTTGATAGGAGTGAATAGAGACAAATGGTTTTTAATACTTGACGTGCTGTTGGAGTGTGAGCAAAGTAATATTTATGAAGGGATTCAGGGAAACCAGCAGGCCGGACTTGAGTCCTGGAGATGGGAAGTACAGTGCTTGCACTCTGAAGGAGGGGTGTTAATGTTGCAGTTTAAAAACTGTAGTGTAAAGCACCCTTCTGGCAAGACAGTGATGGAGTGAATGATGGTGAAAGTTTTTCTTTTTCGGGCCACCCTGCCTTGGTGGGAATCGGCCGGTGTGATAATAAAAAAAAAAAAAAAATAACAATATTCACTTTCTACTATGCAAGCTATGTCTACAGCACACACAACACTTAGTTTAAATATGAACCCAGAGCTTAAATTCTATTTGGAGAGCTGCAATGGACACATTACAGTGAACAAGTATCTCTGTGAAATTCCACCTGTACATCTCAACCTGTTCAGAAACTTCATGCAGATAAAAAGCCCAAAAATTTGGAACTCACTACTTGAAAATAATATAGGTTCCCCATCTGCCAATATCTTTACTAATATTGTTAAATAGAACCTATTAAAATCTCACAAATGTTATATTCATTGACTGTCTAAATTTTAATGTTTCAATTTCACCACGTCAGTTCAACCACTCCATAAAATGCAGGTCAATGAGCTGATGTAATTTCCGTGTACAGTAATTTATATATAAATGACCATTTCTTTATTTGTCAGCTTAGTTGCTGATCCCCTTATATATGTTGTATAGCGTATTATAGTACCATCCATGTGCTTTATATAGAAGATCCCTAGTAGACAGAGTGACTGTATGACATCACGGGATGCAGTGTGAGTGAGTGACGAGCTGCCTCTTCCTCACTCGACGGATAGACATAGACAGGCGAACAGGGCAGGCCTGGGTTCCCACCTCTCATCCACAGTCTGACAATATATAGTGTTACCATCCAACAAGGTGTTTACCTTCAACCCTCGTATCTCCGTCTTATTGTACAAATGATTGTAATGAATTACCCAAGCTATGCTGACCTAAATTATATATGTACAGTGGACCCTTGGTTAACGATATTTTTTCATTCCAGAAATATGTTCAGGTGCCAGTACTGACCGAATTTGTTCCCATAAGGAATATTGTGAAGTAGATTAGTCCATTTCAGACCCCCAAACATACACGTACAAACGCATTTCCATAAATACACTTACATAATTGGTCGCATTGGGAGGTGATCGTTAAGCGAGGGTCCACTGTACTAGGTCTGGATATAAATAGTAATGTAAATCTTATGATTAGTTTGCTCAAAATGCATCTTTATAATTAATGACTTTCTTCTGAGCCTTATATTGTATCAGATTGTATTATAATGAGATCAAATTTAAAATACAATAAATTCAAATGTATAACTACTGTAACTAATTTGGTAAAAGTAGCATTACACAAGTAGGTACTAAAATTTGTTTTACAGTAAGATAAATAATATTCATTTAGTGCAATACTGCATTTTTCAACTTATTAAAATAAGATTTTCAGAGTTTTATGACAAATAATTACTGTATATATAGATAATAATGGTAATAGTAATAATTGTAATAGAGACTTTTTTTCACATTCATATTTTAAGTTCACTTGATAAATATTCAGTAATAGCAAACATTATTCATTTTTTTTCTACTTGTAGAGGCCTGGGACTTGAAAGAATTTTGGAAAGTTTGATCATCACTTACAATGACCCAGGTAATTTAGTCATTGTAATTGGTACAACTTCACGAGAAGAGGAATATGTGTTATCCCAGCTTGAGGGTAAAGGAATTGTTCCACTCCCACGATGTGTTACTGCTGACTGCTCCGTGAGTGAAAGGTTAGCAATGTTATTATTTTTTGAGGGAATGATGTGGGGAGTATATGAATCATTGACAGGTGATTAAGCTGTATTCTGCTAGAAAATTTGACATACGTAATATACTCAAGTTTTAAATAGGAAAGTAGGATATCACTTTATTTATCATTCATTGATGCTTAAAGGATGCATCATTTTTTAAAAATATCTTAGGAAATCCATGTTTCTTTGAGTAGCAAGAACAGTCAAGTACATATATATTTTATTTCCCAGCTTTGTTAACCCTTAAACTGTCCAAACGTAGATCTACGTTTTTGTAAAAACTTCTCATATGCTAACTTTTTCTCCCTTACTACTCTCTTTACATCATCATTCCACCAATCGCTCCTCTTCCCTCCTGCACCCACTTTCCTGTAACCACAAACTTCTGCTGAACACTCTAACACTACATTTTTAAACCTACCCCATACCTCTTCGACCCCATTGCATGCTCTCATTAGCCCATCTATCCTCCAATAGCTGTTTATATCTTACCCTAACTGCCTCCTCTTTTAGTTTACATTTGAAAGTATGTAAAAAAACTTATTTATCCTCTTTTTCTTAAAATATGTAGATCATCTTTTTTTTTTTTTTTTACATTTGAAAAAGTGTAAAAAACTTTGATCTGCATTTTTTTTTGTTGTTATATTTGAAAATATGTAAAAAAAAACGTAGATCTACGCATGTGAACGTAGATCTGCTTGAACAGTTTAAGGGTTAAACATATGATAAATGCTTTTACAGGATATATATTGGGCATTGATCTGCATGGTTTATGTTCATTAGATGCCAAAATACTTTGGGGTTATGGATTTACCACATAAAACACAAGAATTAAAAGAAAAATGTAAATTTACAAAATTATCACACAGACCTTATTTAAAGTTTATCATTAGAGTTACTGTAAGACTATAGCAGGCAAAATATTTAAAGAAAATTGGTTCTTAATTCTTGTTACCCTTATGGAAGTACCATAAAACTCAGTCCCTGAGTCCACATAAGATTTTTCATTTATTAGTATCATCCAGGGTAGCAAATTCTAGTTTAAGTGTTTTGAAGTGGTCTGTATTTTCATGTGATAATCATTGGAAATTGCAGTTATGTCATAGCTTGTAACATCTCAGCACAGTGAAAGTCATAAAATAAGTCTAATCAAATAGCAACATGAAGTCACCAAATCAGAGATTAAATCTTTTGTTTTCACTGTGTACATTTGAGATAGACATCCACCCTTTACAAGTTTTGGTGACTTGTACGTATTGTAAAACCCTTAATATGTATTACCAAATATTTGGACTTTGACATCATTCTCATTCTTCTTGATCTCAGGCAGCTTTTACAGATCTGAATGATTAAGCTGCTGGGAACTGTCTTTCATGCTGAATCCTTTGGTTTCACCAGGAGATTGGTGTTAATAAGCTATCAGCCTGCTTTGACCATAGATTTTATCACTTTGATACATATATGCATTTTTGCAGGTCACAAATTTACCATCAGGGTGGAGTGCTGTTTGTTACATCACGAATCATGGTGATGGATCTGTTGATGGAGCGTGCTCCTGTTGAGCTTATTACCGGTGAGAACAAATCTCTCATACTACCACATCTTCATCAGCAATTATTCTTTCATTGAATCATGCAACTAACAAATTGTGTATCTATTCTTTGTATTACTATTTTGGTGTAGCTGAGTTATTAACCTTCTTACAGTAATTATTGGGTCAGTTTGTACTAAATTTAGAGGCATAGAAGTTCCTAGAAAAGGTCATTACATTATTTATTGATATTTAAAAATGGGCTAAACCTGCAAGGATCATACACCACTGCACAGTGAGATGAGAGTAACAAAATTCAGATCACAAAATCAATCTCACTTAAAGAAGTGATCCACAGAAATAAGTAATCTTATAGCATATAGCTTTTCAGAGATCTGCACTCTTAAAGAAATCAACTATTTTGTAAAAAGTATTTGTCTAAAAAAAAAAAATTAAAAAGCAGTCATTCATCCAAGAGCAAATTGCAGCTACTTTGGCAGTGATTCCCAGAGCTGTCACTGAGTAAAGTAGGCATTCATTGTAGTATATTGAATATGCTATATATTATACCTGCACTAAGAGGCATACCTCACAATATTAGTTATTATGCAATAAGATCACAGTAAACAGGTGATTTCAGAATATGCAAAACAACCACTCTGAAAGAATAGAGAAATTCCAAGTGCTTTCATGACTACTCACATTATCATTATCATACTTACATAGTTATTATGTAAGTATTTACTTTGTTGTGACCTTTCAGATGACAGGAAGTATAATCAGTAGGATATAATTTATCATGGACCATTTTCCTCCGTAGGTTTCATTGTATGGAAGGCTCACAAGATTCTGGAGTCGTGCCAAGAAGCATTCATCCTCAGATTGTATCGGCAGAAGAATAAGGTACTGTATTACGAAAATGGTAGTTTGCATGCCTGTGTTGGAATGTCATTTTCACAATTATAGGTTAGATGGTAAAGAATAGGATATAAAGACAAATTGAACAAATGAGCCAACTGTCCAGCTCATTTCCTGTTTGCTTTGAATAGCTGGGATGCTGTAAAGAATTATGAAAAGAATTAAAAAATCCAGAAATGTGTACACTGATATCTGAAAATATATTTCCATTCAGCAATAATTTTATCTGGAGAAATTTTCAGATGTTGTAGATACACTATTAAGGTTATGTCTAAAATGTTTAGCATACAGTGGACCCCAGGTTATTGACCGGTTTGGAAATCGCCCAACTCGGTTATCGGCAGGGTTTTAGGCGCTTGGTTATCGGCTGTTCGCTCGGTTATCAGCCGTTTTGGACGCATCCATCTGCCAGCTGGGGCAGCCTGCGCTTCAGTTTGGCTTTGTCACTCGGTGGCTGAGGAAGCTTCTGCTCATACATCCAAATATTTCGCTTGTTTGCCATTGTTTTTAGTGGTTTTTCTTGCATTGCAACTGTGAAATAAGTAACCATGGCTCCAAAGAAAGTTCCTAGTAAAGTTCCTGTGGTAAAGAAATTTAAAGAATTTAAGCGTGAAGTGGTAATTTTGAGAGTGGTATGAAGGTGATGGAACTTGCCAGGATGTACAGCAAGAATAAATCGACAATTACATCCATCCTGGTAAAGAAAGAATAAATCAAAGACACTAATGTTGCAAAAGGAGTACCTTTGCTAACTAAACAAAGGACACTGATAATGGAAGAGATGGAAAAGTTATTATTATTATGGATTAAGGAAAAAGAATTAGTGGGAGACAGTGTAGTGGAGTCGATCATTTGTGAGAAGGCAAAGCAGTTGCATGAGGATCTTGCAAAGAAAATGCCTGGAACAAGTGCTGCAGTTTGTGAAGTTAGGGCCAGCAAAGGATGGTTTGATAGATTCAAGAAGTGTTGTGGCATACACAGTGTTGTAAGGCATGGTGAGGCAATGTGGACCAGGGTGCAAGCTTTCGTAGAGAAACACCACTCTGACAAAGCTGAAACAAGCCATATCTGCAACATGTTTAGTGACAAAACCCTGTCCCACTTCAGGGAAATCTTAAAGAGATGCCAGAAACAGAGCACTCTGGACAGTTATTTTGTGAGACAGGGGTCTAGTGACTCTCAAGCTGGTTCTAGTGGCATTAAAAGACAAAGAAGGGAAGTAACCCCAGAGAAGGCATTGCTACCTAAAGTCTTCATAGAGGGGGATTCCCCTTCCAAACACTAACTCTTCCCTCTTTCCTCCTCCCTATCTTCCAGAAGCCAGCATTAGCCTTCAATAAAGGTATGTAATACTTACATAATTGTAAAAAAAGTTATTTTTTTGTGAATATTTTTGTTTGGAACAAATTAATTTTATTTCCATTAATTCTTATGGGAAACATTAATTCGGTTATCGACCATATCAGTTATCGGCCAACCTTCAGGAACGGATTACAGCCGATAACCGGGGGTCCACTGTATTTGTTTTAATGATACAGTATAAATGAAGCAAATATAGTTGCATATAATTGGCTTTTATTTTTGTTGTATGACTTTGATCATTTTGAATTCAAAATAAAACTCCTCCCCCTCGAGGGTGTTACAAATGCAGTGGAAGTGCCGTATATTTGTAAATAAGCTTGTTTTATATAGAAAAATAGACTTCTTTAAGGCTTATTTCATGTTCTTATCTGAAAAACTTGGTCGCACAGAGTGCCCTAGCTGTCCGGGGAATCTCCATTAATTACTGTATGTAGAAGCATTATTGTTCTGGTGTCTTACTTTCTTAGATCACTATATTGTTCTCTATTCTCATGGCTTATTAAATCTTTTATTATACACAGGGTATTTCATAATTTTCATTGTTTCAGTCACTGTTATAACATATCCAGTGCACTTATATCTGCTTATTTCTTGTAGAAAAAGACAGCATATATATTAAGTTGAAATTATTTTTTTCAGACAGGGTTTGTGAAAGCTCTGACAAGTAGCCCACTGTCATTCACAGCTGGGTTTTGTCATGTGGAGAGAGTCATGCGTAACCTTTTTGTCAAGAAATTATATCTTTGGCCACGCTTCCATATGGATGTTAATGCCTGTCTGGAGGCATGTAAGGTAAGCTGGTTCAGATACTTTCTCAGCTTTCTTCAAGATTACACATCAAAATACAGTTCATATAAATGATAACGAGACTTGAGTCCTGGAGGTGGGAAGGGCTGTGCCTGCACTCTGAGGGAGGGGTGGGAGTCTTGCAGCCGGAGGGTAATCTGAATTGTGATGTCTGCACACTTGTGGCTTGACAGTACAGTGACTGAATGAATGATGATGAATGTTTTTCTTTTTTGGGGGGGAGGGGGGTTAACGTACCTTGGAGGGGGATAGTTGTTGAGTTAATATATTTTTTGTGGTTATACATGCTAGTTTGGAATATTGACTGTTTGGAGCGACATCTAAACTGACATATCTGGGTGCCTCTGCAAAGAGAATGATGGTGAAAGTGTTGAATGATAGTGAAAGTGTTTCTTTTTTGGGTCACTGTGCTTCGATGGAAATAACCATTGTGTTGAAAAAAATAAAAAAACATGCATGTGAATATCTTATAAAGTACATATGTGGATACTAGAAATTTAAAATAAATAGTGCTTATTTGAAAGGTTTCCTTATTTACAATATTTAAGAACCTTACAAACTTGGAGTTGGAATAAGTAATTGAATTAAAAATTTAATAGCTCATTTTGTACTAAATATTTCATTTAAATTGTAAAATTTTATACTAAATGCAGTATTGTAGGCTTATGCAAATACTGACTTAATATAAAAGCAAAATGAGTAAATTATACTAAACTATAAAATGGTATAATTATTTTTATTTTAATGTACAGTATAAAAGTTCATCATGAATATCACAGATAACTGACAAAAAATGATTTCAAACATTCTTTTGCCCTAAATCTCTGGGCATACTAATTTTTTAATTCAAGAAAAAAAAAAGAGCCCAATATTGATGTCTGTGAAGGGGAGTTGATTGAGGAAATTAGACTTTAATCTCCTCTTCCCAGGATCAAACGTGAATGCCTCCCAGGCACTCTATGATCCCTTTTAATTTAGGGCTTCCTCATGACTAAAAGAAAATCAACACTGACTCAGTATTTTAATGACCAAAATTAATTTTCTTATTAAAAAAATAATTTACACTAACTGGACTGCAGACATACACAATTACTGTCTCCTGCAGATGTCATTTTTTGACTGTTGAGGGAGATTGTATTACATGAAATATGAATCAATCAGTTTGGTATATTAATAGCCTGAGGTGGTAGAGCTGCACCTTCAGATGACAACACCTGTAAAGCAGATCCAGATGTCACTGCTTGACCTCATTACTGCTACAGTTCAGGTATGCTCAGCCTTCATTGTTCTTTCAAGGAAATTTGTCATTAACATAATAAAATAATAATAAAACATGTAGGTAATAGGTTGGTAGACAGCAACCACCCAGGGAGGTACTACCGTCCTGCCAAGTGAGTGTAAAACGAAAGCCTGTATTTGTTTTACATGATGGTAGGATTGCTGGTGTCTTTTTTTCTGTCTCATAAACATGCAAGATTTCAGGTACGTCTTGCTACTTCTACTTACACTTAGGTCACACTACACATACATGTACAAGCATATATATACACACCTCTCTGGGTTTTCTGCTATTTTCTTTCTAGTTCTTGTTCTTGTTTATTTCCTCTTATCTCCATGGGGAAGGGGAACAGAATTCTTCCTCCGTAAGCCATGCGTGTTGTAAGAGGCGACTAAAATGCCGGGAGCAAGGGGCTAGTAACCCCTTCTCCTGTATAAATTGCTAAATGTAAAAGGAGAAACTTTCGTTTTTCCTTTTGAGCCACCCCACCTCTGTGGGATACGGCCGGTTTGTTGAAAGAAAGAAAAACATGCAAGATTTCAGGTACGTCTTGCTACTTCTTCTTATACTTAGGTCACACTACACATACATGTACGAGCATGTATATACACACCCCTCTGGGTTTTCTTCTATTTTCTTTCTAGTTCTTGTTTATTTCCTCTTATCTCCATGGGAGAGTGGAACAGAATTCTTCCTCCGTAAGCCATGCGTGTTGTAAGAGGCAACTAAAATGCCAGGAGCAAGGGGCTAGTAACCCCTTCTCCTGTATATATTACTAAATTTAAAAGGAGAAACATTCGTTTTTCCTTTTGAGCCACCCCACCTTAGTGGGATATGGCTGGTACGTTGAAAGAAGAAGAAATAGGACATTAATAATATACAGAAATTTATGAGTGCAGAGATAAGATGAGTTCTTCAAGTGGTCTGGGCATTTAGAGAGGAAATAGCAGAATAGGATGATTGAAATTATATATAAATCTGGGGTGGGAAAAAAAGGGGATGGGGGAGGGGTCATCTCAGGAAGGGTTGTAGGGAGGAGGCAAAGTTTTTAAATGCTAGGGGCTTAAACAACCAATAAGCGTGTGTAAACACATTCGATCAGAGTGTAGACAAGTGGTTTTTGTGACTTGATGTGCTATTGTTGCACTAGCAAAGCAACATTTATGAAGGGATTCAGGGAAACCAGCTAGCCAGACTTGAGTCCTGGAGGTGGGAAGTGCAGTACCTGCACTCTGAAGGAGGGGTGAGGATGCTGCAATTGGGAGAGTTATCTGAACTATGATGTTAGCACACTTCTGATAGCGAATGTTTCCCATTAAAAAATTATTTTATGTAGTTGAAATACTTTTTTTTTTAAATATGTATTGTACCTATAATAACTATGATAATTTTGCATTGACTAAGAAAACTTAATTACAGGGTTTATCCAAGTTTAAATACAATAGTAAAGTCATATAGAATAAACATATTGATATACAGTAAATAATAACCAAATTGAACAGGATAAGAGTGTTCGGAATAATAGTATTGTTAAAAAAATAGGTCCGTGTACTTGAATTATATGGACTTTATGTGATTTATTTTTTTATGTTTTTTCATAAACTGTAGTTTGGATTAGGTAACAAGTATATACAGTATTATCTGTTTTTTCAGGAACTGCGACGATCAAATAGCACAATTGATACAGAAGAATTCACACCAGAGAATGCCATATCAAAGTCTTTCGAAAAAATGCTTAAAGTACAGCTGGAACCCATCTGGCATCAGCTGTCTGTGCGCACCAAACAACTTATCGCTGACCTCAAAGTTCTACGAACAATTTTAGTGTAAGGTGTTTATTCATGTAACACACTGGTGCATATTGTCATTTTTCCTAGCAAAATAGCCTATACCATTCTGCTTCATTATAAAAATTAATTAATTTCACAAGAGTGTGTGATAGTCCTTTACAGCAATAATGCTCTAGAAATATACCATGTTTTATGTAGTATATTTTCAGTAAAGTTTCATTCACAAAGTTCAAATACATATCTCATTTATTAATTTTTTTTTATTAACACATTGGTCGTTTCCCACCAAGGTAGGGTGGCCCAAAAAAGAAAAACTTTCACCATCATTCGCTCCATCACTGTCTTGCTAAAGGCGTGCTTACACTACAGTTGTAAAACTGCAACATAAACACCCCTCCTTCAGAGTGCAGGCACTGTACTTTACATATCCAGCACTCAAGTCCAGCCTGCCAGTTTCCCTGAATCCCTTCATAAATATTACCCTGCTCACACTCCAACAGCACGTCAAGTCCTAAAAACCATTTGTCTACATTCGCTTCTATCTAACATGCTTATGTATGCTTGAGGGAAGTCCAAGTCCCTCGCACATGAAACCTCCTTTGTCCCCTCCCTCCAACCTTTCCTAGGCTGACCCCTGCCCCACCTTCCCTCCACTACAGAATTATACACTCTCAAAGTCATGCTATTTTGTTCCAACCTCTCTACATGTCCGAACCACCTCAACAACCCCTCCTCAGCCCTCTGGATAGTAGTTTTGGTAATCCTGTACCTTCTCCTAATTACCAAACCATGAATTCTCTGCATTATATTCACACCACACACATTGCCCTCAGACACGACATCTCCACTGCCTCCAGCCTTCTCCTTGTTGCAGCATTCACCACCCATGCTTCACACCCATATAAGAGCATTGGTATAACTATACTCTCGTACCATCCCCTCTTTTCTTCTTTGTCTCCACAGACTCCTCAGTGCACCACTCGCCTTTTTTCCCTCGTCAATTCTATGCTTCACCTCATCTTTCGTAGACCCATCTGCTGACACGTCCACTCCTAAATATCTGAATATTATGTAAATGTTCCATGCAAGTAGTACATTAACTGTCCATGTTAGTCAGATAAAAGAAAACTATTCATGGAAAAATTTAGCTGCTACTCTATTAGTCAAGTAAACACAGGTTCATTTCACTATTTTTTTCATTTAACATGTTGGCCATCTCCCACTGAGACAGGGTGACCTGAAAATGAAACACTTTCACCATCATTCACATTATCACTGTCTTGCCAGAAGCACACACAAACAAAAATTTAGATGTCCCTCTAAACAGCAAATATCTCAAACCCCTCCCTTAAAATGCAGGCACTAGAAGGGTTTGGGATATTCGCTGTTGAAAGGGGCATTTAAACTGTTGTATCTGCACGCCTCTGGCAAGACAGTGATAGTGTGATTGATGGTGAAAGTGTTTCTTTTTTGGGTCACACTGCTTCGGTGAGAGACGGCCAGCATGTTAAAAAAAATTAATGTTTCCACTTGGAAAATAGGCTGTTATGTTTTGCTTTAAAAAGTGTAAGACTTTATATTTCACTGATTTTGATCATAGTAGATACATACCTGACAGAAAACAAGCATATCATGGCAATAAGTAGACTTAATTTCTTGTTTCATTAGATACCTGACACAATATGATTGTGTCACTTTCTACAACTTAGTCAATTCCTTGAGGACAACAGAGAAAGCTATGCAGAGCTCAGGATGGATGTTGCTTGCTTCTACAGATTCTCTGTTTATCAATGCTAAATTACGTGTATTTGGAAACATGAACAGCCCAACAAAAAAGGCAAAAATGGAAGTTGAAGCTACAGAAAAATCAAAAAGTGAAGTAATTGGTGAGAGCAGATTAATATTTTTTTAATTCCTTATAAAATATTATATATAATGATCTCTAGTATAGAAGCAGTGATCCAAAATTAACATGTTATTATTTTTGCTTGATTAAGCCTTTAAAATTAGTGACTCGCCAAAATCGTAGTAAGAATACAGTAGGACCCCTGTATCTGTGGGGGATACTTTCCAAGGACATGCCTTGGATACCAAAACTGCAGATAGTAACAGACCTTATATATACATACTTATTATAAAGTTTAATTGATAAATTATGCACAATCAATGAAGAATTATCACTTTTTCACTGATGGGAAGCACTTCATGGCTTCTTTTAGGCTTTGAAGAACTGCCAGCTTCTCTACTTTTGCACTTTGGGGCCATTATTATGCAAAATTAAACAGGTATTTTTGGGCCACAGTAAACCGTGGATAACTGAAACTGCAGATACCAAATCAGTGGATACGGGGATTCTACTGTATTTTAACTCGGGGAACAGGTAGTATTCAAGCCCATGGCAAGCTAGTCCTAAAACTAGCAGGGCAGTGCTCTCACCACTTTGCTGAAAGGACTGGCTAGGTAATTTTAAGACTGGCATGCCATAAGTTCAAATCCTGCCCATTCCCAAGTTATTAGAATCAAGGTAATGTTTGTTTCAAACAGTTAAAAACTATTTCTGTATTATAGCCATAAAACAGAATCAATTAAAAACAACTATACTGAATGCAGAATTTTTTTTTTTGGAATTCAAATGGTTTGCTGAATTTCTTTCAGTTTTATATAATTTAGTAAGGATTTTATGCATTTAATATAAACATTCTAAAATAATGTTTATTTTTTCTATAACAAAGAACCAGATTTGGAAGTAAACCCAAAGTGGATAGCTTTGTCTGAGGTTTTAGATGAAATCCGAAAAGAAGTTCAAGAGAGTAAGAACTTGGAAAAATGTCTGATAGTAACTTATGATGATCGGACAGCACAACAGATTAAAGAGGTATGAATATAAAATGGTGGTTTAGGCAATGGCAATATACCAACAGTCTAGTAAAAAAGACTTAAATTCAGAGGAGTTTTACCCATCAATGGCCTTCTTCAAGCTTTGTACAGATTGAAGAGGCAATGGCTTATAGTAGTCCCCTGGGAGGAATGTTTCATGTGAGATGCCATTGTCTTAGATGTGAATAAAGTTATTCATGAGTGAATTTGTGCACTGCTCTTTGTTGTCTGGCCCATCCTTAGCTTATTTACTGCAGTGCACAAATCCACACACTAGTAACTTTACTCACACCTAAAAACATGACATTTCATATGAGACATCATTCCAGGACTCTATGGAAGTCACTGCCTCTCTTATCTGCTGTGTACTTGAAAAATCTCAGTGTTGGGTGAAACTTTGCACAATACAAATAAAGGACTTTTTTAGCATTGGCATCTTTTTCACCATTTTTAATGTTACTATACATGTTTATTATTTTTTGTGTCATTAAACCTGATTAAGGGATTTCTTTAAATTTTCTAATTAAATTGGCAAGTGTTGCAGCATGTTTTATAGTTCATAGTTATGTCTTCTGAATAAATCTCAAAATATAGTTTTGTGAGCCTTGGGTTATTCTATTATTTTCTTGGAATGAAATCATAAATCAGTAGATCAGTGAAAACTTCTTTTATTATCAAAGCTTATTGCTTGGGTAGCACTGAAAATGGGTTGGGCAAATATTTTTTGTTAGTGGGTTGGATTTGAGAAGAAGGACCTGCTCAGTATGGGCCAGTAGGCCTGTTGCTGTGTTCCTCCTTTCTTATGTTCTTAACTTCTGATTAATGTTATACTGTAAATATTTTAATAGTCATCCAAGATCAAAGCAAGCTGAACTTTAAAATTCCCATGTAAGCTTATCATTGTTCAACTCTTCACCTATGCACCTCTTTCAGTATTTAGTTGATGGTGCTCAGGTGGTCCTTCGAAGAATCTTTTACTACACAATCGGAGCAAAAATGGGCCTCAAACCACCTGAGAATTTCTTGAAAGAGATGAACAGAAATAAAAACATCAACAGGGAAGCAGGAAGCTCAATTAATGTAAAAAGAAAAAATGCCAAAGAGGTTCCTGAGCGAGAAGAAAAAGACAAAGGTAAGAAAGGCAAAAAGACGAAGAAAGCGATGAATGAAGAAATAGAAGATATTACATTAACGCAGATAGCTAAGAAATATTACTTTATTGGCCAAGAAGAAGAGGAATTTAGTGATGACAAAGAAAGAGAGGAAGAAAGAGCAATATCAAAAAGGCTTTTGTCATCCCCACTGATAATGGTACAAGCTGTTCGGGTAAGGCTCATGAGTATTGTACTGTAACTTGTTGAAATTTTATTTGATTTCAGCCATTTATTTAATGTTTGTACTATAGGTAGTAGGTTGGTAGACAGCAACCACCCAGGGAGGTACTACCGTCCTGCCAAGTGAGTGTACAACGAAAACCTGTAATTGTTTTACATGATGGTAGGATTGCTGGTGTCCATTTTTCTGTCTCATAAACATGCAAGATTTCAGGTATGTCTTGCTACTTCCTCTTACACTTAGGTCACACTGCACATACATGTACAAGCATATATATACAGTGGACCCTTGCCTAACAAACGCATCGCATAACGTTAAATCCGCCTAGCAATACATTTTAACGCAAAAATTTTGCCTCGGCTAGCGCTAAAAGACTCGCTCAATGTTATTCGTTCAAGACGCGTTCACGTGCGGCCTGAGCCCACCTCACTTGTTCTGTGGGTGCCAGTGTTTACAAGCCATCCACCGCGGTTGCTTCCAAGCATACAATCGGAACATTTCATATTATCACAGCCTTTTTAGTGATTGCACCTGCAAAATAAGTCACCATGGGCCCCAAGAAAGCTTCTAGTGCCAACCCTACAGCAAAAAGAGTGAGAATTACTATGGATATGAAGAAAGAGATCATTGCTAAGTATGAAAGTGGAGTGCATGTCTCCGAGCTGGCCAGGTTGTACACAAAACCCCAATCAACCATCGCTACTATTGTGGCCAAGAAAACGGCAATCAAGGAAGCTGTTCTTGCCAAAGGTGCAACTTTGTTTTCGAAACAGAGATCGCAAGTGATAGAAGATGTTGAGAGACTGTTATTGGTGTGGATAAACGAAACACAGACAGCAGGAGATCGCATCTCTCAAGCGATCATATGTGAAAAGGCTAGGAAATTGCATGACGATTTAATTAGAAAAAATGCCTGCAACTAGTGATGATGTAAGTGAATTAAAGGCCAGCAAAGGTTGGTTTGAGAGATTTAAGAATCGTAGTGGCGTACATAGTGTGATACGGCATAGTGAGGCTGCCAGTTCGGACCACAAAGCGGCTGAAAAAATATGTGCAGGAATTCAAGGAGTACATAGACAGTGAAGGACTGAAACCTGAACAAGTGTTTAATTGTGACGAAACAGGCCTGTTTTGGAAGAAAATGCCAAGCAGGACCTACATTACTCAGGAGGAAAAGGCACTCCCAGGACATAAGCCTATGAAAGACAGGCTTACTCTGTTGATGTGTGCCAATGCTAGTGGTGATTGCAAAGTGAAGCCTTTATTGGTGTATCACTCTGAAACTCCCAGTGTTTTCAGGAAAAACAATGTCCTCAAGGCTAATCTGTGTGTGCTGTGGAGGGCAAACAGTAAGGCATGGGTCACTAGGGACTTTCTATGACTGGTTACACCATGCACTTGCCCCCACTGTGAAAAATTACCTTATTGAAAAGAAATTAGGCCTTAAGTGCCTCCTGGTATTATTATTATTATTATAATCAAGGGGGAAGCGCTAAACCCGGAGGATTATACAGCGCCTGGGGGGGATGTGGAAGGCATTCAGGCTTAATTCGGGGAACTGGAGCACAGATCCAATTCCCTAAATCAAGAGCCCCTCACCAACATCAAGGAACCTTCCTTGATGGGCCTCCTGGTATTAGACAATGCTCCTGGTCATCCTTCAGACGTGGCAGAGCGACTTTCTGCGGAAATGAGCTTCATTAAGGTCAAGTTTTTGCCTTCTAATACCACTCCTCTCCTGCAGCCCATGGACCAACAGGTCATTTCCAACTTCAAGAAACTGTACACAAAAGATATGCTTGAAAGGTGCTTTGTAGTGACCTCAGAAACTCAATTGACTCTAAGAGAGTTTTGGAGAGATCATTTAAGCATCCTCAATTGTGTAAACATTACAGGTAAGGCTTGGGAGGAAGTGACTAAGAGGACCTTGAACTCTGCTTGGAAGAAACTGTGGATAGAATGTGTAGACAAAAGAGATTTTGAAGTGTTTGAGGCTAACCCTAGGAATCCTATGCCAGTTGAGGAATCCATTGTGGCATTGGGGAAGTCCTTGGGGTTGGAGGAGGACAATGAAGAACTAACCACTGATGAGCTGCTAGATCATCTTCAACAGCAAGAGGCCACACCTGAGGAAACTGCTTCGGAGGGATAGAGAAATTGAGGAAGTTGCCTACTTCAAAGATTAAATAGAGAAATTGAGGAAGTTGCCTACTTCAAAGATTAAGGAAATGTGTGCAATGTGGCTTAAAGTGCAAACCTTTTTTGATGCAAATCACCCTCACACAGCTATTGCAAGTCGTGCTGGTGACTATTACACTGACAATGTTGTGAAACACTTTAGGAATGTCATAAAGGAACGGGAGGTACAGGCCTCTATGGACAGATATGTTGTGCGACAGAGGTCCAGTGACTCTCAAGCTGGTCCTAGTGGCATTAAAAGAAGAAGGGACGTAACCCTGGAAAAGGATTGCCACCAAGTCCTAATGGAAGGGGATTCCCTTCTAAACACTAACACCATCAACACTCTCCCCTCCTCCCTTCCCATGAATCATCACCAGATCTTCAATAAAGGTAAGTGTCATGTAACTGTGCATATCTTCTTCAGTTTGTGTGTATTAAAATTAATATTTCATGTGGTAAAAAATTTTTTTTTGTTCATATTTTGGGGTGTCAGGAATGGATTAATTTGATTTCCATTATTTCTTATGGGGAAAATTAATTCTCCTAACGATAATTTCACCTAACGTTGAGCTCTCAGGAACGGATTAATAGCGTTAGGCGAGGGTCCACTGTATATACATACCCCTCTGGGTTTTCTTCTATTTTCTTACTAGTTCTTGTTTTTGTTGATTTCCTGTTATCTCCATGGGAGAGTGGAACAGAATTCTTCCTCCGTAATCCATGCGTGTTGTAAGAGGCGACTAAAATGCTGGGAGCAAGGGGCTAGTAACCCCTTCTCCTGTATAAATTACTAAATTTTAAAGAGAAACTTTCATTTTTCTTTTTGGGCCACCCCGCCTCGGTGGGATACGGCCGGTGCATTGAAAGAAGAATAATATATATATATATTTTTTTTTGTTTGTTTTTCAACAAACCGGCTGTATCCCACCAAGGCAGAGTGGCCCAAAAAAGAAAGAAAATCCCCAAAAAGAAAATACTTTCTTCATCATTCAACGCTGTCACCTCACTCACACATAATCACTGCTTTTGCAGAGGTGATCAGAATACAACAGTTTAGAAGTATATACCTATAAAGATATACAACATATCTCTCCAAACTGCCAATATCCCAAACCCCTCCTTTAAAGTGCAGGCATTGTACTTTCCATTTCCAGGACTCAAGTCCGGCTATATACAAATAACCGGTTTCCCTGAATCCCTTCACTTAATATTTCCCTGCTCACACTCCAACAGCTTGTCAGGTCCCAAATATACCATTCGTCTCCATTCACTCCTGTCTAGCACGCTCATGCATGCTTGCTGGAAGTCCAAGCCTCTCGCTCACAAAACCTCCTTTACCCCCTCCCTCCAACCTTTTCAAGGACGACCCCTACCTCACCTTCCTTTCCCTGTAGATTTATACGCTCTTTGTGTCATTCTACTTTGATCCATTCTCTCTAAATGACCAAACCACCTCAACCCCTCTTCAGCCCTCTGACTAATACTTTCATTAACTCCACACCTTTTCCTAATTTCCACACACCAAATTTTCTGCATAATATTTACACCACACATTGCCCTTAGACAGGACATCTCCACTGCCTCCAACCGTCTCCTCGCTGCAGTACTTACAACCCATGCTTCACACCCATATAAGAGAGAGAGTGAGTGAGAGAGAGTGAGTGTGAGTGAGAGTGAGTGTGAGTGAGAGTGAGTGTGAGTGAGAGTGAGAGTGAGAGTGAGAGTGAGAGTGAGAGTGTGAGTGAGAGTGAGAGTGAGAGTGTGAGTGTGAGTGTGAGTGTGAGTGAGAGTGAGAGTGAGAGTGAGAGTGTGAGTGTGAGTGTGAGTGTGAGTGTGAGTGTGAGAGTGAGAGTGTGAGTGTGTGTGTGTGTGTGTGTGTGTGTGTGTGTGTGTGTGTGTGTGTGTGTGTGTACTCACCTAATTGTGGTTGCAGGGGTCGAGACTCAGCTCCTGGCCCCACCTCTTCACTGAGCTTTGTCATACCTCTTCTTAAAACTATGTATGGTTCCTGCCTCCACTACTTCACTTGCTAGGCTATTCCACTTGCTGACAACTCTATGACTGAAGAAATACTTCCTAACGTCCCTGTGACTCGTCTTAGTCTTCAGCTTCCAGTTGTGACCCTTTGTTTCTGTGTCCCCTCTCTGGTACATCCTATCTCTGTCCACCTTGTGTGTGTGTGTGTGTGTGTGTGTGTACTCACCTAGTTGAGGTTGCAGGGGTCGAATCCGAGCTCCTGGCCCCGCCTCTTCACTGGTCGCTACTAGGTCACTCTCCCTGAACCGTGAGCTTTATCATACCTCTGCTTAAAGCTATGTATGGATCCTGCCTCCACTACATTGCTTCCCAAACTATTCCACTTCCTGACTACTCTGTGGCTGAAGAAATACTTCCTAACATTCCTGTGATTCATCTGTGTCTTCAGTTTCCAACTGTGTCCCCTTGTTGCTGTGTCCCATCTCTGGAACATCCTATCTTTGCCCACCTTGTCAATTTTTCTCAGTATTTTGTATGTCGTTATGTCCCCCCTATCTCTCCTGTCCTCCAGTGTCGTCAGGTCGATTTCCCTTAACCTCTCCTCGTAGGACATACCTCTTAGCTCTGGGACTAGTCTTGTTGCAAACCTTTGCACTTTCTCTAGTTTCTTTACATGCTTGGCTAGGTGTGGGTTCCAAGCTGGTGCCGCATACTCCAATATGGGCCTAACGTACACTGTGTTCAGGGTCCTGAACGATTCCTTATTAAGATGTCGGAATGCTGTTCTGAGGTTTGCTAGGCGCCCATATGCTGGAGCAGTTATTTGGTTGATGTGCGCTTCAGGAGATGTGCCTGGTGTTATACTCACCCCAAGATCTTTTTTCTTGAGTGAGGTTTGTAGTCTCTGGCCCCCTAGACTGTATTCCGTCTGCGGTCTTCTTTGCTCTTCCCCAATCTTCATGACTTTGCACTTGGTGAGGTTGAACTCCAGGAGCCAGTTACTGGACCAGGTCTGCAGCCTGTCCAGAGCCCTTTGTAGTTCTGCCTGGTCTTCGATCGAATGAAGTCTTCTCATCAACTTCACGTCATCTGCAAACAGGGACACCTCAGAGTCTATTCCTTCTGTCATGTCGTTCACAATGTGTGTGTGTGTGTGTGTGTGTGTGTGTGTGTGTGTGTGTGTGTGTGTGTGTGTGTGTGTGTGTGTCTGTGTCTGTGTCTGTGTCTGTGTCTGTCTGTCTTGTTAACTCAGTATTAAATATTAAGGTTTGTCATATAAAACATGGTCTTAGATGTTCTCATAATGAAATTACAATTGAGCAGGTTAAATTATTAAATTTATAACACCCCTTAACCCTTAAACTGTCCAAACGTAGATCCGTTTTTTCAACATTTGAAAGTATGTAAAAAAGTAGATCTTTTTTTTTTTTTACATTTGAAAACGTGTAAAAAACTTTGATCTACCTTTTTTTTTTTGTTATATTTGAAAATATGTAAAAAAAACATAGATCTACTTTTGGAGCACTACGCATATGAACGTAGATCTGCTTGGACAGTTTAAGGGTTAAAGAAATTAAAAAAGGTGAGGATTGGAAACCATACCAAAATCTGGCAGTTTAATTATAGTGTTCATGTTTTTTGTATTTTTTACACCCATTGAGAGGTGGAAAGTACAGTGACAGCACTCTGAAGGAGGGAAGAGGATGTTTGGAGGGCCAACTAATCTGTGATGCCAGCATGCTTCTGGCAAGGCAGCAATTGAATGGATGATGGTGGATGTTTTTCCTCTTGTTTGGGTTACCCTGCCTCAGTGGGAGATAGCTGGTGTGTTAAGAAAAAATGAAAATGAATAAATATAAATGTAGAGTGGCTTTTGAAGTAGCTAATGCAACTGGGATACTAATGACTGGGTTCACTTGTTTCACAGGTTCTTCAATGTATTTTAAAGGGTGAGAGGCTGGAATCAAAAGGTGTAAAAATTAATTTCTTTCAGGATACTAGTGACCCGTTCATGATGACACGATTACTAGAAGAGATTCAGCCCAAATATGTCGTCATCTATGACTCGGACTTAACTTTTGTTCGACAGCTGGAGGTGAAGTGAGCATTTTTACATTGTTTACAATTATTTAATTGATCAGGTATGCACTTTCATATATTGTCCCTGGTACTGTACATATAAGCAGATTAACCCTCTCAGTGTTGGTCCTGTTGTATCGTGTTTTTGAAGCCAGTGTTGCTCCCATAGTATGACGCCATGAGCTCAGCTCACTCAGATAAGCTGTGAGTGGTAAATTTGGGCCTAGATATGAGAGAATGGGTCAATATGGTAAGTGTGCATTGTATAAAAAATATCCTGCAGCGCTCAGTGCGTAATGAAAAAATGCAACCCTGTTTTTGGTTTAAAACAGTGACTGTGCTGTATTTTTGTATGGTTTTTATAATTGTATTCTCAGTTTCTTCGTCTTATTTGATGGAATGGAAGATATATTACAGAAATAGAGATGATTTTGATTAGTTTCAGGACTGAAATTGAGCTCAAAGTAGCAGAAATATTTTATTTTTGCCAATATTCCAGAGTACACAAATGACGTTATTTGTCCAATACACGTCCAGCTGGCCAGTCTAATATGCATTTAGGAATGCACTGACATTATTTATGCAATTATTACAATAATGAAATAGTCTGCATAAAAGTAAGTTTTCTATTTTTTGTATGAATAAAAATTTCAAAATGAAAAGGAAGCATAATATAAGAGGGGCCTGGAGACATGACTGAAGAGCACAGGAAATGTTTATTTATTGCCAAGAATGTCTACATAGTTTTTCTGGACCTATATTCAAATTGGTAATTGTTGAATTTTGTGTGAAATTGTCCAAGTTACTAATTTCTGATCACTTTATTGGGTAATTGAAATAGGTAAAGAGGGAATGCTAGTGAAATAGCTTTGAGTTTGGTTTACTGGAACACTGGAATTAGCCAAAAATAGAGCGTAAAGTGAGCGAAATTGCCAATGCATAAATATCGCCGATACCATTAAATTTGCAAGAGCATAATTCCATAAATTTTCCATCAAATTTTGTACTTTTGGTTTCATTACCTTTGGAAAAAGATTCTCTATCATTTCATAAGATCATTTTTTTTTTTTTTTGTTGAAACTTCTTTGACCCTGGGAGCAAGTTTGTGAGTAGGGGTTGCGACACTGAAAGGGTTGATACCTATCCAGTTGCTGCTCATACACATTCATTTTGCATTATGCCTGCATTTGTGAAGCTTTTACCCCACAATACAAACACCTTACATTGTGTACAAGTTGTCTTTGCATTGGTTCAGTAGAATAAATAACAGCAACACTCCTATTCTCATGCAACACAGCATTTTTAGAATGAATGACACTTTGAGTGAAGGCATATGAAAGGAATATTTTCTACAATCTCCCCAAATCCCCTATTCCCCCCTCCTCCTCCCCCTGAGTAATACTATACTGTACACAGCTAAGAGAACATAGCTAAAAATTTTTGTTGCATATTTATAAAGTTTCTCATACAGGTGTGGCAAGCAAATTATGGGGAGAGAATACGTGTGTATTTCCTCGTGTACAAAGGCACTACTGAAGAGCAGGTTTATCTTACCAATGTGAAGAGAGAAAAGGATGCCTTTGAGTACTTAATCAAGGAGAAATCTGTAAGTACTGGTGCTAGAATATACACATATTATAAACATCTCTGCTGCTTTTTTCAGGTGTTGCCTTCTATTTTTGGTGATGGAATCCATTTGTTCTGCATGTAGGGTTTTTTTTTTTTTTTTTTTTTTTATTTTTTTTTATTATTATTATTGCTTCCTCCCCTCTCCTCTAATTAAAGGACAATTGAGTGTAGTTGTCAGTCTCAGAGCAACTTTTGATTTTCTGTGTAGATTTAATATGTGTACTCCTTGATTGGTGTCCCCATAATATTTTTAGATCTTGATGCTGACCTTTGATATTCAGTGAGGTATGCCTTTGTGCTGTGTAGAGGAACTTTGTTGTAATTTATTTAATTAATGCTGTATAGATTCATAAATTTATAGGTTAATGTGTGTGTATATAATACACATGACAGTTTATTAATTTTTTTTTTAACATACTGGCCGTCTCCCATCGAGGCAGTGTGACTCAAAAAAGAAACGCTGTCATCATCATTCACACTATCACTCTCTTGCCAGTGGATATGACAGTTTAGATGCCACTCTCAACAGCAAATACATGTATCAAACCCTTCCTTTAAAGTGCAGGCATTGTACTTCCCACTTCCAGGACTCAAGTCTGGCTAACCGATTTCCCTGTATCCCTTCACAAAATATTACCCTGCTCACACTCCAACAGTTTGTGAAGTCCCAAGAACCATTCATCTCCACTCCTATCTAACATGGTCATACATACCTGCTGTATGTCCAAGCCCCTTGCACACAAAACATCCCTTACCCCCTCCCTCCCTCCTTAAAACTTAATTAAAGAAATGTAACTTTTGCTGAAGCTCTATATATTCTTAATCAATGTATATCTACATATCACTTTAGTTGACTCAGTTTTATTAAATTTTTATGTGAAAAATTCAACTAATGATTTGACATATTTTTTTTTTTTATTATCACACTGGCTGATTCCCACCAAGGCAGGGTGGCCCGAAAAAGAAAAACTTTCACCATCATTCACTCCATCACTGTCTTGCCAGAAGGGTGCTTTACACTACAGTTTTTAAACTGCAACATTAACACCCCTCCTTCAGAGTGCAGGCACTGTACTTCCCATCTCCAGGACTCAAGTCCGGCCTGCCGGTTTCCCTGAACCCCTTCATAAATGTTACTTTGCTCACACTTCAACAGCACGTCAAGTATTAAAAACCATTTGTCTCCATTCACTCCTATCAAACACGCTCACGCATGCCTGCTGGAAGTCCAAGCCCCTCGCACACAAAACCTCCTTTACCCCCTCCCTCCAACCTTTCCTAGGCCGACCCCTACCCCGCCTTCCTTCCACTACAGACTGATACACTCTTGAAGTCATTCTGTTTCGCTCCATTCTCTCTACATGTCCGAACCACCTCAACAACCCTTCCTCAGCCCTCTGGACAACAGTTTTGGTAATCCCGCACCTCCTCCTAACTTCCAAACTACGAATTCTCTGCATTATATTCACACCACACATTGCCCTCAGACATGACATCTCCACTGCCTCCAGCCTTCTCCTCGCTGCAGCATTCATCACCCATGCTTCACACCCATATAAGAGCGTTGGTAAAACTATACTCTCATACATTCCCCTCTTTGCCTCCAAGGACAAAGTTCTTTGTCTCCACAGACTCCTAAGTGCACCACTCACCCTTTTCCCCTCATCAATTCTATGATTCACCTCATCTTTCATAGACCCATCCGCTGACATGTCCACTCCCAAATGTCTGAATACATTCACCTCCTCCATACTCTCTCCCTCCAATCCGATATCCAATCTTTCATCACCTAATCTTTTTGTTATCCTCATAACCTTACTCTTTCCTGTATTCACTTTTAATTTTCTTCTTTTGCACACCCCACCAAATTCATCCACAAATCTCTGCAACTTCTCTTCAGAATATCCCAAGAGCACAGTGTCATCAGCAAAGAGCAACTGTGACAACTCCCACTTTATGTGTGATTCTTTATCTTTTAACTCCACGCCTCTTGCCAAGACCCTCGCATTTACTTCTCTTACAACCCCATCTATAAATATATTAAACAACCACGGTGACATCACATATCCTTGTCTAAGGCCTACTTTTACTGGGAAATAATTTCCCTCTTTCCTACATACTCTAACTTGAGCCTCACTATCCTCGTGAAAACTCTTCACTGCTTTCAGTAACCTACCTCCTACACCATACACCTGCAACATCTGCCACATTGCCCCCCTATCCACCCTGTCATACACCTTTTCCAAATCCATAAATGCCACAAAGACCTCTTTAGCCTTATCTAAATACTGTTCACTTATATGTTTCACTGTAAACACCTGGTCCACACACCCCCTACCTTTCCTAAAGCTTCCTTGTTCATCTGCTATCCTATTCTCCATCTTACTCTTAATTCTTTCAATAATAACTCTACCATACATATGTAACTGAATATTCCTAGTTTATCACAGAGTGAAATTAATGATATAGACATCAGACGAAGGTTTCTGTTCGGTAAGTAACCTTAGCAGAGGAGGAGAGAGATGAAGTAGTAGTAGTAGTATAGCTATGAGAAAATTACATACTAGGTAATGTGGCCATGTTGCCATAATTTTAAGAATAAATATTAGATTATTGAAGAAGACTATGTAAATGACTATCTAAATATGTATGTACATTATTTTGCGTGATTTATTTTATATGCACACTAACAGTTTACTCAACCCCACAGTCAATGGTAATTCCTGAGTATAATGATGGCAAATCTGAAGATCATCCAGACCTCAGTCGTGATCCTCGTAAACCCAGTGAAATTAATGCTCAGGAAAACAGTAATGACACACGAAAGGGAGGACAAACAAGTGAACAAACTGAGCCTCAGAGAATTATTGTTGATATGAGAGAATTCCGAAGTGAACTCCCAGCTTTAATTCACAAGAGGGGTATAGATATTGATCCTGTAACCATAGAGGTTGGTATCAGTGGAGTATCTTGCCACATCATACTTAGTGCTGTACTGTAAGGAGAATATGTCTGGTTAAACTTTAATTAAATTAATTAAAGTTTCATATTGAATGTTCTAGAGAATGAATTGTTTTTGGGTAATGTTACTTAGTGAAGCATAATGGTGGGAGCCAAAGACAGTTGCAATACATAAGCATAACCTATATCGAAGTTACCTTGGATCTAACTGTCAAGCACAGTACCTGATGCGGACTTGTATGGTTCAACAAATTAGTATTTAATTACAACAAGATCAGTGGTTTAGCTCCCTTCAAGGTGGGTGCCTTGATGCCAATGAAGGGCTTTTGATAAAAGGAATTACAGATACCCTCTACGTAGATCAAACCTGATTACCGTATCTCCCTTTCTCAGGTGTTGTATAACCTCTATTTATTTAGAACTTCTTCATAAATATAATACTTGTAATAGTTTAATTGCTCTCATATAATAACATATGCTGTCCTTGATTTCAGTTTACTAGGATTTTGGCTTTCATATTACACTGATTGTCATTAAAGTATGATGGCTTCCCTCTCAAACCATGACCACAAGTCATCTCTTGCTCTTTAGGACATCCTTCAACTGTGGATGGTGTCCTCCAGCTGTGGGAGCAGGGGAGTTATAATGTCCTTGCCCTAGTAGATCTCTCTTCATCACAGCCCAGAGGTTTGCAGTGGATGTCAAATCTGGGGAATTATCTGGCCAGTCATCGAAGAAGGGTACTCCACAGTCACAAAGCAACTGAACAACAGATTTTGCATAAAATCTTTGCATCATACTAAGTGAAAGATTTAGGCAAATGATCACAGTATTTCTAGGTACATTATTACAGTTAACATTAGTGAGGATTTTTTCTAGGCTTCCTTGGACATGCTTTTGATGTGAGCCATGTCATCAAGACTGTCCTCAAGGAACTGATGCATCCAGGTCCTCACTGAAAACTCACACACATTGATGTCTTCTACTATTTCCTTCGTTTGATGGCCTGCCATATGTACTCCATTGATCTGTGCATCTCTGTCATGAGTCAGCAACTTAGTCCTGCCCATATTAATTCGTCAACAGCAAAATACATACATGTATGTCTGACAAACGCAGTACTCAGGACAACTTGCCAAGGGAAACCAGGAAAACAAATCCGTCCACCACAGAAGTCTAGAAGGCACTTAAGAATACAGCTAATAGCCTTAGAGAATTCTGAGCCATCCCCCTACGGGTTGCCAATCCAGCATAACTTTTTGTCGTGCCAAAACGCCTACCAGGGTAGGATTTCACTTTGGACTTTTAAATGTGACAGGTACCTTCCACCTGGCACTCTTTAATGATAAGCATTGCGTAATGGTGCTGAGTAGTGGGATGCATTCTGTATGGTATGTTAATTACCCATTTAATTTTGAAAAACAAAGCATACACTAGGGAACAGTTTCACCAACCATTAATTTTTCTCTTACCTAACAACAAAATGTAGTAACTGTAATAGAACACTGGGACAGATTGTCCACTGAAGTTAAAGTGCAAAATTAATACAGCCTTATAAGAACTATTTGAATCAGCAGCACTTGCAAAAATTGGATTTAACTAGATAATATCCAAGAGCTAGAACTGTGGTCCCTGACACCCTTTAGTTAATTCACAGACTACCCAGGATTTTGAGTTGACAGTGGTTCATCAAAGGACATAGCATTACTAGAGGCATAAGTGGAAATAGGCAGTGGTGGTAGTAGCAGTGGTCATATTACTAGTAGAGGTATGACACAATGTGCAAGACAATCTTTTATTGGGGTAATGTTTCACTCAGGGTAGAGCTTCTTCAAACTAGAAAGAGCAAAACATTGTCATAATAATAGTTTATTCAGCATATTGTGTATTCATAACTATGGCTGTTGGCATTACACTTTTGTATCTAGCATTTCTAGCGGTAGAAGTCCAACTCTGCTTCCAAATTTCCTGCTAAATATTCCTGAAAATTTTTCTGTGTTATACGATTTGCTTCAACTTTTTCTAGCCAGCAGTGTGGCTGGATGAAGTGAAGAACAGGTAGAGAACCTTCTACCGTATTATCCTTAGCCTTGACTATCTGTCTCTTCCTCTCCCTTTCTTTTTCTCTCTCTTCCTCTCTCTCACTCTTGCTCTGAAGATTTGGAATTAATAGGAAAAATTTACTAAAATTTTTTATAACTGAAATTAATTTCTGATCATAACATGGAAATCTGTATGAAAATAAGCATTTATTACAGTATATACATGTATTTTACTTAGCAATGATTTTTTGCTGAAATGTATCTTTCTTTTTCTGGCTTGGTGTAAAATGGTCGGTGGTAAAAAAAAAAAAGTTATCTGTTGATTCATGGGGGATTGATGTAATTGTAATGAAAAAAAAACAGTTATTCACAATTAGTGTCTGGTCTTCATTAAATTGTTAACAAAAAACCATATGTTTTAATTTGCTTCTTTTTCTAAGTTTGCCTTCCAAATCTTTTTTTTAATCTTGTGATTAAAATTAATCTTATAATATAAAGTTCACAGATGTATAATTTTTGTTTTTTAGGTTGGTGATTACATCCTGACTCCTGACGTTTGTGTAGAACGAAAGAGCCTCAGTGATTTAATTGGATCCTTGAACTCTGGTCGTCTTTATAATCAAGCTCAGGCCATGACCAGATATTACAAACAGCCTATTCTGCTTATTGAATTTGACCAGAATAAGCCATTTCATTTACAAGTAAGTTGTGTTGAAACATTCCTAATAAGAGTCTCCCTTGTCTGAATAAGTCTTTATGCCATTTTCTATTACAGTAATAATTTATATTATACAGTGGACCCCCGGTTAACGATATTTTTTCACTCCAGAAGTATGTTCAGGTGCCAGTACTGACCGAATTTGTTCCCATAAGAAATATTGCGAAGTAGATTAGTCCATTTCAGACCCCCAAACATACACGTACAAACGCACTTACATAAATACACTTACATACTGTAATTGGTCACATTCAGAGGTAATCGTTATGTGGGGCTCCACTGTACATAATTTTAATTTCCAGTTACTTTAACTCTCTGAGAAGAATCATTCTTTAATGTGGAAAGTAACTGAATATGAAATATATATCAAGTTTAATCTGGAGAATAACAAAAGTGTTGACATATGTGATGCCGAGTAGTTAAATCCTCGTTCAAACTTTCACTTAACTGCTTAATACAAAACAAAAACTGCAAATTAACTCTTCCATATTTTGAACTGTTTTGCTGGATCTTTGAAACTTAAGAATATTGAGATTGTAGATGACTGAATTATAAACAAAATCCTATATCTCCATTAACTACATATTTTTTCTAAATATCTATACTGTATCTCCATGGGGAAGTGGAACAGAATTCTTCCTCCGTAAGCCATGCGTGTCGTAAGAGGCGACTAAAATGCCAGGAGCAAGGAGCTAGTAACCCCTTCTCCTGTATATACAGTGGACCCTCGACCAGCGATATTAATCCGTTCCTGAGAGCTCATCGTTAATCGAAATTATCGTTAGTCGAGTTAATTTTCCCCATAAGAAATAATGGAAATCAAATTAATCCGTGCAAGACACCCAAAAGTATTGAAAAAAAAATTTTACCACATGAAATATTAATTTTAATACACAAACTGAAGAAGACATGCACAGTTACATGACACTTACCTTTATTGAAGATCTGGTGATGATTGATGGGATGGGAGGAGGGGAGAGTGTTGATGGTGTTAGTGTTTAGAAGGGGAATCCCCTTCCATTAGGACTTGAGGTGGCAAGTCCTTTTTCGGGGTTACTTCCCTTCTTCTTTTAATGCCACTAGGACCAGCTTGAGAGTCACTGGACTATCTGTCGCACAACATATCTGTCCATAGAGGCCTGTACCTCCCGTTCCTTTATGACATTCCTCAAGTGTTTCACAACATTGTCAGTGTCACAATTAAACACTTGTTCAGGTTTCAATTCTTCACTGTCTATGTACTCCTTGAATTCCTGCACATAATTTTCAGCTGCTTTTTGGTCCAAACTGGCAGCCTCACCATGCCTTATCACACTATGTATGCCACTACGATTCTTAAATCTCTCAAACCAACCTTTGCTGGCCTTAAATTCACTCACATTGCCACTAGTTGCTGGCATTTTTCTAATTAAATCCTCGTGCAATTTCCTAGCCTTTTCACATATGATCGCTTGAAAGATGCTATCTCCTGCTATCTGTTTTTCATTTGTCCACACCAATAACAGTCTCTCAACATCTTCTATCACTTGCGATCTCAGTTTCGAAAACATAGTTGCACCTTTGGCAAGAACAGCTTCCTTGATTGCCGTTTTCTTGGCCACAATAGTAGCGATGGTTTGACTGGGGTTTTGTGTACTTAGCAATGATCTCTTTCTTCATATCCATAGTAATTCTCGCCCTTTTTGCTGTAGGGTTGGCACTAGAAGCTTTCTTGGGGCCCATGGTGACTTATTTTGCAGGTGCAATCACTAAAAAGGCTGTGATAATATGAAATGTTCTGATTGTATGCTTGGAAGCAACCGCGGTGGCTGGCTGGCTGGCTGGCTTGTAAACACTGGCCAGAAGTGGACGCGTCTCAGACGGAACGAATAGTGTTGGTCGAGTTTTTTAGCGCTGGTCGAGTTTTTTAGCGCTAGTCGTGGCAAAACTTTTGCGTTAAAATGTATCGCTAGTCGGATTTATCGTTAATCAATGCCATCGTTGGTTGAGGGTCCACTGTACGTATTACTAAATTTAAAAGGCGAAACTTTTGTTTTTCCTTTTGGGCCACCCCACCTCAGTGGGAAATGGCTGGTGCGTTGAAAGATCTATACTGTACTGTAATTTGCAAGCATAATCACACTCATTCACAGCTCATGCTTTATCCAAGCCCACTTTACACTGGAGATTACTTTAGTGAAACACATAATGTGAAGTTTAGATTCAGATATGAGTGTCTTGTCCATGTAAGTGAATAACGGGCAGTATACTTTGTGGCTCAGGGCCGGTACTACTTGTCAAGTGATGGTTCCTCTTCAGCAAAGGATGTTGCTGCCAAATTGCAGTTACTGACACTTCATTTCCCTCATCTGCGACTGCTTTGGTGTCCTTCTCCGTATGCTACTGCAGAAATATTTGAAATGCTCAAAGTAAGTATTAAAACATTAACAAATTAATTTTTTTTAACACTGGCTATCTCCCACTGAGGTAGGGTAAGCCATACAACATGTATGGCTTACAGAGGAAGAATTCTATTCCACTTTCCCATGGAAATTATTATTATTACAGCCTCTCCTCACTTAACGACATGACGGAGTTCTATCCCTAAGACCATGTCAGTAAACGAATTCATTGCCAAGTAAGGAGTATACTATAATTTTAGTGGGTTTGTGTCAACCATCATATTGTTTTAATGTCACCTTTGCACCATTTATAACATTTCTGGTATATTTTTAAATGTTTATACAGTAGTGTACTGTATATATCGTAATAAACAGAATAGAGGAAATCAGCTTTAATATATATTATTTAGGTATGCATACTGGTCAGAGAGCCCATCATAAGTCCAAGTCATCAGTAAACGAGTACGTTGCTACGTGAGGAGAGGCTGTATTGTTATATTTTAATGCAAGTTCCAAACATGAATAGGTCATACAGCATGGAGGTGATTTAAGTTGTAAGAATAGGGGTCAGTTTAGTAATGTTTAATTTTATTGTATAGGTGATTAAGAGATATGGCTGAACATTTTAAAACATTTTGTTTTACTTAATAGGTTTTATAAAATTAAACAAGCCTTGCCTCTTAATACCTAGTTTTACACAAATTGCAGAATGGCAAACCTGAACCAGTTGTGGCTCAAGCTCAGGCAGTCACAGCTGAAACCAACCCAGATATAGATTCTGACAAGTTCAATCCCCAGATAAAGGTAAATAGGATTCCATTTTTTAATGTAAATTAATTTAATTTTTCATTTATAAAAGCATTACTGGGATAGTGTGGACATAATTTAAACAGTACAGTAATATTTTTACAATGTCTGTATTACACTCATTATTGTTTCATTATGGGGAAGCACTAAACCTGTAAGGGTCATGCAGCTATAATCTTGGCTAATTTATAAAACTGTATAAAAAGGCTTAGACCTGGCCCCCTTAGTAGGCACAGGCTTACTAAGGAGGTCGGGGCCAGGAATAGAAGGAAAAATAGCACTTAACATGTCCTATGAGTCACCAAGAGACCTGTCCCAAAGGAAATGATCCTATTTAAAATTACATAACTGTAGTAGTGGTTTGGGTAAGGATGATGTTAGGGTTAGTAGGTGCTTCAAAGATAAAGAACGAAAGTGTAGTGTAAAAAAACATCATATACCAATTATATCACTAAATTTGAGCTGCAGTAAAGTATAATGTAGTTAGAACTAAAAATCAAGTGTATTGTACTTAACATAAATATGTTGAAGAAGTATATATTTATTATATGAAGTGTTGCGAGAAGTACACCTACCATCCGACTTACGACCACTCGACTTACGACCGTGTTTTTTATGCCAAATTTCTGGGAAATAAACAACTATTTGTGTTGTACAAAGTGTTTATCCTAAACCTTACAGTATAAAATACAGTACTAACAGCATAAAAAGTAAAGTAAAACATGAAATACCAAAATAAAACAATAAAATAAAATCATTACAAAAATGTTTTGTTGATATTCAGTAGTAAAGTTCGACTTACAACCGGTTTCTCGGAACCGAACTCGGTCATAAGTTGGATGGTAGGTGTATTAGGATAAGGTCCAACTTCCAGGTGAGACAGTTATGGATTTTTCTGGCATAATCTTTCAAAATACAGCATTTCTAAAACTCAAAAAACATCCCATCTAGACTATTTTCATTATTGATCAAAATAAGAGTCAAGTTTGTTTGTTTTTCAGGACTTTGTGTCTAAGCTGCCCGGAGTCAACACGAAGAATATATATACATTGCTGAACAAAGTAGTAAGTCTGGTTGATTTGATGTCGTTATCTAAAGAGGCTTTGACAGACATCCTGGGCAATAGTCGAAATGCTGAAGCACTACATTCTTCCCTTCATCATTGCATGAAGCCCCCAGAACAAGCCAAAGACTCAAAGCGGAGTAGCAAGTTCACCAAGAAGGGAATGAGACGTTTTAGGACATGAAACTTTTAAGATTGTTACTGTATTATCTAGGAAATCCTTTTTGTGCTGCTGTGCTAAATAGAGGATATCAACAGTGGTGTACCTGAAGATCAATATGGAGCCAAATATTTAAATATTGAATCATATTCTTAGCTGTGTTTGAAATAAGTTATGACTCTGTTCTCATCTTTATAAGTGTTGGATCAGCTTGGTTAATAACAGCTAGAATTTTCAAAATGGTACACAGGCTGTCTTTAAATCAGCTTTAAATAAAAAGCAAAAACCTGAGGATAAAATGGTCCCATACTAAAATATTCACTCATATTGAGTGTATGATATGAACATCAATGTTTCTTATGTAATGGAATGTTGACTTGGTATTAATGTTTTGTAAGAATATAAATTCAAAATCAGAAAATTTTAACTTTATACAAATATATTTGAATTTTTTTTGTTTACAAAAGAAAGATATACAGTAATTTAAAATGAAAAATTTATATATCTGGAGTATATCAGGAGATGGTTTTGGGGGTCAGCGCCCCCCCCCTGCAGCCCGGTCTGAGACCAGGCAGATTTTTTTTTTTTCAGAAAAGTCTTTCAAGTGGCCTAGAGGAAGGGGAAGGAGAGCCATGGCTTGCCCGGCCCCCATTTCCCTGGATCCACCCATGATGATAGCTTTCTTTCTTTCTTTCTTTCTTTCAACACACCAGCTGTATCCCACCGAGGCGGGGTGGCCCAAAAGGAAAAACGAAAGTTTCTCCTTTTACATTTAGTAATATATACAGGAGAAGAGGTTACTAGCCCCTTGCTCCCGGCATTTTAGTCGCCTCTTACAACACGCATGGCTTACGGAGGAAGAATTCTATTCCATTTCCCCATGGAGATAAGAGGAAATAAACAAGAATAAGAACTAGAAAGAAAATAGAAGAAAACCCAGAGGGGTGTGTATATATATGCTTGTACATGTATGTGTAGTGTGACCTAAGTGTAAGTAGAAGTAGCGAGACGTACCTGAAACCTTGCATATTTATGAGACAGAAAAAAGGACACCAGCAATCCTACCATCATGTAAAACAATTACAGGCTTTCGTTGTACACTCACTTGGCAGGACGGTAGTACCTCCCTGGGCGGTTGCTGTCTACCAACCTACTACCTATATGATGATAGCTGGTATTAAATAATGAATGAACAGTGTACTAAAGTAAACAAGATAAGTTTTAAGAAAATTTTCCATATGTAAAGTTTTATATAGAATTGTATTACTCCTATATAAACCACAGAGAGAGAGAGGGTAAAGGAGGTTTTGTGTGCGAGAGGCTTGGACTTCCAGCAGGTATGCATGAGCGTGTTTGATAGGAGTGAATGGAGACAAATGGTTTTTAATACTTGACGTGCTGTTGGAGTGTGAGCAAAGTAACATTTATGAAGGGGTTCAGGGAAACCGGCAGGCCGAACTTGAGTCCTGGAGATGGGAAGTACAGTGCCTGCACTCTGAAGGAGGGGTGTTAATGTTGCAGTTTAAAAACTGTAGTGTAAAGCACCCTTCTGGCAAGACAGTGATGGAGTGAATGATGGTGAAAGTTTTTCTTTTTCGGGCCACCCTGCCTTGGTGGGAATCGGCCAGTGTGATAATAATAAAAAAAAAATAAACCACAGAGTTTTAGTGAATGTTTGGGTAATATTAAATATTTTTTAATTTAATGTGACAAATGATGAGAGGTAACTTAATAACGTAAAATGCTTCATTGGGGATCGTAGCGACTTTGACTTGAGTAACACTAATATATCTGTTCCACTTAACTCTTTGCTCTGTTTTCTTTGTCTACACATTTTCCTTTCTGTAAATATGTAATGTTTTCTCATTGCTATTTTTTATCATTGGTATTGTTGTGCAAATATCATTAATTTTATATACATACAAGTAGTTCATATTATTATGCCATTTATATTTTTCTGCTACTGTATTATTATTCTTTCTTTCTTTCAACACACCGGCCGTATCCCACCAAGGCAGGGTGGCCCAAAAAGAATAACGAAAGTTTCTCTTTTAAATTTAGTAATTTATACGGGAGAAGGGGTTACTAGCCCCTTGCTCCCGGCTGTATTATTATTAACTTTTATTATATATCGTACCAGTCAACAGACTGTCCTCTCAATATGCTTTTAAATATACTATTCAACATTTTGTATTTTTTAGGTATTTTTTCTCTCAGTGTTACACTGTATGAATTATTAATGAGAAAATGTTTAAAAATTATCTCTTTGTTTCAATTAAAAAAATTATTAGTATTGTATATGTAATCATTAAAATACTCTGCTCACCTGTTAACATACTTCAAAAAACCATTCTCAATGTATTTAAGGAATTAAAATATACAGTAATTTCAAAGTTTACCTTTATTTAACACTATAAATGTTCAACCATCACAATGCACTTACATATATACTAATACAGTAATGTAGATGAATTTATAATTGTACATTTGGGAATTAACTGGTTTTTCTATACATAAAACGAGCAATAATTAGTCTACATTGTACAATATAAAGGAAATGCAATGAAAATATACATAGTGCAGTAAAAACCTGCACTCATGAGAAATAAAGCATAATCATTAACCTTAATCTGCTGCTGATTCTACTGTTGCATTAAATGCCCCTTCTCTCCAGACAACATCTAAGTTAACATTTTTACCCTCTAAAACTTCTAAAGGTTTACTTAAAATAAACAGACTTTGGTTGCATGGAGAGTCTGGTTCTTTAGTTGATAAAACAACTGTGTCACAGTTAGGTGGAGTTGTAGTATGACTTGTCTGTATTGAAGCAGATGGTTCAGAGTTGGATCCTGAGGATAACTTTGATGACATTGAAGCTTTTAGTGGGAGTTTACCTCGAATGTGAAACCAGTATGGAACAGCTGTAATGGTAGAGGCTTCAGAGATCATCACATTAATTAGTACACTTACTACCTCACCTCCCAATACCAGCAGGCCCTCATTCACATCTCCTAAATTCTCCTGTACTGGGCCAAGAGGCTGTGTGTGGCCAGAGATGAGTGATAGTCTCAAGACAGGAATGGGTTGGTTTATGACTGTAGTATGAGGTATTGCAGACAATGGAACATCAAGGTGGTGACTTGTCTGAAATGAAAAATTTCTTATCACCAAAAGATAAACAAATAAAGCCAACATATGTGTAAAAAGAGTTACAAGATAAATACAACAGTATTCATATTTACTGTATTGTGTGAAGGCAACATTTTAAGTATAGACTGGAACATAACATAAGTAAAAAAAAAAAATTCCTAGATTTAATTTATAGTACATAGTTTTTCTGAGTTATACCAAGAGCTTAAATGTTTTGTAATTTCAGCTGCACTTTTATTTTGTATTACATATCCAAAAGTACAGTTTACAGTAACACTATTTATTGAACATACAAATGGCACACACACACAAAATAAAAAATGTATGGAGGCCAATAGAAATAAATGATCTTATTGGCTTTGTTCACTTGCCCTAGGTTCAGCATTTGTTACTGATATATATCTATAATAATACAATAAAATCATAGTAAACAGGTGATATCACAAAATGCAAAATAACCAATGTGAAAAAATAGTGGAATTCCAAGTCTTTTCATGATTTTTCACATTATCAAAGACCTGTAAAAATAACAGAACTGTAGAAGACTTATAAGGCTGAGATATCTCAGCCTTATAAGTCTAACAAGGTTATATATGGGTTGTAAGTGCAAAAAAATGCAATGTATCATCAGTAGTCAATTACTTGGAGTTTACCTGAAGAGAGTTCCGGGGGTCAACGCCCCCGCGGCCCGGTCTGTGACCAGGCCTCCTGGTGGATCAGAGCCTGAACAACCAGGCTGTTACTGCTGGATGCACGCAAACCAACGTACGAGCCACAGCCTGGCTGGTCAGGTACCGACTTTAGGTGCTTGTCCAGTGCCAGCTTGAAGACTGGCAGTTTGTGAATATAGCCCATACGGGCTTAGCACATGCTTTATTATTATTATTATTCTTTCATTCAACACACCGGCCATATCCCACCAAGGCAGGGTGGCCCAAAAAGAAAAACGAAAGTTTCTCTTTTAAATTTAGTAATTTATACGGGAGAAGGGGTTACTAGCCCCTTGCTCTCGGCATTTTAGTCGCCTCTTAGGACACGCATGGCTTACGGAGGAAGAATTCTGTTCCACTTCCCCATGGAGAATTATTATTATCATCATCAAAACTAAGCGCTAAACCCACAAGTTACAGTGCTGAACAGTTTAAATATAACATAATAGCATCTATTAATGACTCGCGAAATCGTGATGACAGTATTTGTAATTAATGTAATCAGAAAAAAAATTGTTATTAGTGTACGGGTAATACCGAACCCATTAAAAGGAGAAACTAGAGAAGTGTACCCGAAATAATATTTCACGAACCGTTTTCATTGATCGTCAGACCTCACAGTTAGCAGAGATTCTTTACCTCATCACTTGAGGTCTCATTCTGGCTTGCTCAATACTTGACATAATCTCCCTATCTTATCTTTTACTTTTCTATGAAACTTGTTTATCTCTTTACTTGCTGTTTCTACAGTAATTTTGACGCCAAACACAAGTTCCTTTTGTCTGGTGTTGAGACAACGGCTTATTCAACAAACCGGTCACCAGTACTAGTGAGGACTGGGTCTCTTGTGCCCAAGTTCACATTTTTTTTTTTATTTATGAACATTTGTCCTCTTTTCTTATTCTATGTCAGACATAAGCACCATTTCTTCCTTACTATTTCCTAAGACACCGAGAGTTAGGAAGTAATACAACTTACACTACGATGACCCTTAACTACAATAAGAACAACAACAACAAGGACTTGATTGAATCCCGAGTGGCTGACAAATTTACTCAAAAAAACTATGTACAGACATCTTTTAAGCTCAGATACCTGCACACACACATCCCGCTCGTTCACCAAAGACACTTAAAATATCGTGAGTAACTACAAGAGCAGCAGTGAAGCAGGTCAAGCTTACGTGTTGCACCTCGACTTTCTTGACTCCTCCACCTCAGTCATGTCTAGATTGGTTCACAAAGGAAAGCCGTAAGTCCCTCCTCATCAGACATAACACCAGTGGCTTAATTATGGAGGTCGTGACTGCACAGGTCTGGCCATAGATCCACTTGAGTTTTGTTATCCTGATGGTTGACTCCAGGTCTAAGCTGTCTGCTAGATTGTTTTTGATGAACTAGAAGATAAGATTTCGTTTGGATTTTTAACCCCGGAGGGTCAGCCACCCAGGATAACCCAAGAAAGTCAGTGTGTCATTGATGACTGTCTAACTTATTTCCATTGGGGTCCTTAATCTTGTCCCCCAGGATGCGACCCACACCAGTCGACTAACACCCAGGTACCTATTTGCTGCTAGGTGAACAGGACAACAGGTGTAAGGAAACGTGTCGAAATGTTTCCACCCGCCGGGAATCGAACCCGGGCCCTCCGTGTGTGAAGCGGGAGCTTTAGCCACCAGACTTTTGTTATGGTCACTGCTGTATGTATCACTGATAAGGCAGTGATTGTTGCCTTATCACTGATGTAAAGGAATAGGAGGTAAGATTTTGTTAGGATTTTTAACCCAGAGGGTTAGCCACCCAGGATAACCCAAGGAAGTCGGTGGATCATCAAGGACTGTCTGTCTTATTTCCATTGGAGTCCTTCAGTCATGTCCTCCCAGGATGCCACCCACAATAGTTATCTAACACCCAGTTATCTACTTACTGCTAGATGAACTGGGACAGCAGGTGTGAGGAAATACGCTCAGTGTTTCTACCCAGCCGGGTATTGAACCACTGACGCTCAGTGTGTGAGGCGAGAGCGTTGTCTACCAGGCCATGGGTGTATACCTATGTGTATACATAATTAACCTTGACTAACAGTTGTGTATGTAACTGGTTTAGGATCATACATGATAGTGAAAAACACACACACAACTTGGTAAAGATCCTCTGCATTTGAATTTTTCACCACTTGTTGGCTTTGTGCCATATATCTCCACTTGAAAAATGGTATGGTGATACTGACAAGATGTGAAAAAAGACACTTAAGTACAGTTCAGGACATTTATTAGAGGAAATGTACATAAGTATCTTTTTTCATGTTTCCACTTAACATCTGAGTTTACCTCAAACCTTGCCTACATTTGACAGGCTCATTTAACCTTGGATGTGCAGAGGAGATTTTAGTTATAACTGAAGGCTGCTCTTTGGTGAAAAGCAAGACGTTATTTTATATTTTACGATATATACGAGCTAGCTTCATAACAGAATACTTATTTCTCTGGCAAGTTGTTATTTTGGGAGATAGCAAAAACAATAACTTTTTTTTAGCAAGACTGGCATATCAGAGCCAGTCAGTAGCCAATGGAAGAGTAAGGTTAAGTTATGTTAGGGTATTTTCGGTTGTGTTAGGAGGGTTTACACAAGAAAATAATACAGTACAGTATCTCAAATGTAAAGCCAACTAAATAAGGTTCCCAGCATGGGTGGAAACACTGCTCATGTTTCCTTACACCTGCTGTCCCTGTTCATCTAGCGGTAAGTAGGTATCTGGTAGCGGTAAGTAGGTATCTGGGTGTTGGTCAATTGGTGTGCATCGCATCCTGGGAGACAAGATTGAAGGACCCCAATCAAAAGTAAGACCAGATAGTCCCCAATGATCCACTGATTTTTTTGGGTTATCCTGGATGGCTAACCCTTTGGATTAAAAATCCAAACAAATCTTATTAGATCTTACAGTTCAAACTATAAGTAATTCCTGAAATATACTGAGGAACAGTCTTCATTTATTTCCATTTTTTGTTCTTCACAGAACATTGAAATACAGTACTGTATATAAAATGTGAGCAAAGTTTAGTGTTTAATTCCAGATTAAAAATTTCTGGAGGAAACTATCTGGAAACACCTTTTACATTTAAGCTTGTAAATATATATATAAATTATATGATATTGTAATAGTGTATGTGCAGTAAGTTCTACTGTATTCTTATTATTATTATTACAATTATTATTAATCATCAACACACACAGGAAGATTTTAAACAATTTTAGATAAAACTATGATTACATTTACAAGGAGGCCTGGTCACAGACCGGGCCGCGGGGGCGTTGACCCCCGGAACTCTCTCCAGGTAAACTCCAGGTAAACATTTAGACCACACAATTAAGGATTTAATATAGGCACTAAATTTGGGGTTGTAGCCAGCAACAGCTCTAAGAGCATTTAGCTTGTCTTTGTATTACTTATTTAGCTATGGTATGGTGAATTTAATAAAGGGAATGTCTAAGCCAAGTTTTTTTTCTTTAACACACTGTCCATCTCCCACCCTACCTATTCTAAAACAACCTTGTTCATCTGCAACTCTTCTCTGGCTTATCTTTAATTCTTTCAATAATAACTCTACGATACACTTTACACATTGTTATTTTTACATGGTTTTTATCCTTTTTTAACCTTATACTAAGGAAATGTAAATACTCTCTGCCAGTCCTTTGTTATCTTTCTGCTTTTCATGCATATATGAAACAAATACAACAACCACTCCAAAATTATGCCCTTACCTACCTTTAATATTACAGTCTTTATTTCCTCTATCCCATCTGCTTTACCCCCTTTCATTCTTCCCTCTGCCTTGAGCACTTTTCCCCACACTCGCATTTAGCTCTTCCTCACTCCTACAACATGGTATACCATTACCCAGTGCATGAAATCAATGCCTCTCTTCAACATTCAGCAACTCCCAATATTCCCTGAACCCTTCCAATACCTTCTCTTCCCCATCTAGTGTGAAAAATGGTACAGGTCGGCTTTCACTGATCCGGCAATCACTAATCTGGTTCCATCACTAATCCAGCACTAATTTCGGCTAGCTGCGTAATTTGAAATGATGCTATCCGAAACACTGTGATCTGGCAAAATCGCTAAATCTGGGAGCCAGCAAGTCCCAGTGATGCCGGATTAGTGATGGTCAACCTGTAGTATAATTCTGCACACTTTTTCCTTTCATAAAACTAGAGATGAAGTGAGAGTTAGTGTCTGATTTTGTAATATAGTCTATGAATATGCAAAAAAATTGTGAACAAACAATGCAAGATAGCTTTAGGCCTTTCACGAGCTCCCAGTGTTTGAGGAAAGGATAAAAAAATCCAAGCAAACACGTTCAGAGTGAATGTTTTTTCTAGCAAAAACGCTCACTTTGAACATGTTTGCTTGGACTTTATCTTCTTTCCTACAACACTGCAAGCTCCTGTGTGTTGATTGCAACACAAAAGGCCTAGAGCTATCTTTCAACCCCCACCCCCTTCCCCCTAATGGTTGTTCTGCATAGTCTATAAAGTATTATTCTTTAAAATGTTTTACGAGGAAGCAATAATTACTGGTAGAAATAGGGTCATCACATTACAAGTGATTTTGCATGAGGTAAAACTTATGTAAAGTGAAGGAAATGTGTATTCATGTATAGTTTGCCTATGAAATATGTTATGTGATTAGTACCTTTAATTTGTTACATTTTACATATTTTAGGGAGGAATTTTTTAAATTTACAGTATTACAAGTTATAACTCTTTAAATGATAAAGGAAAAGCTAATACTGTAGTATTTAATACTATTTCCAGGGTTCATTGAGCTACTCTTCAAACTGAAGGGTCAGTCAGTTCACTGTAGGACATTAGTATAACATTAATAAATTTAATTTACCGGTATTTAGTAAACACTTAGTTTTTGTCGATGCATGTATGTACTGTATCAAACCTAGATTGACGAGTTGCAGATGATATAATGATGATAAAAACTTTACATAGCTCTTAACTGAACCATTTTCTTTTTCTTTTAGAATGAATAATCGGCCACGTTACCGAACAATGGAGCTCTCGCTACCACCCCGTGAACGCACTACCAGCACTAGCAGCCTAATTGATGATGGAACAAAGAGAAGATCTTCATCTCGTGCCATTAAGCGACCAAAATTTGATGATGAATTGGTAGAATCCAGTCTTGGGGGACAAGGCTCCACCCCAATTAGTAAAATTCGAACACGTAATCCATCATTGTCTACAGCATCTGATTGTTCATTGTCTTTACCCCCAACCCCTTCTGTTACGTCAGATGTTCGCAAACGCTTATCATCAAAGTCTTCCAGTAAAAGAGCTAGAAAAGGCAGGGGATCACAGTCAATTGTTACTAAAGATTTAGGCAGGTGGAAACCCACAGATGACTTGGGGCTGATCATTGGAGTGCAACAGACATGTGATTTGGTTACAGTGCATAGAGGAGTGAAATTTTCATGCAAGTTTACCCTTGGAGAAGTTCAAGAAAGATGGTATGCTTTACTTTATGACCCTACGGTGTCACGAATTGCTCAGCAGGCCATGAAAAATCTGCATCCTGACCAGGTAAGTACGTACAATACAACATAAGCCTTGGTATACTTTATCACCCTGCCAGGTTTAGCTTTTTAAAATTAATTTTCAACAAAATACAGGTTATTCATAGATTTATTTATTTATTTAGAAATTTTAGCATACAAGATATAATATACAATACAGTATGCAAGATGATCAGAGAAGTCTTACTGCATATATGCACTTTCAAAACATGACACTGGTAAATTTGTTTGTGGACTGTTAAATGTTAAGAATGAACAGTAAATATAATTCAACATAGTTTATGAGAGGTTTTTACAAAGCAGAAGTGTTATAAGAAGAGCAGAGTATATGGAGAGTAAAAGAAAGGTAGAGAGAGTGGTGAGAGAGTGCAAAAGGAGAGCAGATGATAGAGTGGGAGAGGCACTGTCAAGAAATTTTAATGAAAATAAGAAAAAATTTTGGAGTGAGTTAAACAAGTTAAGAAAGCCTAGGGAAAGTATGGATTTGTCAGTTAAAAACAAAGTAGGGGAGTTAGTAGATGGGGAGATGGAGGTATTAGGTAGATGGCGAGAATATTTTGAGGAACTTTTAAATGTTAAGGAAGAAACAGAGGCAGTAATTTCATGCACTGGTCAGGGAGGTATACCATCTTTTAGGAGTGAAGAAGAGCAGAATGTAAGTGTGGGGGAGGTACGTGAGGCATTACGTAAAATGAAAGGGGGTAAAGCAAAGTAACATTTATGAAGGGATTCAGGGAAACCGGCAGGCCGGACTTGAGTCCTGGAGATGGGAAGTACAGTGCCTGCACTCTGAAGGAGGGGTGTTAATGTTGCAGTTTAAAAACTAGTGTAAAGCACCCTTCTGGCAAGACAGTGATGGAGTGAATGATGGTGAAAGTTTTTCTTTTTCGGGCCACCCTGCCTTGGTGGGAATCGGCCAGTGTGATAATAATAAATAAAGCAGCTGGAACTGATGGGATCATGACAGAAATGTTAAAAGCAGGGGGGGATATAGTGTTGGAGTGGTTGGTACTTTTGTTTAATAAATGTATGAAAGAGGGGAAGGTACCTTGGGATTGGCGGAGAGCATGTATAGTCCCTTTATATAAAGGGAAAGGGGACAAAAGAGACTGTAAAAATTATAGAGGAATAAGCTTACTGAGTATACCAGGAAAAGTGTACGGTAGGGTTATAATTGAAAGAATTAGAGGTAAGACAGAATGTAGGATTGCTGATGAGCAAGGAGGTTTCAGAGTGGGTAGGGGATGTGTAGATCAAGTGTTTACATTGAAGCATATATGTGAACAGTATTTAGATAAAGGTAGGGAAGTTTTTATTGCATTTATGGATTTAGAAAAGGCATATGATAGAGTGGATAGAGGAGCAATGTGGCAGATGTTGCAAGTATATGGAATAGGTGGTAAGTTATTAAATGCTGTAAAGAGTTTTTATGAGGATAGTGAGGCTCAGGTTAGGGTGTGTAGAAGAGAGGGAGACTACTTCCCAGTAAAAGTAGGTCTTAGACAGGGATGTGTAATGTCACCATGGTTGTTTAATATATTTATAGATGGGGTTGTAAAGGAAGTAAATGCTAGGGTGTTCGGGAGAGGGGTGGGATTAAATTTTGGGGAATCAAATTCAAAATGGGAATTGACACAGTTATTTTTTGCTGATGATACTGTGCTTATGGGAGATTCTAAAGAAAAATTGCAAAGGTTAGTGGATGAGTTTGGGAATGTGTGTAAAGGTAGAAAGTTGAAAGTGAACATAGAAAAGAGTAAGGTGATGAGGGTGTCAAATGATTTAGATAAAGAAAAATTGGATATCAAATTGGGGAGGAGGAGTATGGAAGAAGTGAATGTTTTCAGATACAGTGGACCCCCGCATAACGATGGCATCACATAGCGATTTTTCCGCATACCGATTACTTTTATCGCAAAATTTTTGCCGCGCATACCGATTAAAAACCCGCTTACCGATTTTCGTCCGAGACGCGTCCAATGTGCCCTCAGCCAGCCTCACATGTGCCGGCCGTCCCATTGTTTACCAGCCAGCCTCCGCGGTAACATCCAAGCATACACTCGGAATATTTCGTATTATTACAGTGTTTTCGGTGCTCTTTCTGGAAAATAAGTGACCATGGGCCCCAAGAAAGCTTCTAGTGCCAACCCTGTGGTAAAAAGGGTGAGAATTAGTATGGAAATTAAGAAAGATTTTGAAGGGTTTGGGGCTAACCCTGAGAAGCCTATGCCAGTTGTGGAATCCATTGTGCCTACTTCAAAGATTAAGGAAATGTGTGCACAGTGGGTTGAACTGCAAACCTTTATAGATGAAAATCACCCTGACACAGCTGTTGCAAGCCGTGCTGGTGACTATTTCAATGACAATGTTGTGGCCCATTTTAGACAAATCGTAAAGGAACGGGAGGTACAGAGCTCTATGGACAGATTTGTTGTGCGACAGAGGTCCAGTGACTCTCAAGCTGGTCCTAGTGGCATTAAAAGAAGAAGGGAAGTAACCCCGGAAAAGGACTTGCTACCTCAAGTCGTAATGGAAGGGGATTCCCCTTCTAAACAGTAAGAAGATAATGCTCTCCCCTCCTCCCATCCCATCAATCATCACCAGATCTTCAATAAAAGTAAGTGTCATTTAATTGTGCATGCCTTTTTCAGTTTGTGTGTATTAAAATTAACATTTCATGTGGTAAAAAAAAATTTTTTTCATACTTTTGGGCGTCTTGCACGGATTAATTTGATTTCCATTATTTCTTATGGGGAAAATTCATTCGCATAACGATTATTTCGCATAACGATGAGCCCTCTTGCACGGATTAAAATCGTTAACCGGGGGTCCACTGTACTTGGGAGTTGACGTGTCGGCGGATGGATTTATGAAGGATGAGGTTAATCATAGAATTGATGAGGGAAAAAAGGTGAGTGGTGCGTTGAGGTATATGTGGAGTCAAAAAACGTTATCTATGGAGGCAAAGAAGGGAATGTATGAAAGTATAGTAGTACCAACACTCTTATATGGGTGTGAAGCTTGGGTGGTAAATGCAGCAGCAAGGAGACGGTTGGAGGCAGTGGAGATGTCCTGTTTAAGGGCAATGTGTGGTGTAAATATTATGCAGAAAATTCGGAGTGTGGAAATTAGGAGAAGGTGTGGAGTTAATAAAAGTATTAGTCAGAGGGCAGAAGAGGGGTTGTTGAGATGGTTTGGTCATTTAGAGAGAATGGATCAAAGTAGAATGACATGGAAAGCATATAAATCTATAGGGGAAGGAAGGCGGGGTAGGGGTCGTCCTCGAAAGGGTTGGAGAGAGGGGGTAAAGGTTTTGTGGGCAAGGGGCTTGGACTTCCAGCAAGCGTGCGTGAGCGTGTTAGATAGGAGTGAATGGAGACGAATGGTACTTGGGACCTGACGATCTGTTGGAGTGTGAGCAGGGTAATATTTAGTGAAGGGATTCAGGGAAACCAGTTATTTTCATATAGTCGGACTTGAGTCCTGGAAATGGGAAGTACAATGCCTGCACTTTAAAGGAGGGGTTTGGGATATTGGCAGTTTGGAGGGATATGTTGTGTATCTTTATATGTGTATGCTTCTAGACTGTTGTATTCTGAGCACCTCTGCAAAAACAGTGATAATGTGCGAGTGTGGTGAAAGTGTTGAATGATGATGAAAGTATTTTCTTTTTGGGGATTTTCTTTCTTTTTTTTGGGTCACCCTGCCTCGGTGGGAGACGGCCGACTTGTTTAAAAAAAAAAAAAAAAAAAAAGTTTATTATTTAGAGGCCATTGGTTTTCCCCTATTCTTGTAATCTAACAATTGATTAACATGTTAATACAGTCTAACCCCATAAATTTGGTCCCCTCAGGGCCAGGAAGCATCCATGCCACTGCAGGGGTTGTACAGTACAGTTGTCCTGGGTCCAACATTTCATGATGAAGTATCCAGCTCGCAAACCATGGAACGGCTGGGATTTGAACCCATGGCAAGCGAGTCTTAAAATTCCAAGCCAGTTCATAAGCCACTCGGCCAGCTGGCTTAAGATTCGTCGTGTTATTATGATTTTGTGAGTCATCCAGGTCATCAAAGAGTACAGTAACTTCATTTCAAACCTTCTTTAATGCTCTGACGTGTTTATTTTGTTCACTTTCATCTCTTATGGTTTCACCTTTAATGTTGAGAAGCTTTGATTTCTTAATTGACAACAATTTTTTTTCCTCGACACCACCTCCACCTTCCTTCTGCTTCTGACATGTGATTTTGAATGATCCTTTCCATAAATACAGGATGTCCACAAAAATACTCCCTGATTTCAAACCGGTATAACATGTAACTTTATTGTAATAATCTTTGACAGTTAGTAGCTTCAGATGCAGGATTTCAATCAGTTTCATGTGGTATAGGGTAGCATTAAAAGCACTCAATGTGCGCCCCTCTGGTTGCTCGGCAAACATCGATGCGATAGTCCAGTTTGGTCAAGATGCTCTGCAGCATATCTGGTGTTATCATTCAAACTGCTTCAGTGATCAGAGTTTTCGGCTCCTCCAGGGTTGCAGGTAGTGGTAGTATGTAAACTGTGCTCTTCACGTACCCCTAATGAAAGAAGTCACAAAGTTAGGTCCAGTGACCTCTGCAAGTGGCCTGCGAGGTCACTGGACCTAACTGTTTGTGACTTCTTTCTTTGGGAGTATGTGAAGAGCACAGTTTACGTATACCACTACCTGCAACCGTGGAGAAGCCGAAAATTTTGATCATTGAAGCAGTTTGAATGATAACACCAGATATGCTGCAGAGCATCTGGACCGAACTGGACTATCGCATCGATGTTTGCCGAGCAACCAGAGGGGTGCACATTGAGTGCTTTTAATGCTACCCTATACCACATGAAACTGACTGAAATCCTGCTTCTGAAGCTACTAACTGTCAAAGATTATTACAATAAAGTTATATGTTATACCTGTTTGAAATCAGGGAGTGTTTTTGTTGGACACCCTGTATAACAATAAACAGGGCCAGGAGCAGTACAGATTATAGAGATTTCTGAATTGTCCACAGGCTCAAAGTAGACAGTATACGGTATATGTATAGTGGATAGTCATAATTTGTGTGGGACATGTTCCTGCACACTGCGCTACCAATGATTTCCACAATTTATGTACTGAAAAATACATGGGAAAAATAGGGTTGCATTGCTCAGACTCCCCAGACAGGTTTTTTTTTACAAAAAATATTTTTTCCTACCTAATTTTGTTGAATGTTGTTTGAAATATACCTGAACTCTAGTGAAGTTCAGTCAGTTAAGAGAGTACATGTAGCTAAAAAATGGTTCCATTAATACATCCTGTACAGTACTGCATTTGATACTGTGTTTGCCTTGATGTAGTGTTATGAATGCTAACCCTCTTGAAGTGAGTGAAGAGGGGGGTGGCTGTGGCTCTAATGGGTTGAGGCTGAAGGTTGGGGTTCTTGTGATGTTGATGCAGCTTCATCAATGAATTGTTACAGTGGAGTCCTCAGGTACTGTTGTCATATCCCACTGGTTTGTTTTACCCTGCAGTTCTTTATACAGCAGATGAAAAGGCTAACTGCCTACTCCAGAACGCATTTACAGCAATGCTTTGAGATGAGTTATGGTCCATTTTAATAAACAAGTCTGCAAGCTTACTGACAGTTTTCAGTGACTTGCACATCTCTTGCTGTGGTGAGTTGTCATTCAGGCTTGGATTCCTCATCCTCATTGTCTTCTGTTCTCTGCAGCTGGGAATTTAATTCCTACAACATTTCCTCTGCAATTGGTTCCTCATCATCATCATTTTCCATTAGTTCATTGATGTTATCTGACTGCATATCTTCAAATTCCTCACTTTGCATTCTCCTTACCAGATCAACTGTATCCTGAACTTGACTTTCCACTGATGGAAAACTTGTAAAATCATTCACAACACTAGGCCATATTTTTCTCCAATAAGCATTATTGTTGATTTTGGTACATGACCCCATACTTTTTGCACACATGGGAGTGCATCTGCAGTGTTAAATTTTTTATAAAACTGGCACTTCACTGTGTTGACAATTTCTGCAGCTAGTTTATGCACCACATTACATGTGTAATGGCACTTAAATGTTTTGGTAACTCCTTGATCCAGTGGTTGTATTAAGGATGTAGTATTTGATTGTAAAAAGAAAATCTTGACACCCTGTTCCATGTCGTTCAGGAGTTGAGGATGACTGACAGTTATCAAGGATGAGGAGAACCCTGAAGGCAATATTTTTTGGTGACAGGCATGTCCTTATTTTGGGAATAAAGTGATGTGTGAACCAGTTCCTGAAGTAGGCATTGGACTTTCAGTTAACAGGCAATATGCTTTTGTCTTTACATTTTCAAGCACAGCGATTCTTGGAGCGATAAACAAACATGGGTTTACATTAAAAATCTCCCGATGCATTATTGCAAAGAAGCAAGCTGAAACTGTTTTGGGGCTGTGAATACAGGAGCAGTTTTCTCTTGTTTGCTGATGGATGTTCTAGAAGTTTGTTCTGGATTATTATTATAATCAAAAAGAAGCGTTAAACCACAAGAGCTATACAGCGCCGCAGGGCAGGGAAGGAAGCAAGGGTATCAGGTGGCAAAATTGAGAGGGGTGATTAGTAGGTTACGGAGATCAGCGGGGCAGTGAATAGTGCGGGGGTAGAGGGTTGTTTGTTCTGGAAGAAAATTACCTATCTCATCGGCATTAAACTTTTGCTCAGGTTTGTAGCCACCCTCAAAGATATTGTTAGTTAGCTCAGCTGGGAACTTTTCTGTGGTAGCATGGTCAGTAGGCACACTACCAACTGAATTGTATTTACCACTGTCTTTAGTATTTGTCCTCATTAGTTACATTACTGTATATGCATTTATATACAATGTAAGGGATGCTTTTATTTAAACCTCATAAGGGTTGGAGGAGTTGGATGGAACTGAATGAATGATTTCTTGAATCTACGTCCCTCTCTCCCTCCCCATTGTATACGATGAGACATTGTTTATATATGCGATATCTGGTGATGTGGTTCACACCAGCAATACTTGTTCTCCAAGTTAATTACTGCATCAACGACAGTTGTAGATATGATTTGAAATGCAATATCTACTTAGGACGTGAGACAAAATTAAGAAGCAGTGAGAAAAATATATTTGCAACTGAAGTCTGTGAATATGTATGTGCCCTTATCCAGTGATGAGTAATTTGCACAAATATTGCAGCTGTATTTGCACACATGAACACAGTCAAGTTCTACCTGATTCTACTTTGATTCATCACTGCTGGCAAGAGAATGTTCTACAAGACCTTGCAAAAAAAAAAAAAAAATTGCATTAGATTTGCATATCAGTGTTTCTCCACCAAATGAGTAAATTGAGGCAGATTTACCCTTCCTTTCAAAATAAAAACATTGATCAATTAAACTCTTGTCCTACTTCTGTAAACTAGTATTTAATTTGGTCTGATCAGCCAATGGGGATTTACAAATTAATCATCGTTGGAGGCATTAAAACTTTTCTGACTTAGAGTTAAATGCTTTAGAATTTATGGGGTTGGACTGTATCTAGAAGACTTTAAATGGTAGAAAAGATGTGTGATTGTATTGATTAAACTTGCTCTTTTGAATGCAGATACAGGCAGTGCAGTCTCGAGCACTATACAGTAAGGCCGAAGAGGAGCTCCTGGGTGCCATAAAGTCTAATTCTAACCCAACGCTACAGACATTTGAGCAACACCTTAAGGACAATCCTCACGTGTTCTTCCCATCTCGCACAGCAAAAAGTCTAATGGCTCACTGGCAGTTGCTTAAGCAGTATCATCTCCTACCTGATCAAAGTGTTCCACCTCTTAATAAGAATGGTCCAGTGAAGGATTTCACAGAAGCTGAACAACAGGTAAGGGCAAATAGCAATCAACATTCATTAAGCTCCATAAATATTGAAATGTTTTATATATTTTACTGTATGTTTAATATCATTTGTTGAAAATACTGCAACTAGGTATGTTCTCTCGCAATCTGTTGATATATATCCTCATAACTCAAACACTGAATCTGCTTTTTGTGGGTATTGATATATTACATTCTGACTCCACTGTACTACTGTGTACCTGACACAGGTATCATACAAGGGCTTAAACATCCAATAGACACATGCACTTATTAGATCAGACTGAGTGATCTTTGAAATCTAATGTGCCATTGAAGTGTGAGAATGGTAATATCTATGAAGATTAAGAGAAACCAAGCTTGAGTTTTGGAAGTGGTTGGTGCCTGCACTTTGAAAAGTTGAAAGACAATGATGTAGTTTGTTAGCATTGTTCTATATTTGTGTCCCTCTGGAAAGGGAGCTGGATAATGTAATAATGAAGGTGTTTCTTCCTTGAATCACCTTGCCTTAATGAAAAATGGCCAGTTAACTTCCCAAATATAATCATATATAGTATTGGATGTTCTGAATACACTTACTGCATCGACAGATTCATGATTCTGAGTTATACGAGAGTAGCGATGACCTCTTGGAGCACGAGCTTGGAGTGGCCAGTAGAGGAAGCAAACGCGAAATTCGTCTTCTTGAAGATCAAGTCTCCAAGTGGCAAGTTTTGGTTGATACGGTCACAGGAATTTCTCCACCTGAATTTGACAACCAGACTCTTGCTGTTCTTCGTGGCCGACTAGTCAGGCATGTAGCACTTTTAAGTTTTGTTTCACAAAGTTAAACTAAGTTCTGTGGCATAAAATTTAATCACTGTCACAAAAATTGCACATAACTGAACCAGTTCAGAGTCAGCCTCTTCCCATAGTACAGTAAATGCAGTAAAAGAATGTGTCATGTGCTGGCTTACACATCAGGCAAAATAGGTTATCAAAAAATATAGGCGAGGAAATAAATGGGTCCTGAAAGAAACGCGATAGAATAAATCAGTATTGGGAAGAACAGGAAGGATGGAAACTATGTATTATATTCATGGAAGAGCACTAAACCTGTAAGGATCATATATTATTAATTATTAGTGGGGAAATGCTAAACCCATAGGGATCCATAGCACTTGGGAGATGTGAGGCAATCAGAGTCAATCCAGGGAAGAGGAAGATATACTCACTTCCTTGCATCAAGAGACCCTTGATGACAACCCTCAAGGTAGGTGCTGAGATAAGGATCATAAAATGCATGGGAAATAGGAGAGGTAAGGGATAATCAGGTATGATCTGAGGAAGCAGAGGGTAATTCCTTAGAAAGGGAAAAATTAAGTGAGGAGCACTATGATATTTTTTTTTTTTTAACAAGTTGGCCGTCTCCCACCGAGGCAGGGTGACCCGAAAAGAAAGAAAATCCCCAAAAAGAAAATACTTTCATCATCATTCAACACTTTCATCTCACTCACACATAATCACTGTTTTTGCAGAGGTACTCAGAATACAACAGTTTAGAAGTATATACGTATAAAGATACACAACATATCCCTCCAAACTGCCGATATCCCAAACCTCTCCTTTAAAGTGCCGGCATTGTACAGTGGATCCCCGGTTTGCGAAGCCATCGGTATCCGATAAATCCGGTATCCGTAGCATTATATCGCAAAACATTTGCCTCAGTTCCCGTTACAAAACCCAGTATGCGATACGATTCATACGAGACGTGTTTACAAGCCAGCCGGTGTGCGCACATCTAAGGATACATTCGGTACATTCTATATTATCCATGTTATCACTGTTTTTGGTGCTTGTTTCTGCAAAATGAGTCACCATGGGCCCCAAGAAAGCTTCTAGTGCCAACCCATCGAGACCAAGGGTGCTAATAACTATTGAAATTAAGGAAATGTGTGCAAAGTGGCTTGAAGTACAAACCTTTTTTGATGAAAATCACCCTGACACAGCTACTGCAAGCCGTGTTGGCAACCTGTACACTGACAATGTTTTGAACCACTTTAGGGAAGTCACAAAGGAACGAGAGGTACAGGCCTCTATGGACAGATATGTTGTGCAACAGAAGTCCAGTGACTCTCAAGCTGGTCCTAGTGGCATTAAAAGAAGAAGGGAAGTAACCCCGGAAAAGGACTTGCTACCTCAAGTCTTAATGGAGGGGGATTCCCCTTCTAAACATTAAAAACTTCGACACTCTCTCCTCCTCCCATCCCATCAATCATCACCAGATCTTCATTAAAGGTAAGTGTCAATTATTCTATTGTGATTATACTATTGTTATTATTGTTATTGTAATTATTATATTGCATTAAACTTAATATATCATGTAGTAAAAGTTTTTTTTCATACTTTTGGGTGTCTTGCATGGATTAATTTGATTTCCATTATTTCTTATGGGGAATATTGATTCGCTTTCCGATAATTTTGGTTTATGATGAGCTCTCAGGAACGGATTAATATCATGAACCGGGGGTCCACTGTACTTCCCATTTCCAGGATTCAAGTCCAGCTGTATAAAATAGCTGGTTTCCCTGAATCCCTTCACTAAATATTACCCTGCTCACATTCCAACAGCTCTTCATGTCCTAAATATCATTTGTCTCCATTCACTCCTATCTAACACGCTCACGCACGCTTGCTGGAAGTCCAAGCCCCTTCCTCCAACCTTTTCGAGGACGACCCCTACCCCACCTTCCTTCCCCTACAGATTTATACACTCTCCATGTCAATCTACTTTGATCCATTCTCTCTAAATGACCAAACCACCTCAACAACCCCTCTTCAGCCCTCTGATTAATACTTTTATTAACTCCACACCTTCTCCTAATTTCCACACTCCGAATTTTCTGCATAATATTTACACCACACATTGCCCTTAGACAGGACATCTCCACTGCCTCCAACCGCCTCCTCCTTGAAAATAAGTTTTGTATTATAGGTGGCTAAGTATATTGAACTCTATCAATAAAATTAAAAAAAAGCATCTTTATGCTGTGAACCGCTGTATAGCCCTTGTGGTTTAGCGCTTCTTTTTGATTATACGTAATATGCTGTGAACTAAATTACTTTTTACTTTTATAATAACCTGTGGACTGCATATGAACACAGTAATATATCTTGTCTGGAATGTTTAAAAATCTAATTTTAGTGTTCCAGTGCTATTGGAATTGCCCATCTAAAACAATAGCAAACAGCTATAATCACTTTCAGATATCTGATGCGCTCACGAGAGATCACTTTGGGCCGAAAAGCTGCAGGTGTGAATGTAGATGTTGACCTAGCATTGGAAGGGCCTGCATGGAAGATATCCCGTAGACAAGTGAGTTTAAAAAAGTGATTATTTATATGTTATTTATAATCTAGACGAGATATTAAATGGTCCTTATTAATAAAGGGTTTGATGGAACTGGCCCCTATGCTTTAGCCCTTGCCAAGCTATATTATTGTTGACTAATAAAACATCATTCATCTTAAAACAGCAAAGACTAAATTTGCTGAATAAAACTATTGTGCAACACAGGTATTTTTATTATGGAAACATTTTGCCTGCACAGCAGACTTTTTTAATCATATACAGAGGTGACTTTTATACTGAAGACAGTTGAAGTTGATAGGTAACTTCAAGGTGTTCAGTCCCTTAGCCTTGACTTATCTGAAGCAGAAACTTGAGAGTAGTTTTACATACAGGAGCTAGAGGAGAGGTGCAGTAGTTAAGAGACAGTGTGATGGGTGGGACACACTAGTGGAAGTTGGTTATGCCAATAAATTTAGCCAACAGCTAGCCATAGAATTGTAGACTATATCCTCTGTACCAAGATTCCATTGTGTGTCTGTGCCAGACAAATATCAATGTGTGATACTTATTTGACAATGGATTCTTAGCATAGTGGATATATTGTACAACTCTATTGCTAACTGCTAGCCCAATTTATTGCCATGACCTACTTCCACTAGTGGGTCTCACCCATCTGTGATACTACGTATCTCCAACTGGTGTACTTCTACCTCTCCTCTAGTTTCAGTATAATACCTCTGCTTGAAATATTCTATGGAACTAAACACACTGGTTTAACCTTTTGGCAAAGGATTAAAAACTGTGCTTTTGTTTTATAGATAGGCAATTCATTTTCTTCTAAACCAATTTTTTCTGGCTTATCCATTTCATGAGGACCAGAGCCAAAATTGTGTCTCCACTTCCACTGTTTCCAGCATAAAAGATGCTCCTGTATTAAATTTAAAAAAAATCTCTTATGCAGGCAAATAAAGATACCCAAATGTTGTAAATGTGTCTTTTCAACCTTAACGGTATTCAAATAACCCGCACATAAAAGAGAGAAGCTTACGATGACGTTTCGGTCCGACTCGGACCGAAACGTCGTCGTAAGCTTCTCTCTTTTATATGCGGGTTATTTGTGTATCGTTCCAGTCACGGTATTGTGCCTTTTTTGTTATTAACGGTATTGAATACCACTATCGCATAAGTAAATTTACTGTAATATTGAGAGGTTTGAAATATTTTTTTACTGATTATTTTTTTTTTTCCAATCTCTTCCCTTTTGAAGTTGTCATGTTGTACTGACTGTACAGCAGTTTTTTTATAGCTTTCCCTCATTAATTCAGGATCTTGAAATGTTAAATCACACTACGAGATCCACCGCTGGGGCCTTGAGGATCACCATGTTAAACGCTATCATTTTTTGGGTCACCCTGCCTCAGTGGGAGACGGCCGACTTGTTGAAAAAAAAAAAAAATTAATAAATAAAAAAAACTTTCATTATTCTTTTTAGGTCACCCTGCCTCTGTGGAATATGGCCAGTGTGTTAAAAGAAGCATACAAAATGCACTAAACCCATATAGGTCATTCTGCTTCAGCCTCTAACTGCTATTTCATCTAAGCTTACTTGCTACACCAACTTCCAATGCCTCAATTTACCTTTATGGGCATTCAATACCTGTACTAAACCATCTTTTCTTTCCTGATATCAATGCTGTATGAATCTTGTGGGTTTGGCACTTAGTTACAATTATAATAATTTCCTAATCTCGGTATCCCATCCCTAACATTGCAGTCGGGAATGACTTGACATGCACAGGTTTAAAGCTTTCAACACACAATAATGATTAAACAATTCTAATAATTAACATTTATCCACAGGGCATCATCAAACTTCGCAACACTGGCGACTTCCTGGTTGCAAATGAAGGAAAGAGACCAATATATGTTGATGGGAAACCTGTTTTAGCTGGAAACAAAACCAAACTCAACAATAATTCAGTGATAGAGATAGCATCACTCAGATTCATATTTCTTATTAATCTTGATCTTATTAATGTCATTCGTCAGGAAACTGCCAAACTTAGTGGGCATTAATGTATCCTTGTATAAAATGTAACTAAGTGTTCAATTTCATGTTTTGCAAAATATTTTAGGTTCTTTCTACAGTTATAACTATTTGCTGTTTTTTAGTGAAACCTAATGACCACAAAATTAGACTCAAACAATCATCATAAATCTAATTTTCTTTGATGGTGTACACAAAACATTAAGATAATCCATAAACACAGTGGACCAAAGACTAAAACCAACATTAAAGAAAATATAGCACTTTGAATTTCTATTAGAATAATTTAAAACACTGTACAGTCATTTTTTTTTTCTACCATTGGTCCTCTCTCAAAGGAAACACACAAACCATCATTCACTCAGTAGATGTCTTGCCAAAATCTCATGAAGATTTTGGCCCAAGCCCACTTCTTAGGCCTCCGAGGCAATCTACCATCCTTCCTTAAAAAGTTCTTAACTGATAGATATTTCCGTGTTAAGGTTAATAATGTGCTCTCCCCGGACTTTATCCAAGCTGAAGGTGTCCCCCAGGGATGTGTTCTGAGCACAACACTTTTTCTCCTTGCTATAAATGATTTGGCCTCTAGTCTTCCATCAGATATTTGGTCATCACTATGTTGATGACTTCGCTATTGCCTGTGCAGGCGCTGACTGTCACCTCATTACAGTTTCTCTCCAGCATGCTGTCGACCGTGTTTCCAATTGGGCCACCACACATGGGTTTAAATTTTCCAGTACCAAAACTCACCAAATTACTTTCACATGACGCTCTGTCATCTCCAATCATCCTTTGTACCTCTATGGCTCCCGTATCCCTGAACGTGATACAGTCAGGTTTCTGGGCCTCCTCTTTGACTGTAGGTTATCCTGGAAACCTCACATTACCTCTTTGAAGGCAACTTGTCACAGCCGGCTGAACCTTCTTAAAACCCTTGCTCATCTTTCATGGGGAGCTGATCGTCAAACTCTCCTTCGCCTACATTCCACCCTCATTTTATCGAAACTTGATTATGGTGACCAGATCTATTCAGCGGCCTCTCCTGCTACTCTCTCTAGCCTTAACCCCATTCATCACCAAGGATTACGTTTATGCCTTGGTGCTTTTCGCTCTTCCCCTGTAGAGAGCCTCTATGCAGAAGCAAATGTTCCATCCTTATCTGATCGCTGTGATGCCCATTGCCTTCGCTACTATGTACATTCTCATGATCTCTGCAATCATTCCATTTATAGAATGGTCACTGATATTAGTAGACCTTCTTTATTTGTTCGCCACCCCTGTTTACTCTGTCCCTTCTCTCTTCGCCTACATTCGCTCTTGTCTTCTCTTCAATTACCACCTTTCTATGTTCATGTAGCATCTCACTTTTCCCTACCCCCCTGGGAAGTTCCAGCTGCTCAAGTCTATTCTTTCTCTCTCCCTTGCTCGAAAGCCCAACTGTCTACGGTCGCTTCCCGCTTTCTTTTTCTTGACCACTTCCACTCTCATTCTCATGCCATTGCAGTGTACACAGATGGCTCTAAGTTTTCTGATGGCGTAGGATTCGCAGCAGTGTTTCCAGACAGCATCGTACGAGGGCATTTACTATCTTCGGATAGTATTTTTACTGCTGAATTGTATGCCATTCTTGCAGCACTTATCCGTATTGCATCTATGCCTGTGTCATCATTTGTGGTTGTCTCAGACTCCCTTAATGCTTTACAGGCTATACAGAAATTTGATACACCTCACCCCTTAGTCCTCCGTATCCGACTTTGGCTATGCCACCTCTTTACCAAGCATAAAGATATTTAAAGTAAAAGGACACAAGTGCAACTAATGTGACATTTTATTGTGGCAATGTTTAGCTCTCCAGGAGCTTTGTCAAGCTGATACAAACAGTATATGGACACAGAGGGTATATAAAGGCTCAGAGTGAGGTACCATTTCGATGTTCACTAGTGGTAGTAGTAGTAGTGACAAAAGTTGTAGTAGTAATACAATATGGTAGAGCAATTGATTTGTACATGAGTAAAAGGATATAAGAGCTATTACTTGGGTAACATAAAAATAGGTTGGACAAATATAGACTAGATAGAGAAGGCCTGTTTCAGTGTTCACTCTGTAATGTGCTTTGTGTAGTATAACAGGAGAGACTATGTGATGGCAGGGTTTACTGTTTTCAGGAGGATTCTCGCTAAGACTTCAGAGATGATGAAGCTGCTCTCTCTTTACCTTCCCTTCCTCTTCAAGGGGGGCTCCTTGGCGTGGTGAAGAGGCTCTTGGTCTGAGGAATTAGACCTGTCGGTCTTCTTCCTCAGACCGAACCTAATTACCCCCCAATCTCCCCTCCCCTATCCCATCCTCCCCTTTTTCCTTTCCTCCTCCTCCTCCCCACCCCTCCCTTTTGCCCTTCCTCTTTTTGGCCTTTGGGATTGCTCCCACAGGCGCGCTAGTTCCTAGGTAGGGGAAAGGATACCGGGGTCTATCCCATTCTGTTGAGGTTCTTGGCGGTGGCGTAGTTTGCCGTGGAATCTGGATCGCCTGGGGATGTCCCGATCCCTCTCCGGTATCCCGGAGTAGCTTTGGGTGTCTTTCGGGCGATGGGTGTATCTCTGGAAGCCACCTTTCGGATTCCGGGGGTGGTGGCCGAAGGAGGTATGCTTTGTGGCGGATATCCGGCCGCCCTCTCTTTTGTCCACCGAGGTAGCTCGGCAGATGTGAGGTTGCTATCCCGGATTGTTAGTTTACTAGCATGATGGGTAGGGTATGGCACGGGTTCCATGCTGCATCTGCGCTACTTGCGGTGCTGAGGTCCTCTTGGGCGCGGAGGGAGATTTCTGGCCCTTTCATTCCTCCTAGGACCTATCCCTCCCTGGTCCCCCCTATTTTTTTCTTTTTTTTCTTTTTATTTTCTTTTCTTCTTTCTTTTTTTTTCTTAAAAACAAAAAGAAAGAAGTAACCTAACCATGGCAGCCCTAGTCCATGAACCTGGTACCCCCGGGCCCCTTCTTGATACCGCACCCCGTTCTGACCCCGCCTCGTCTTTGGACCACTCTTCAGACATTCCTCATGCCTCTGTACCTATTGCCGGTGCTGTTTCCTCACCCGCTTCAGATACTGAGGCCTCGACTGACTCCTTCGATTTATCGGACCTTCGCTCTCCTCTGACTATGCTTCCGGCCTCTCCCTCTACGGTGCGGCAATTTTCAAATCGCCGACCCGTTCCATGTCGGACCAACTCTGGTCCCACGCCTAAACGCCAACGACAATTACCTGCTGATGATACTTCTCCACCTTCTCGTTCTTCTCAGAAACGATCGACACGTCCTTCACTACCTTTCCACGCTCAGTTTCAGACTGAACAGTGGACTAAATTCTTCACTTTACGACCAACTTCCTCTACTGCCTATCTTTCTGACCATAGTATTGGCAAGGCACTCCTACGCCATGTTGGTAAAGATATTTCTTTTCATGCTCTTAAGAGCGGTACGTGCATCATTACCGTACAGAATGCTACCCAGGCTCATGAGCTCTCTCGTCTTTCCCATATCGATACTGTTCCTGTCACTCTTGAAAAACATCATTCCCTCAATTCTTGTAGTGGTACCGTCATTCTGCCCCATACCATAGTTCAACGAAATTTCCAGACATGTGGCACTGTCATTCTAGAACAGCTGGAACTCCAAGATCTCCCAATCCTCAAGGTAGACACTTACGTTCTTCCTGCCCGTGGGGGGAGACGATACCCTAGCAATGTGGCTCGTTTAACTTTTGACAGCCGAGAACTCCCATCCTCAGTTTATATAGCAGGACATCGGTTACAAGTTCGAAAGGTGATCCCTACACCACAACAGTGTAGAAATTGCTGGCAATTTGGCCATCCAGCGAAATATTGCAGATCTATCGCCGAATGCCCAGTCTGTGGTGCCGATGACCATTCTAATACGTCTTGCAATCGATCTCCCTCTTGCCTTAACTGTCATGAGGCTCACCCTTCGTACTCTCGCCGTTGTCAGGTCTATTTAAACGAGCGGGAAATCCGTTACCTCAAAGAGACAGAAGGTCTCCCTTATGCCATGGCAGTTTCTCATCTCCGCCTCCAAGGGAGACTCCCACGTGTTTCTTATTCCCGTGTTTCAAAACGTCCCCCCACTTCTGGTATCCCATCTTCTACACCCACCTCTGTGGTTACCTCTCCCATAATCACTCCTGTATCTAATCCTTTTGCTGTCCTCGGCTCAGACGTCCCTACTTCAACGCCTCAGTCTAATCTCGCTTCTTCGAGTTCTCTCTCACAAGCCTCAGTATCGACGAGACCTCGTACGACACCTCCTCCCAATCGTCCCTCTACTTCTCAAAAGTCAAAAAAAGGTCCGGTAACACCTCCTACCCATCTTCCACCTCCTCATTTTACCCTCCCTGTCTCTGTCCCTAGTTCTTCCCCTCTCACTGGCTCAGTTACAAGTGCAGAGGTTCACCCTCCTCGTAATGTACCTTCCTCCCCTGTTCCCTCCCAAGTTTCTTCCTCTTCTGCCACCTCCCAGGTTCCTGCCTCCTCTGTCCCCTGCCACGCTTCTCCAGTTCCCTCCACCCTTTCGCCCCCCCCTACCTTGGTACAGTCCAATACAGTTCCAATCTTTACTCATCCTACCCCTACCATTCCCAATATTGTCTCCCATACGACATCTCTGAATTCCGAAACACTTGAAGCAATCTCTGAATATATTGCAGAGACCAAACCATCAATGGACACTGATCCACCTTCCGCTCTTTCTCTCTCCTCTGCTCCATCTGCGCAACTCCTTTCTTCACAGCGCACCGTTCCTTCGCTGCTTGAACATTTTCCACTGCCTCCGCATGTGGACTTTTCTAACCCTTCTAGTCCGTTGGAACCCTTACCTGCGGATTTCAAGTATCTTTATCATTGCCAATCATGGCCTATTTACAGTGGAATATACGCGGCCTCAGGGGTAATCGGGGTGAGCTTCAGATGTTACTCTCCCAGTTTGCCCCTGTTGGTGTTTGCTTACAGGAACCAAAATTACACTCTGCTGTTATTTCTCACATCTCAGGCTATAATTTATTGTATTCTTCAGATCCTTTTCCTGATGGGACCTTTAATGAAAGTGCCCTTCTTCTCCGCACTGATATTCCGTACCATCAGCTATTTGTTCATACTTCGCTGCATTACACAGCAGCCCGTATCCACTTACATAGGTGGTATACGCTCTGTTCTTTATATCTCTCTCCTTCTCGGGCATTATCTATTCCGGATTTTGCCTTCCTTGTTTCGTCATTACCGCCACCGATTCTGTTACTTAGTGATTTTAATGCCCACCATTTCCTCTGGGGGGGGGGTCTCACTGTGATTCCCGTGGAATTCAGTTAGAGGCTTTTCTTGCCACCCACCCCCTCCATGTTTTAAATACAGATACTCACACCCATTTTGATCCTCGGACTCATACTCTCTCTTGCATCGATCTCTCAGTCTGCTCTTCCTCTGCCGCATTAGACTTCACTTGGTCTGTTCTCCCGGACTTACATGACAGTGATCATTTCCCAATCATTCTTACTTCCCCTTCATATTCGCCACCTCTTCGCACCCCACGCTGGCAATTTAATCGGGCAAATTGGAACCTTTACTCACACCTAACTGTTTTTAAAGAGGTTACTTCTTCGTCCCCCATCGATGAGCTTTTACACCTCTTCTCGTCTTCCGTTTTCACCGCAGCTTCTCATTCTATACCCCAAACTTCGGGCGGGAATTCTCAGAAATGCGTGCCTTGGTGGTCTCCTGCTTGTGCTCGTGCAGTACGTTTGAAACGCGCTGCATGGGGCAGGTACCAGTACAATAGAACCACAGAGAGACTCCTTGATTTTAAACAGAAGCGTGCGATCACTCGCTGTGTCATCCGTGACGCTAAACGCACTTTCTGGCGAGATTATGTCTCCACCATCACCTCTGCTTCCTCTATGAGTGCAGTCTGGAAAAAAGTACGAAAACTGAGTGGTAAATATTCTCCTGACCCGGCTCCTGTTCTGCGGGTTGCCGGTGTTGATATAGCAAACCCACTAGATGTTGCCAATGAAATTGGCAATCATCTGGTCCGTATTTCTCAGGGACTCCATATATGCCCCTCATTTCTTTCCTCAAAGTCTGCCAGAGAGTTAGCACCCTTGGACTTTTCTTCTCTCAGAGAAGAACAGTATAATGTGCCTTTTACACTTCAAGAACTGGAGGCAACACTCTCAGCTTGTCGATCATTGGCAGCTGGGCCCGACGACATTCATATTCGTATGCTACAACATTTACATCAGTCAGCCCTTGCAGTCCTATTACGCCTTTACAATCTTATTTGGTCACAAGGAGTTCTTCCACAGCTGTGGAAATCCGCCATTGTTCTCCCTTTCTGCAAACCAGGCACTACGGGACATGAAACCTCCCACTATCGTCCCATTGCTCTTATCAGTGCAGTTTGCAAAGTAATGGAACGCCTAGTAAATAGACGTTTAGTGTGGTATTTAGAGACACACAACAGTCTCTCCACTCGTCAATATGGCTTTCGTAAGGGACGTTCTACCATAGACCCCTTACTACGCTTGGATACGTATGTTTGTAATGCCTTTGCGAATAACCACTCAGTTATTGCCATAATTTTTGACCTTGAGAAGGCATATGACACAACTTGGAGGTATAATATTTTAGCCCAAGCCCACTCCTTAGACCTTCGAGGCAATCTACCATCCTTCCTTAAGAACTTTTTAACTGACAGGCATTTCCGTGTTCGGGTTAATAATGTGCTCTCCCCGGACTTTATCCAAGCTGAAGGTGTCCCCCAGGGATGTGTTCTGAGCACAACACTTTTTCTCCTTGCTATTAATGATTTGGCCTCTAGTCTTCCATCAAATATTTGGTCATCACTCTATGTTGATGACTTCGCTATTGCCTGTTCAGGCGCTGACTGTCACCTCATTACAGTTTCTCTCCAACATGCAGTCGACCGTGTTTCCAATTGGGCCACCACACGTGGGTTTAAATTTTCCAGCACTAAAACCCACCAAATTACTTTCACTAGACGCTCTGTCATCTCCGATCATCCTTTGTACCTCTATGGCTCCCGTATCCCTGAACGTGATACAGTCAGGTTTCTGGGCCTCCTCTTTGACTGTAGGTTATCCTGGAAACCTCACATTACCTCTCTGAAGGCAACTTGTCACAGCCGGCTGAACCTTCTTAAAACCCTTGCTCATCTTTCATGGGGAGCTGATCGTCGAACCCTCCTTCACCTACATTCCACCCATATTTTATCGAAACTTGATTATGGTGACCAGATCTATTCAGCGGCATCTCCTGCTACTCTCTCTAGCCTTAACCCCATTCATCACCAAGGATTACGTTTATGCCTTGGTGCTTTTCGCTCTTCCCCTGTCGAGAGCCTCTATGCAGAAGCGAACGTTCCATCCTTATTCGATCGCCGTGATGCCCATTGCCTGCGGTACTATGTACGCTCTCATGATCTCCGCAATCCTTCCATTTATAGAATGGTCACAGATATTAGTAGACATTCTTTATTTGTTCGCCGCCCCTGTTTACTCCGTCCCTTCTCTCTTCGCCTTCATTCGCTCTTGTCTTCTCTTCAACTACCACCTTTCTATGTACATGTAGCATCTCACTTTTCCCTACCCCCCTGGGAAGTTCCAGCTGTTCGAGTCTGTTCTTTCTCCCTCCCTTGCTCGAAAGCCCAACTGTCTACGGTCGCTTCCCGCTCTCTTTTTCTTGACCACTTTCACTCTCATTCTCATGCCATTGCTGTGTACACAGATGGCTCTAAGTCTTCTGACGGCGTAGGATTCGCAGCAGTGTTTCCGGACAGCGTCGTACAAGGGCATTTACTATCTTCGGCTAGTATTTTTACTGCTGAATTATATGCCATCCTTACAGCACTTATCCGTATTGCATCTATGCCTGTGTCATCATTTGTGGTTGTCTCAGACTCCCTTAGTGCTTTACAGGCTATACAAAAATTTGATACACCTCACCCCTTAGTCCTCCGTATCCAACTTTGGCTACGCCGCATCTTTACCAAGCATAAAGATATTGTTTTTTGTTGGGTCCCTGGTCATGTTGACGTACAGGGCAATGAACAGGCAGACACTGCTGCGCGGTCAGCAGTACATGACCTACCAGTTTCTTATAGATGTATTCCATTTACGGACTATTTTGCTGCAATATCTTCCCACACTCACACCCATTGGCAACAACGTTGGTCTACTATGCTCGGCAACAAACTTCAATCTATTAAACCGAGTATAGGTTACTGGCCGTCTTCTTATCACCAGTGTCGAGGTTGGGAGACTACTCTCTCCCGTCTTCGCATTGGCCATACTCGTCTTACTCATGGATATCTCATGGAGAGGCGTCTTGCTCCTCTCTGTGAGAATTGCCAAGCTCCATTATCAGTCAGCCACATTCTTTTGGACTGCCCACTTTATCAACGAGCACGCAGAATTTACCTCTGTCGTCGTCTTCACTCCGCTGCTCTCTCTCTACCTTCCCTTCTCACTGATGGACCCACCTTTCATCCGGACTCTCTCATTGACTTTTTGACAACAACTGACTTACTTCACAAATTCTGATACCTTCAGCCCTTTCTACTTCAATCTCTTGCTACCCTCTACCCCCGTACTATCCCCTGCCCCGCTGTTTTCTGTAACCTGCTGATCATCCCTCCTCCCTTCTGCCATCCAATACCCTCGCTTCCTTCCCTACCCTGCAGCGCTGTATAGCCCTTGTGGCTTAGCGCTTCTTTTTGATTATAATAATAATAATAATTTACCTTCCCTTCTCGCTGATGGACCCACCTTTCATCCGGACTCTCTCATTGACTTTTTGACAGCAACTGACTTACTTCACAAACTCTGATACCTTCAGCCCTTTCTACCTCAATCTCTTGCTACCCTCTATCCCCGCACTATCCCCTGCCCTGCTGTTTTCTGTAACCTACTGATCATCCCTCCCCCCTTATGCCACCCAATACCCTCGCTTCCTTCCCTACCCTGCAGAGCTGTATAGCCCTTGTGGCTTAGCGGTTCTTTTTGATTACAATAATAATAATAATCTCATGAAGGGATTTTGGCAAGACACTCCTGCCAGTGTACAACACAATGGTTTTTATTTCATGCTCATGTGGCAGGATGGTAGTATCTCCCTGGGTGATTGTTGTTTACCAACCTACTACAGTACCTGGAACCAATAAATTATCCTGTATTTATGTTTTTTTTTTTTTCATTATCCTTTTCTTTAGGAAATTTGTGTGATATACCTTTGAAGGGCTTTGAGACTTTTCCTGGCCCTGGAGAGTGTGAAAAAAAAATTCAAAATCTAAGGTCTTTGAAAGAATGCTTAGCTCTTACTGATCTTTAAAATCAAATTTAAACCTAAATCTATACAGCAGATTATTTTATGATAAAAGAAATCTGAATATACTAAAAATATGGATTTCACTAAATTTATAAGAGTTAAGAACCTAATGACATAAGCCTAAATAACCATAACTGCCAATACATGGAGAACTGGATGAGAATACCTGTATAGCCCTTGTGGCTTAGCGCTTCTTTTTGATTATAATAATAATGGATGAGAATATGTGGATTATTCGAATCATAAAAGATGAAACTGAAAAAAATTGTCTAGGCTGAAGATTCCCTTGTGGGTTTAGCACTTAGTTTTGATTATAATAATAGACTGAAGACTAATAAATGACATTTAGTAGAGAATAAATTTTTGTTTTACAGAATAGAATTTTGCTTTGAAAACAATAATGGAAAATCATAGCAAGATACTGATGTATACAGTAGGACCCAGCTTATAGGACAGGTCAGGTTTGAGGCTACCGCTCTAAAGTGAAAGACCCTTTTTTTCACTTTTAAATGCATATAAAAGCTTCATAACATGTTTACACTATCATACATCAAGTTAGCAACAGAATTAGGCCTAAAAAAGTAAAATGCATATACAGTACACTCATCAGCTTTATATTTTTGGTCTTAACATAGGGTGAAAGGCGAGTAGTTTTGTAGGAAGTCAGGAGATGAAACCAACCTCTGCTAGGTTTCAATTTATCTTCAGCAGCTTCCTCACCTCTCTCAGCCTTCACAGAACCAGTAAAAGTTTTCCCATGTCCACAATAAGGTTATCACATTTTCTTATAACTTTAGTGTTCACTGGTGTAGCAATTTTAAGTTCTTCCAACACTTTTTCCTTAGATGCCATCATAACCCAAAAATAGTATATAGTATAACATACACAGTAACTTTAAAACACTTGAAATTTTAGAAAATTTCCGGATGGAACTGAAGAGCTCACAGCAACACACCGAAGGTCACTGGTAGAAATAATCATTATTTTTTTTTTTTTTTCAACGTCTGCCGTCTCCCACCGAGGCAGGGTGACCCAAAAAGAAAATCCCCAAAAAGAAAATACTTTCATCATTCAACACTTTCACCTCACTCACACATAATCACTGTTTTTGCAGAGGTGCCCAGAATACAACAGTTTAGAAGTATGCTTAGGTATGGAAAGAATGAAGAACTCAAAAGGAGCACTATATACAACACTCAAGAGGGTCACCAAATAGAACGTAAGGAACACATAAAAGACCTAGGAATAATTATGTCAGCGGACCTTTCTTTTAAAGACCATAACAAGACAAAGATCACAACAGCCAGGAAGATGATTGGGTGGGTATTGAGAACTTTCAAAACAAGGGAAACAATGCCGATGGTGACACTCTTCAAATCGCTAGTGCTCCCTCAGAATATTGCTCAGTGCTGACGGCTCCGTTCAGGGCAGAAGAAATATCGGAGCTGGAACAAATACAGAGATCGTTTACAGCTCACATTGAGCCAGTAAAGCACCTAAACTACTGGGAATGCCTGCAAGTCTTGAACATGTACTCATTGGAGCAGAGGAGAGAGAGGTACATGATAATATATACCTGGAAGGGTACTCGAGGGCTTAGTCCCAAATCTGCACACTGCCATAACATACTGGAGTGAGAGATATGGGAGGAAGTGTAAAATAAACCCAGTGAGGAGCAGGGGTGCGATGGGGACAATAAGGGAACACTGTATCAACATTCGGGGTCCCAGATTTCATCTTACCAGAAGATATCAGAAACACTGCTGGAACAAGTGTTGAAGCCTTCAAGAGGAAACTAGACAAGTATCTTCACCAGGTGCCAGATCAACCAGGCTGTGATGGATATGTAAGGCAGCAGGCTTCCAGCAGCAACAGCCTGGTTGACCAGGCGAGCACCAGACGAGCCTGGCCCATGGCCAGGCTCAGAGAGTAGATATACTCTCGAAATTCTTTAAAGGTATATCAAAGGTATACGTATAAAAATGCACAATATATCCCTCCAAACTGCCAATATCCCAAACCCCTCCTTTAGAGTGCAGGCATTGTACTTACCATTATTATTATAAAACACCATGGGAAAGGTGCTCCATAAATGTGCATATGGTGTCAGTGTTTTGGGTGGGTGGTCAAATTTACATGAACACATATTTCAGACATGTCCACTGGCTGTTAATATGTGTTCATCTCACATTATACATACATCTGTGAAGCGTTTTCCCCACAGTACAAACACCTTAACATTGTGTACAGGTAATTTACATGTTTATGCAGTAAAATACATAACCAACACTCCCATTCTCATTCAACACACACATTTTTGAGCAAATGATGCTATGAGTGAAGGTGTACAAAAAGAATGTTTTTCTACAGTTCCCCCCCCAGTAATACTATACACAGTTTCTCTGGTGGTGTTGTACTAGAGAAAACGTGTTAGAGTAATTAGTGTCATATACTCCTTTACATAAGCCTGGCTACCATACCTCACAATTATGTTAATTTGTTCTAGTATGGTTCTCTGTATTATGTTTATATGATATGTAACATGTTTCTTAAATAGTTCAGAAAAAAAAATCACAGATGGATTATTGAAAATGTCTATAACAACATATTATCACATTTAAAGTCCCCAAGCGATTATTATGCTTATTATGTTACTGCGTCTTCAAATAGTGATTTTAATGTACCTGCATGCCAGCACAGGTACAGGTACATACATATAAGTACAATAATTATCAGTAATATCTCTGTACTATCTCAGCCACAGACATACCTTACTCATTGAGTTAAATCATTTCTAATTTTTACACTTAAAAAAGAGGAGCCGTAAAGCTCTTACTTTTTCACAGCTACCCATAGATGTCACTATAAGACAAAACAAGCATATATAAAATACGGGCATAACTAACTTGGAACTTCAGAAAATTTCAAGACAATCAAGAGAGATGTGGAACTCAGAGAGGATGTAAACTAACAGAGTGACATGCAGATGTGGATGCCGTAATAGCAAATCAGGAGCTGTATAAAAACATTTTTGGGTATAATTTTAAATGTCCGTATTAGTGAGACACCATAAAGCAGGGCTCGCCTGTATGTGAATTTTAAGTGTTTACTGTATTAAAAATACAGATATGCCATGCTACATGTCTATGATGTAAGGCATCTTACAAAGACTTGTTTTTGGCCTCAAGATGGCAAAAATCTCATCTTGTTATAAGCTAATTTTAGCCTCGGTACCTGCTTCTGCCTTTTCATAATATACAATACAATACTGTATATTTGACAGATTTGTGTTTGAGTCAACAGCAGCCTTTCACCAGATTTTGCAGGGCTGTATAAAGAATAAAAAGGCATTACATCATGACTGTAACAATACACAAATAACCCGCACAATGAAACTTGTGACAATGTTTGGGTCCCACTTGGACCATTAATTAGGTGGTGTACTCTGCACTAACTTATTTCTAACTGCCATCAATGTCCTTGTTTCAGCTCTGATAACATGTTTACATTATCATATATTAAGTGAGCAATATAGCTAGGCCTAAAAAATGCACATACAGTACGTGCATTACTTACCTTACAATATTTTTGTCCTTAGCTTATACCTATACTGTAGTGAGTGGTGAATATATTTATTGTAGGAGGTATGAATAAATAAATAAGTATACAAGATATGATGTAGGGCGAAATGACAATAGCTTGTTGGATTATGTATTGGTAGATAAAAGACTGTTGAGTAGACTTCAGGATGTACATGTTTATAGAGGGGCCACAGATATATCAGATCACTTTCTAGTTGTAGCTACACTGAGAGTAAAAGGTAGATGGGATACAAGGAGAATAGAAGCATCAGGGAAGAGAGAGGTGAAGGTTTATAAACTAAAAGAGGAGGCAGTTAGGGTAAGATATAAACAGCTATTGGAGGATAGATGGGCTAATGAGAGCATAGGCAATGGGGTCGAAGAGGTATGGGGTAGGTTTAAAAATGTAGTGTTCGAGTGTTCAGCAGAAGTTTGTGGTTACAGGAAAGTGGGTGCGGGAGGGAAGAGGAGCGATTGGTGGAATGATGATGTAAAGAGAGTAAAAGTTAGGATATGAGAAGTTTTTACAAAGTAGAAGTGATGCAAGGAGGGAAGAGTACCTGTATATGGAGAAAAAGATAGAGGTTAAGAGAGTGGTGAAGCAATGTAAAAAGAGAGCAAATGAGAGAGTGGGTGAGATGTTATCAACAAATTTTGTTGAAAATAAGAAAAAGTTTTGGAGTGAGATTAACAAGTTAAGGAAGCCTAGAGAACAAATGGATTTGTCAGTTAAAAATAGGAGAGGAGAGTTATTAAATGGAGAGTTAGAGGTATTGGGAAGATGGAGAGAATATTTTGAGGAATTGTTAAATGTTGATGAAGATAGGGAAGCTGTGATTTCGTGTATAGGGCAAGGAGGAATAACATCTTGTAGGAGTGAGGAAGAGCCAGTTGTGAGTGTGGGGGAAGTTCGTGAGGCAGTAGGTAAAATGAAAGGGGGTAAGGCAGCCGGGATTGATGGGATAAAGATAGAAATGTTAAAAGCAGGTGGGGATATAGTTTCGGAGTGGTTGGTGCAATTATTTAATAAATGTACGGAAGAGGGTAAGGTACCTAGGGATTGGCAGAGAGCATGCATAGTTCCTTTGTATAAAGGCAAAGGGGACAAAAGAGAGTGCAAAAATTATAGGGGGATAAGTCTTTTGAGTATACCTGGTGAAGTGTATGGTAGAGTTATTATTGAAAGAATTAAGAGTAAGATGGAGAATAGGATAGCAGATGAACAAGGAGGCTTTAGGAAAGGTAGGGGGTGTGTGGACCAGGTGTTTACAGTGAAACATATAAGTGAACAGTATTTAGATAAGGCTAAAGAGGTCTTTGTGGCATTTATGGATTTGGAAAAGGTGTATGACAGGGTGGATAGGGGGGCAATGTGGCAGATGTTGCAGGTGTATGGTGTAGGAGGTAGGTTACTGAAAGCAGTGAAGAGTTTTTACGAGGATAGTGAGGCTCAAGTTAGAGTATGTAGGAAAGAGGGAAATTATTTCCCAGTAAAAGTAGGCCTTAGACAAGGATGTGTGATGTCACCGTGGTTGTTTAATATATTTATGGATGGGGTTGTAAGAGAAGTAAATGCGAGGGTCTTGACAAGAGGCATGGAGTTAAAAGATAAAGAATCACACATAAAGTGGGAGTTGTTGCAGTTGCTCTTTGCTGATGACACTGTGCTCTTGGGAGATTCTGAAGAGAAGTTGCAGAGATTGGTGGATGAATTTGGTAGGGTGTGCAAAAGAAGAAAATTAAAAGTGAATACAGGAAAGAGTAATGTTATGAGGATAACAAAAAGATTAGGTGATGAAAGATTGGATATCAGATTGGAGGGAGAGAGTATGGAGGAGGTGAATGTATTCAGATATTTGGGAGAAGTGGACATGTCAGCGGATGGGTCTATGAAAGATGAGGTGAATCATAGAATTGATGAGGGGAAAAGGGTGAGTGGTGCACTTAGGAGGGGGGAATGTATGAGAGTATAGTTTTACCAACGCTCTTATATGGGTGTGAAGCATGGATGATGAATGTTGCAGTGAGGAGAAGGCTGGAGGCAGTGGAGATGTCATGTCTGAGGGCAATGTGTGGTGTGAATATAATGCAGAGAATTCGTAGTTTGGAAGTTAGGAGGTGCGGGATTACCAAAACTGTTGTCCAGAGGGCTGAGGAAGGGTTGCTGAGGTGGTTCGGACATGTAGAGAGAATGGAGCGAAACAGAGTGACTTCAAGAGTGTATCAGTCTGTAGTGGAAGGAAGGCGGGGTAGGGGGCAGCCTAGAAAAGGTTGGAGGGAGGGGGTAAAGGAGGTTTTGTGTGCGAGGGGCTTGGACTTCCAGCAGGCATGCGTGAGCGTGTTTGATAGGAGTGAATGGAGACAAATGGTTTTTAATACTTGACGTGCTGTTGGAGTGTGAGCAAAGTAACATTTATGAAGGGGTTCAGGGAAACCGGCAGGCTGGACTTGAGTCCTGGAGATGGGAAGTACAGTGCCTGCACTCTGAAGGAGGGGTGTTAATGTTGCAGTTTAAAAACTGTAGTGTAAAGCACCCTTCTGGCAAGACAATGATGGAGTGAATGATGGTGAAAGTTTTTTCTTTTTCGGGCCACCCTGCCTTGGTGGGAATCGGCCAGTGTGATAATAATAAAAAAATGAATAAACGAAGAATGGGTATAATTGAAAATCTCTGTATTAGCGAAACGCTGTAAAGTGGGGCCCTCCTGTATTTTTACACTGGAATTAGAATTACATATACAATCTTCTTGCTGCTGTCATTCACACTGCTATTACATCAAACTCATTAGTTGTAGTCCCAGCCTTTCAAAGCATATCTCAGGCAATTCAGACCTTTGACTCCTCATATTCCCTCATTTACATTAAATGCCAGCTACTGCATGATTAGACATAAAAAGGCAGTCTTTTGTTGGTTCTCTGGCATGCTGGTGTTTAGGAAAATGAGCTTGCAGATTCTGTGTTGCATTCTGCAGTGCATACCTCATACAGGCAATTGCCATTCTCTAATTATTTTCCAATACTAACAACTGTGAAACTGCTGGGAGTGTTAGCGGTCTTCATTAGTGCCCAACACGCAGTTTTAAAACAAACTACAAGTAGTCTTCTAACTATTCTTTTGTCATCACTATCAGCTTTGGAAAACTGGTAGTCACACCAGATTCATACATGATGATTTCACGAAGGAGAACTGGCACCACTGTGAGGATTGTCAAGTATTGCTGACAATCCAACATCTTATTGTCTTGTTCATTAGAGAGCACACCTATTTCATTTTGGGCACACTTCATTGCCCTGACATGCTTCCTATGTGCTCTCATCTTTAATCAAAAAATATGACTTTACTCCCTCTGAATTTTTGTCAGAAACAGCTTTATTACACCAACTTTGATTATATTTCCTTCAACACTCCTCACCGCCCTTCCTAACTTTACCTCTGTTAACTCTTCACCCTTGCTGGTCTCTGATCAGGCATATTTAGCACACCGTACCCTGCAGAGCTGTATGACTTATGGGTTTAACACTTGGTTATGATTATAATAATAATAATAATAATAATAATAATAATAATAATAATAATCTCTATGACACCAATTTGCTACATCAACTGTGATATTCACTCCCTTTCTGCTGATGTCCTCCCCTCAACACCCCACTTCTCTACTATCTCACTCTTGCTGTGGTACCAAATAACCATATGGGTTTAGTGCTTTCCATTAATAATAATAATAATAATAAAGTTATTGTAGAAGACCATTAGCAGCAAGAAAAACAACTGTGATAACTATAAGGAGAGGGACATCTTAATGTCAAAAAATAAAAATGCAATAATTAAACAATAAAGTGATAACTGCTTAAGTGTGTCAATGTCACTTTTCTCTAGTGTAAATATTTGTTTTGTGAATTACATTAAATTCATGCATTATTATTACATTAGCAAATAAACACTAAACCCACATGGATCATACAATGCATGCATGTGAACACACACACACACTAGAAATTCTCACCTTAACAATGTTAAAGATCTCTGCTATCTTGACACCGGATGTATTTGTATCATCCACACAAGTCATGGCTGCTAGCACTGGAGAACTGATGAGGCTCATGATGAGATCTACCTCTTGTGGATACACTTGGCAATCTCTGCCCATCATTAACCTGCCATGTGCAAAAAAAAAAAAATTAGTTTGCTAAATGGAAGTTTTATTCTCAAAATAAATGGTTAGAAAAATTCGATGGAGTGTTTTTAGTTAGTACAACTATTGTACATTATACAAGTGTCTCACACACATGTGTATCATTAAATATTTTTTTTCATAGTGAAAAGATGAACTTGGAAAAATGATTTTGAAATTCAAGAACCTAAAAATACTTAATTCCATCATACCTGTTCATAAAAATGTTTTTCACTAGCCCATCCTTCAGTGTCCCTTCTCTTGTTACTGGCCACATGAACAAGACATCTATCTTCTCTTCCAAATCTTCAAAATCATAAGCAGTAATTCCTAATTCTTGTAGGATGTTCTTTATCTTATCATTCTCTACATATAGCTTAGAGTTTGGAAACTCTGACAGTACAGCCAGACCAGCTAGGGGGAACGGTGTTTTGTCACATATAATTAGCTGATGACCTCTATCACGTTTATCACTTCTTGGTTTTTGAAGGTTAATAACTATCTGTTGTGAGGCTGAGAGAAAAGAATCTACAACATTCTTACTGTTTAAAAATCTTATGGCATCTTCAGTGAGATAAAGATAGTTTGCATTTTTTAAATTTGAAGAACTCCTTTGTAATGACAACTGTATGACACCTGTACATTTAAAGTCAATTGCAATGATACTATGAGTATCAACACTTATCAGATTTAAAACTGGGTACACAGCATTCTCCCACAGTGTTGTACCTGGCTCAGGAAAAGTATCAATGCAAAGTTTTTCATCTAAATAAAGTTTGAATGAAAGAACTATGGCATCAAGAGATCCACACTCTATGCACTGTAGTTTTAAAGTTTTGTCTACTTCTCCAGTGAGGTGTTTTTCTATGTCATCAGGGGAATTGAAATCTATTGTAGTTAAAGGAGTCCAGTGTGACAGCAGTTTAAAACCTCCAGGTACCTGATTAAGTTTCTCTGACATATATGGCTCTTGAAGCTTAATGCAAACAGTTTTATTTGTGAAATAGGACAAATCAGGTCTGTTGACCTTAATTTGCTTTGCTATGTAATCACAGCTAATAAGAGCTATAAACACTTCAGCCTTAGAAGGAATTACTCTTCCAAACTTTGAAGAGTTCTCTCTCTTATGGTGTAGAGTTTCCTTACCTATTGCCAGATTATCTGGAGCTGTAGTTTTTACATGTCCCTGTTTTATATTTGTTCTATGAGCACCTACCACGTAGTCTACACATGTTTCCGAAGTAGACCTATTTTGCATTGCAACTGCAGACACATCTGAGGTTTCTGGTTTCAGAATAAATGATGGCATAACATCTGAGGTACTGGGGGTTACTAATGACTTTGGTGGCAATAAAAGATGTTTCCATGCATGCTGCAATGTTGAGAGGATGTGCTCTCCCAATAGCCCTGCATCCACTGTCTCGCTTACCACTAATGCTACCCTGAGAAAAGAGAGAAAACGAGTAAAAGTAAATTTAAAAATTATAACTATTATTTTTAATACACCAGCCATCTCTCACCAAGGCAAAGTGACCTCAAAAAAAAAAAAAAAAAAAAAAATACAGTGGACCCCCGCTTTACTATCAGCTCCCAATGCGACCAATTATGTAAGTGTATTTATGTAAGTGCGTTTGTACGTGTATGTTTGGGGGTCTGAAATGGACTAATCTAATTCACAATATTCCTTATGGGAACAAATTCGGTCAGTAATGGCACCTGAACATACTTCTGGAATGAAATAATATCGTAAGCCGGGGGTCCACTGTAATTCTTCTTTTTACATTTAACAATTTATACAGGAGAAAGGATTACTAGCTCCTTGCTCCTGGCATTTTAGTCGACTCTTATGATATGCATGACTTACAGAGAAAGGATTCTTCTCTGCTTCCCCATGGAATATAATATTATTCTTCTCTCTAATTACTAATTTTGTATGAACACATGGAAGATGAGAATTGTGTTGATAAACCAACCTCAAAAGCAAAATGAATAAAAAACCATGTGTTTTTAATTATTTTTTATGCTGTACATGCAATATTTACCTTCGACCACCATCTCTGTAGCCTTGAAATGGACAGGAAACCTGCAGCTACAAGTGGCATCCCCTCTTCCTGATATGCCTGAGTCAAAACATCATGGCCGTAACATTTCACATGTAACTCACAAATTGAAACTGAAAACTAGACAATGTTTTGGTCTGTCTTGAGTCATTATCAAATATTATTACATTCATAGGGGATAGCACTAAACCTGTAGGAGTCATACAAGGCCTGGAGGTCTGGAAGCAAATCAGTTTCAATCTAAGGAAATGAAGGGCAGATCTCATTCATTGTATTAAGAGCCCTCACTGGCATCAAGGGGTTAAACAATTATTAAGCCGTGACTTGATAATAGTCGAGAATGAACTAAAACATCATCCCCTTTTCCATTTCCATCTTGTGGGTTATTTTAGTGAAACAGCTACTGTATTTGCTTTTATTAATGAACAGTGTAGATGTTTAATTAGCTTACCTTTGTGGGATGTGTGAAGGGATGACAATATCTTTGCTGTGTTGATTGAGCACACAAACACCCAGTGGGACCATATTAGACTGAAGAACGTTGTTGGATAACTCACACATAAACTTATCTACTTCGCAGGCATACACTTTCTTGGCATTGGCCCTCATGGCAAGAATGCTGCAATACATTGCAATATAAGCAGACACCACTATATGACAAAAAATACTAAATTGAAACCCATGCAAAGGGGTCATTACCTTTTTTTTATCTGTCTGTCTACCCATAACCATTTTCGTTCTATCTTCTCTCAGTTCTTCCCCTCCCCATTCATGCCATTAATCTTATGGTTAAAAAAAAAATTAATTTCTTATGAGGAAGATGCACAAAGCTATAATTTAAAAGCATATTCTTAAAATATTATCATACTGACAAGGAAGTGCTAAACACACAAGGGCCATACAGTGCCTAGGGAATAGGAGAGTAGCTCCATTTCTTTATAACAAGGATCATTATTACAGTAAATAAGTAAGTTTATTTAGGCACAGGTACATGAAAGTACAATTATCATACATAGTATGATAAATGTAGGATACTCCAAAAAAGTCAGTGACTTATTTCCATTGGGGTTCTCGAGTATCATTATGATATTCATGAAGTGCTAAACCCATATGGATCTTACAGCACTTGGGGAATAAGGGTTAATCAAATTCAAGATACGAAACGGGAAGGCCTGCTCCAGTTTCTTGGACTGACAGCCTTTAAACAGCATCAAGGTAGCATTGAAGGTAGAGATGAGGAATATATGGATCTCCATATATAGTGAATGACTGGGAAAGCACTCTGTTAAGCATTCCAAGGCTGTGACGACCTTGTTGAGGGAAGTTATAGCCAATGTTGTTCAAGCCATCAGTGAAAATCATCATCTCCCAAACAAAGAGTTAGTTAGTTCTTAGGGGGTCTGGCAGTTACTTGAACCTAGTCAAATAGGAGCAGCTGACTGACTCAGTAGTTCTAGACCTGAACCTTCCATTTCAGTGATTTGTGAAATGTACTGTGGGCCACAACTCCAGGTAAAAGCTCAATTTCAAGGTGAGCAGAAATATTTCTCATTGCATGGAAACACACAGGGACAATGCTCAGTTTCTGCAGCTCAAGCCATTGATAAAGAATACGATCCCTTTATGTATTGAACCTGGAAAAATTGCCACAAGGGGATTAACTCTTATTTATTTCCTGAGAAAAATCAGATTGTTTAATACAGGGAATGAATAATAACTAAAACAACTACTGTTTTTGAACCAGGATGATGGAAAAGATGCATAAATTATCTCAACTAACCTGAGTAGGCCAGTGCCAGATCCTATATCCAATACACTGTTATGCCCTTCCTCCACGGCTTTCTCAATAGCAAGTTTAAATGCAGCATTTCGGGTGGAGTCATTCAGCATGGGCAGGTGCCAGCGGTCAACTAAAGCATTGGTCAATCTGCTTCGAGTCTCTTGAGCATTTGGGTCTCGTGGACATTCCACTTGAGCAAGACATGCATGATTCCAAGCTTCTTGTACACTTCCATGTCTGTAATAACCCAAGGCAAGTGAAACTACACATATACATAGCCAACTTTATTACACATATGTAGATTTATTAATTAAAATGACACTGAATTATACAAGAATTTGAGTCTTCAGTTTCAACAAAACAATACATATATATTGTATGTAGCTTAACTTCGATAAATCCTCATTACAGGACAGGATGTAGAGCAACTCACAAATGAGTTGCATTCCTGGTTATCCGACTTACAAATTAGTTACTTGTTTAGAAGATGATAACATTTAACAAGGATGGTTAGGCAAAAGGATATACGTATCTGCAACTGATATGACATTTTACTGCAACATTTTTATGCCACAATAAAATGTTGTTTAAGTTGTACAAGTGTCGTCCCTTTGCCTAGCACTGTCGGTAATTCTACCAACATTGTTACAAAGGACGGTTATGTTCCACCTGTTCATACTATGGCTTGGCAGCTGAAAAAACTTTAATTACAAAGTATCCTGTTTGTAAATGCGGACATGTGTAATTCTGGAATGTTTGTACAGCAGAGATCTGTATAACATTACCACCTCCTCCTATATAAAGGCCTTGCAACTTGATTTTATACTCTGTAAACTAAAAAGCCAAAATCATGCCATGAATGAGTAGCAGTATTTATTTGATATTAATGAAGGGCATGAATCACTAACTGCATGGCATGCTACAAGATATGTTCCAATTAGGGTATAGTATTGACACTGAGGTGATACAAAAATATGTGGATTCCCAAGTGTAACAATTCAATAGAGCTAAACTAATGCACCATAAAACTATTCTTCTGTGCCAGCAATATGAAAACAATGATTATGAAGATTCTTTAAGCTCTATCTTGTACATATAGTAATTCCTCACTGAGTATTCTTTTTAGATATGTGAAAGTGACTATTATTGCTATGTAACAGCAATTACAATTTTAAACTAAATCATTAACATATTTACATAAGAGTATAAAATGACCACAATATTAAATGCCATCACAAAGGATATACTATATTTCAATCAATATAAATAAATTGCAGAGAAATAATGAAGTCTCCAGCAAATCACAACCGGTTAATGAAAAAAGGAGGCAAAAGAACATACTAATTCAGAATGATACATGTAATCATAAACACCATATAAAGGCAGTATACTGCCTGGTCCCAGCCACCTAAAACTGCCCTGGAAGCCCTACACATGAAAATATAAAGATAAGCTGCAAAATAAAAGGAAAAATATTCTTCAAGCATCTGCCAATTCAATGCCTAATTTTTCCACATTACACCTCCCTCCCTCTCACTGCCTCCAGCCTCCTCCTTACTACAACCTTCATAAGACAATGCTTCCCACCCATACATAAACATCAACACCAATATACTCTTGATACAATGCCCTAGCACATATATACTTTGACAATTATAGAGTGCCTTCTCTTGATTCAAACTTGCATTGAAGAATGTACCACCCATTCCACCATATTTTCACCACTTGTTTTCAGGATATCTTTTTTAATGCTGTGCAACCCAGATACTTTTTCCACTTTTAACATTCTTACTGTTTCATTCACTTTGATTTGACAAATCTGTAAAAAATCCTTTTCATTTCTCTAATACCTCTTATTCAATATCTTATTACTTTGCTATTTAAGAAACAGATCTGCTCCTGCAATTTTGTCAGTCACAGCAGAATTATCAAGCAATAAATGAAGTGCACAAAAAAATACTATTTTTTAGACTTTCACCCACATCTAATGTAATATTTTTCTAATAATGCTTTAACTTTGTCTCTATATTAAACTCTTCCATGATAGGAATACAACAAGTAAATTGGGTGGGAGTCTTCTATAATGCAACAGAAAGACACAGGACTGAATCACATCTGAATTTTGCATTTGAAAAGCTACCTGCTTGCTCAATCCTAACATTGACAACATTTCCCCAGTGTTCAATTCCTGGCCGTATGTCTCCTTCCAAAGCTTCAGGGATACTGAAGGAAAACAATTCTGCAACAGAGCCATCAATGGAGCAATTAGCACTCAGTTTAAATACTTTGAGCGGCATGCCAGAAAGACTGTTGCCCCCAGATTCACCTTCCCACCAATAAATATGGGGATAACCAAGCAGACAGCCAAATATAGTGCTAAGGTTGAGATCATCTGGCAACTTTATTTGTATTGCTTTGATTGTACTTGAATTCCAAGTTGTGCTTGGAGCATTAGCAAGAGCAGTACCATCAATGCCATTCTGAGGGTGTGTGCCTGCTGAATCTAATGTTGAACTTTCTTCATTCTCTTGAGTGGCAACACCCAGCTGAGCAATAATGGAATTCAGGTGTGTACGAAATTCTTGATGAATCTCGCTACTACCCAGTTTGGGTGTAGCACAACTTATGTCAATTATCCAGGTAGGTGGTGCTCCTGTTATGCCACCAAGAGTACGGATTACAGCAGCAATGTTAACAATGAACACATCGAGGCCTAATTCCACTAAGACAAGTTTTGACACTAAAAGGCTCTTTGATCTTGCCTGGTTGAGAAGGGCAAGCAGAGCTGAGGTGTCTGCAGTACAAACGTCCCATAAAAGAGAAGGTTTAACTCCTTGGTCTACAGCTACTAGTAGAGGTGCAACCTCATCACAGTATTGTGCTCCTCGTCCACCAAGACACTCTTTGAATAACACACGCCATGTTTCCAAAGCCATACTGCATCAAGTTTATTCATACAATGAATGATTATTTTACTACAGGGTATGTGTTCAAATTTTTACACAAGTTGTTTGCACTAACTAGCATGCCCTTATTCCAGAAAGAAATATTGCATAAATGCAATTAAAAAAATCAGAAACCTTTCAAATTACAGCAATCACAGAGTAACATAGCCACTCTTCAGTCTATCTTCAGTGAATGAAATATGAAGAAAAATATACTGTGCCATGATTTTGTGTAAGTTCAAGAGACCCGAAATACAGAATGTGTATAATGCAGCGTGTATTTTTTCTTCAGGAACTGGGTGATTAAAATTTATGTACCTCTTTTAATCCTGAAATATCAAACAGATATGGATGGAATTTACTTTGCACGAACCAAGCATCAAACTACCTGTAGAGAATCTTAGCAAGGAGATGGTGCAGATCTGGAGACTCCGGGTAGTGGTTGATAGCAACTTCAAAAATAGTCATTGCCTCTTGAAAGCCATTGTCCTCTTCAACTTTTCCAATCCACTGTTCTGAATAAAAAATGTTGAATTTAAAATATTCTTTTGCAGGCTGTATACAACATGTTAAAAGGTAAAAGTTAATAATTAGCTAGAGAAAGAAGTGTACATAAATAACCTGAATATAGGAGAAAGAAACTTTATGATGATGTTTCAGCTGTGCTGAATATGTTCCAACAGACTCTGGCTAATGACATTTAAAATCAAATGTGATTAGAAGTAATCCTTCCTCCTCACTATACAACCTGGGCATGTAAGAACACTCATCATTACCTAACCATAGGCATTTAATTCCCTAAACTTAAAAAAAAGTGAGGATATGTAAGAGAGCATATGTAAAAAGTGTTGTGTCAGATACCATGGGAGGGAGGGAGGCTGGTACTAGTAGAGTGCTGTCACACGTACAGCCTCTCCTCACTTAACGATGGAGTTCCGTTCCTAAGACTACATCAGTATATAAATTCATCGCTAAGCAAGGAGCATACTATAATGGTAGTTGGTTTGTGTCAACCATCTTTGGTATTGTTTTAATGTCACCTTTGCACCATTTATAACATTTCTAGTATATTTTTAAATGTTTATACAGTAGTGTACTGTATATTGTAATAAACAGAATAGAGGAAATCAGCTCTAATGTACATTATTTAGGTATGCATACTGGGCAGAGAGCCCATCATACGTCCGAGTCGTCAGTAAACGAGTACGTCGTTAAGTGAGGAGAGATTCTAATTGGAGAGTTGGGGTGTGAAGAGAAGAATGGAGCTAAGGGAATAGAATAGAGGAATGAGAAAAGGAAAATGGGAGATAAAAGAAGAGAGAGGCTAATCACAGTACTGTACACTGTGTTTCAATGAAATTAAAGGCATATAAATTAAATGAGATAAGATACATTATGGTTGGGAAACATGTTTCTGGTAATAACATGGGTGTTTTGGGGAACTACGTTCAAAGATCTGAACATTCACATAATGAGGGGGAAGCAGAGTGCTAAACCCATAGGAGTCATACAGTGCCTAGGGAACGGGATGTAATCAGGTTGGATCAACGGAAGACAAGACTACATCCAACTCCTTGGATCATGAGCCCTTTACCAGTAATAAGGAACCTCCCATGAAATGAAGGAGGGGAAGAATTTTGTAGAAAGTATTTATCTGAGAAAGTAAAGGCCTTGTAACATATTTATTATGCTAGTGTTTTCAACAATAATGCTGAATGCATCAGTAATACAGAGAAATTTCTTTATTAAAGCTTACTTTAAACTGTTGATAAGCAAAAATATGGAGAATGGTTACAATGGTTGATTCTAACTTATTATACAAGGTATAACATTAGATATACTGACCAAAAATTTGAAGATATGTTGAGTAGTATTCAGTCTTGAGGGATGGCAAAATGCAAAGAACTAAAGACAAGTGTGAAAAGCTTCGACCAATCTCTCCTCTTTGTTGGCACAACTCAAATGCCTGAAGATGATGTTCGGCAACCTGCAATATGAATAATACTTCACGAGTATACCACTAGATGGATTTCTTTGTCACTAATATGTTGAAGTGAGGAAAGGAGGATGGTAAGAAGAGGAGGGAGACTGGGGAAGTAGGAAATGTATAGGAAAGTACAGTAGTTGCAGGCAAGTTGAAAAGTCTACCAAGTGAGAAACTTCAAAAAAGGTTAGACAAACAAGTGAAAATAGTTAGGTTCGAAGACCTACCTAGCATGGGCCAAATAAATTTGTTGTAGATTCGCTGGTATAATTTCCCGGCCCGGGCCTTTTCCAAGAGGTGGCCTGGCCTTGGCTCCCTGTCGTGGGAGTGTCTCAGACCAATGTCTGCCATGGGAGGAGGTACAAGTACCTCCTTATCATCCGGGACCAGCTGTTGTCAGGCCTAGCCCCATTCCCTGCCCCCACGGGGCTCAGAGGGAGAAGCTAGGCACCTTGGGCTGCCACAAACACCACCCACACTGGGCTCGAAGGGTGGGGTAGCTGCATAGCAGCAGACGATATCAGGAGGTGCAAGGGCAGCAAGCACTACAGGATCCTTTTGGATTTTCGGAGCCACACCCCAGCTTTGGGCCAATGCCCAGCAAGTCTACTGTAGTGCTCCCTTATCTATATTGTCTTACGTAATATTACTGTATTTTGTGCATAGAGCAGAGGGAAGAGAAGCTTGCATTTAAAGGCAGTTTAATATGTAGATTCAATCTGCTATTTTAAGACTAAATGATCAAGAGAAAGGTTATTTAGTTCATATGTCTGTGATAATATTCACTATATATTTTAATAGTGATTTCTCTGTGGCCAGTTCTGAGCATTTGTTTTACTCTCCCAGTTCAACTTGAGCAAGGCAAGTTGCCTTGCTCAACACCACTGCTGCTTGTGATTCTTCAACCCAATTTATCTTTTACTGAACAACTAGTGGAAACCCATGGAGTTTTCTCTTGAATATTTTAGCAACATTTCTTACATTTGCTTGTAAAAGGAAGAAGTCTTTCGGGCCTCTGCATTAAAAACGTGGGCAGGGAAGAAATAAAACCTGTTTGCCATACGAGATGCACAATTAGAAAACTAAACTTTCAATTTTGAGTCAACCAACCTCTGTCCTAGTGACTAGAGTCGTCTTGGTCCTGCCGTTTTGACCCCGAACAATGGGCCTTCTTGGCATACTTCTCTTGGCATTCAAATGTTTGTTGAAGACCAACCAACAACTGCTGTGGGGAGGAAAAAATTATACATGGGTCAGGTTACTTTGCAGTTAGAAAAAAAAATTAACCTGCTAAAGACAGCAAAGGACAAAGTATGACTTAACCCTTAAACGGTCCAAATGTATATATACGTTCACTCGCGTAGCGCCCCAAATTTTTTGAGGAAAAAAGAAATCTTTTCTTTTAAAAGGAAAAAAGAGCATATGGTACCCAGGCATCCCCAATTATTTTAATATGGAACACAGTGAGTGCACACACCCATTCTCTCATGTCTAGGTGACTCAGGCTTATTGTGGCAATGTTGAATGAATGACAAAGAAAACGTATATATACGTTTGGGGCGCTACGCGCGTGAACGTATATATACGTTTGGACGATTTAAGGGTAAATAGGTAATACGCAGAGGATCATGACTGTTTATTTGTATACCTGGAGAGAGTTCCAGGGTCAACGCCCCCACGGCCAGGTCTGTGACCAGGCCTCATGGTGGATCTGGGCCTGATCAACCAGGCTGTTACTGTTGGCTGAACATAATCCAACATACAAACCACAGTAGTAGTAGGTTGGTAGACAGCAACCACCCAGGGAAGTACTACCGTCCTGCCAGATGACTGTGAAACAAAAACCTGTAACTGTTTTGCATGATGGTAGGATTGCTGGTTTTCTTTTTCTGTCTCATAAACACGCTAGATAACAGGGATATCTTGCTACTCCTACTTACACTTTGGCACACTTCACAGACACGCACATGCATATATATATATATACATACATCTAGGTTTTTCTCCTTATTCTAAATAGCTCTTGTTCTTTTTTATTTCTTCTATTGTCCATGGGGAAGTGGAAAAGACTCTTTCCTCCGTAAGCCATGCGTGCCGTATGAGGCGACTAAAATGCCGGGAGCAATGGGCTAGTAACCCCTTCTCCTGTATACATTTACTAAAAAAGAGAAGAAGAAAAACTTTATAAAACTGGGTTGTTTAAATGTGCGTGGATGTAGTGCGGATGACAAGAAACAGATGATTGCTGATGTTATGAATGAAAAGAAGTTGGATGTCCTGGCTCTAAGCGAAACAAAGCTGAAGGGGGTAGGAGAGTTTCAGTGGGGGGAAATAAATGGGATTAAATCTGGAGTATCTGAGAGAGTTAGAGCAAAGGAAGGGGTAGCAGTAATGTTAAATGATCAGTTATGGAAGGAGAAAAGAGAATATGAATGTGTAAATTCGAGAATTATGTGGATTAAAGTAAAGGTTGGATGCGAGAAGTGGGTCATAATAAGCGTGTATGCACCTGGAGAAGAGAGGAATGCAGAGGAGAGAGAGAGATTTTGGGAGATGTTAAGTGAATGTATAGGAGCCTTTGAACCAAGTGAGAGAGTAATTGTGGTAGGGGACCTGAATGCTAAAGTAGGAGAAACTTTTAGAGAGGGTGTGGTAGGTAAGTTTGGGGTGCCAGGTGTAAATGATAATGGGAGCCCTTTGATTGAACTTTGTATAGAAAGGGGTTTAGTTATAGGTAATACATATTTTAAGAAAGAGGATAAATAAGTATACACGATATGATGTAGGGCGAAATGACAGTAGTTTGTTGGATTATGTATTGGTAGATAAAAGACTGTTGAGTAGACTTCAGGATGTACATGTTTATCGAGGGGCCACAGATATATCAGATCACTTTCTAGTTGTAGCTACACTGAGAGTAAAAGGTAGATGGGATACAAGGAGAATAGAAGCATCAGGGAAGAGAGAGGTGAAGGTTTATAAACTAAAAGAGGAGGCAGTTAGGGTAAGATATAAACAGCTATTGGAGGATAGATGGGCTAATGAGAGCATAGGCAATGGGGTCGAAGAGGAATGGGGTAGGTTTAAAAATGTAGTGTTAGAGTGTTCAGCAGAAGTTTGTGGTTACAGGAAAGTGGGTGCAGGAGGGAAGAGGAGCGATTGGTGGAATGATGATGTAAAGAGAGTAGTAAGGGAGAAAAAGTTAGCATATGAGAAGTTTTTACAAAGTAGAAGTGATGCAAGGAGGGAAGAGTATATGGAGAAAAAGAGAGAGGTTAAGAGAGTGGTGAAGCAATGTAAAAAGAGAGCAAATGAGAGAGTGGGTGAGCTGTTATCAACAAATTTTGTTGAAAATAAGAAAAAGTTTTGGAGTGAGATTAACAAGTTAAGGAAGCCTAGAGAACAAATGGATTTGTCAGTTAAAAATAGGAGAGGAGAGTTATTAAATGGAGAGTTAGAGGTATTGGGAAGATGGAGGGAATATTTTGAGGAATTGTTAAATGTTGATGAAGATAGGGAAGCTGTGATTTCGTGTATAGGGCAAGGAGGAATAACATCTTGTAGGAGTGAGGAAGAGCCAGTTGTGAGTGTGGGGGAAGTTCGTGAGGCAGTAGGTAAAATGAAAGGGGGTAAGGCAGCCGGGATTGATGGGATAAAGATAGAAATGTTAAAAGCAGGTGGGGATATAGTTTTGGAGTGGTTGGTGCAATTATTTAATAAATGTATGGAAGAGGGTAAGGTACCTAGGGATTGGCAGAGAGCATGCATAGTTCCTTTGTATAAAGGCAAAGGGGATAAAAGAGAGTGCAAAAATTATAGGGGGATAAGTCTGTTGAGTGTACCTGGTAAAGTGTATGGTAGAGTTATAATTGAAAGAATTAAGAGTAAGACGGAGAATAGGATAGCAGATGAACAAGGAGGCTTTAGGAAGGGTAGGGGGTGTGTGGACCAGGTGTTTACAGTGAAACATATAAGTGAACAGTATTTAGATAAGGCTAAAGAGGTCTTTGTGGCATTTATGGATTTGGAAAAGGCGTATGACAGGGTGGATAGGGGGGCAATGTGGCAGATGTTGCAAGTGTATGGTGTAGGAGGTAGGTTACTGAAAGCAGTGAAGAGTTTTTACGAGGATAGTGAGGCTCAAGTTAGAGTATGTAGAAAAGAGGGAAATTTTTTCCCAGTAAAAGTAGGCCTTAGACAAGGATGTGTGATGTCACCGTGGTTGTTTAATATATTTATAGATGGGGTTGTAAGAGAAGTAAATGCGAGGGTCTTGGCAAGAGGCGTGGAGTTAAAAGATAAAGAATCACACACAGGGTGGGAGTTGTCACAGCTGCTCTTTGCTGATGACACTGTGCTCTTGGGAGATTCTGAAGAGAAGCTGCAGAGATTGGTGGATGAATTTGGTAGGGTGTGCAAAAGAAGAAAATTAAAGGTGAATACAGGAAAGAGTAAGGTTATGAGGATAACAAAAAGATTAGGTGATGAAAGATTGAATATCAGATTGGAGGGAGAGAGTATGGAGGAGGTGAACGTATTCAGATATTTGGGAGTGGACGTGTCAGCGGATGGGTCTATGAAAGATGAGGTGAATCATAGAATTGATGAGGGAAAAAGAGTGAGTGGTGCACTTAGGAGTCTGTGGAGACAGAGAACTTTGTCCTTGGAGGCAAAGAGGGGAATGTATGAGAGTATAGTTTTACCAACGCTCTTATATGGGTGTGAAGCATGGGTGATGAATGTTGCAGCGAGGAGAAGGCTGGAGGCAGTGGAGATGTCATGTCTGAGGGCAATGTGTGGTGTGAATATAATGCAGAGAATTCGTAGTTTGGAAGTTAGGAGGAGGTGCGGGATTACCAAAACTGTTGTCCAGAGGGCTGAGGAAGGGTTGTTGAGGTGGTTCGGACATGTAGAGAGAATGGAGCGAAACAGAATAACTTCAAGAGTGTATCAGTCTGTAGTGGAAGGAAGGCGGGGTAGGGGTCGGCCTAGGAAGGGTTGGAGGGAGGGGGTAAAGGAGGTTTTGTGTGCGAGGGGCTTGGACTTCCAGCAGGCATGCGTGAGCGTGTTTGATAGGAGTGAATGGAGACAAATGGTTTTTAATACTTGACGTGCTGTTGGAGTGTGAGCAAAGTAACATTTATGAAAGGATTCAGGGAAACCGGCAGGCCGGACTTGAGTCCTGGAGATGGGAAGTACAGTGCCTGCACTCTGAAGGAGGGGTGTTAATGTTGCAGTTTAAAAACTGTAGTGTAAAGCACCCTTCTGGCAAGACAGTGATGGAGTGAATGATGGTGAAAGTTTTTCTTTTTCGGGCCACCCTGCCTTGGTGGGAATCGGCCAGTGTGATAAAAAAAAAAATAAATAACAAACCACAGCCACAGTTCATACACTTGGGCAATTTAAAAACTTAATACATGTACTGTGCACTTGTCCCCTTCCTTGAAGGAAACAAATCTGAGTTTAACTTAAATAAGTTACACAATATACAATACCATATTAAGAGCATATTTTATAACATATTATAGCATGTAAATCACAACTTTGGGGGCCCAGTCCCTGGACCCATTACGTAACTCTGTAATCTGTAAATACCTTTGTAACTTGTCATGATTGTGACCAGACTTACCTGGAGTTCATTACCTTTGTAAATTGTGAGTTCATTACCTTTGTAAATTGTGAGTTCATTACCTTTGTAAATTGTGAGTTCATTACCTCTGTAACTTGCTCAGCTATCAAAACTTTGGAGTCCAGTCCGTGGACCAATTATGTACCTCTGTAATCTTTTGACTACCGCCCACAGGATGGGTATGGGGTGCATAATAAACATATTAAACTAAAACTAACTGTAAATCACACATTGTATAATTGTATATTCTGCAAAGAAATAAAAATTTAATATAATTTAATACAGGATGAAATGTCACAAACATTGTGGGTATACAACAAAGGTAAAATATAAATGCAAAATTTAATTTTGCTTTCCAGGGTTATACTGCAGAGTAATTCCATAATAACTAAGATGACAATTACTCTATTTCTGATTACTTACCCCACATGGTTAATAAGCCAATTTATCTTATTTTAATGTAGAAATGCTAGCCTGTAGAGGTAAGCTTGTAAGCTTATTTAGCCACAGGTACTTAAGTACAGTCATCATATATGGTGTAAATTACCTAGGATAACCCAAGAAAGTCAAAGTGACTTATTTCCATTGGGGTCCTTGATTCCATCAAGGTCCTGTAGTACCTGGGGAAGGGAAGGATGAGTTTAGTTCCTTGGATCAAAATCCCCTCACTGACATCAATGGAAATAAGTAACTTCAACCTTTTTTTTTTTTTTGGATTACCCTTGATAATCTACACATATGCTATCATAATTGATATAACTGTATTTATGTCTACCTGTACCTGAATAAACTTACTCCTCCAGAGGTTTAATAACCCAAAATATAAATAATAAAAATTAATTTCCATTGGGATTCTTGATGTCCCCCCGAAATGTGGATGAATCAAGATAATATAATTTATTTCAGCATGATACAATGTTTGTACAAAGGTTAATGACGATTAAGAAATCCTCGTAATATAGATTATTATTATAATCAAGGGGGAGCGCTAAACCCGGAGGATTATACAGCGCCTGGGGGGGGGATGTGGAAGGCATTCAGGCTTAATTCGGGGAACTGGAGTACAGATCCAATTCCCTAAATCAAGAGCCCCTCACCAACATCAAGGAACCTTCGTAATATAGAGAACATTCCGGGCAAATATAGACTAACTTAAGATTATGACACTGACATTTAGTGGTTTTTATGTATACAAAGTCAGCATGCTAGACATTATTGCGTCCCTCTGGTCACTCTATATATGCTGCAACACACTCATTATTATTATTATAATCAAGGGGGAAGCGCTAAACCCGGAGGATTATACAGCGCCTGGGGGGGGGGATGTGGAAGGCATTCAGGCTTAATTCGGGGAACTGGAGCACTGATCCAATTCCCTAAATCAAGAGCCCCTCACCAACATCAAGGAACCTTCCTTGAGGGGTGCAACACACTCAAAATAACAGTTTATTTAAATATACAAGAGAAACTTCCATATTTACCTGTGAATCAGTATTATCCCCTGAGGCGCCCAGGAACCTCCTCTTCTCTTTAACTCTTTCATAAACTACTGTGACTTTAACCCAATATTCATTAATAATATATTTAATAAATGTTGCGAAATAAGTATATGATTTCAATGCAACGTTTTTTTTTACTAATTTTCTTAGTTAAATTCCCAAAATGTTTTCCAAGCCTTGTTGTATCTTTCAGTTATTTCAGGAAAGTTTATCATGAAAGTAGCAGTTGTAGACTTAATTAGTTTATAATTATAAATGGGGTTAATTTGTAGAATGTACTGCTAATATTAGTGTTAAGTAAATTAAAGTGTGACGGGGGTTCGTTTGTTTTAGTGAGCATTGTGGGTCACCCTGATCCAGTTCACTGCTTCATTCAGGGGTTTGTTTTGTATGAGTCGTTTTTAATGCTTCACAAATCCTACAAATGCTTCAGATGTTCTGAGTTTTCCCCTCAGGGAAGGTTCCTTGATGTTGGTGAGGGGCTCTTGATTTAGGGAATTGGATCTGTGCTCCAGTTCCCCGAATTAAGCCTGAATGCCTTCCACATCCCCCCCAGGCGCTGTATAATCCTCCAGGTTTAGCGCTTCCCCCTTGATTTTAATAATAATAATGTTCTGAGTTTTGATATTGTAATGATGTTCTTAATAAAATAACTAGATAACTACATTTGTTTCAGTCGCTGACCTGTTAAAGAGAGATATAACCCTTCATTTAATATACCCACACTCCAATAGGTTAACATTTTACTAAAAACTAAAAATCTTTGTCATTTTGTTTTTGCATTATAATAGGTAATTTACGTTATGTATGATAATTGTACGTGTGTACCTGTGCCTCATAAACTTACTTAACTTGTAAAGTAAAAGGACACAAGTGCAACTAATGTGACATTTTATTGCGGCAACGTTTCGCTCTCCAGGAGCTTTGTCAAGCTTGACAAAGCTCCTGGAGCGCGAGCTGTATAGCCCTTGTGGCTTAGCACTTTTGATTATAATAATAATCCTGGAGCGCGAAACGTTGCCACAATAAAATGTCACATTAGTTGCACATGTGTCCTTTTACTTTACATATTGTCGGTAATTCTACCAACATTATTACTTAACTTGTATAATGAACCTAAATACAAACTTACATAGACGTGCTCAAAACCACTCCTCATAACTAAGATTTATTAAGTCATTCTTACCTCTCCACTGCTTCTGCTGTCTACAGTAAGTTTATTTAGGTACAGTTACACATACATACAACCGTAAGCAGGCGATCTTAATACAGAATAAGCCGTATGGGAATAGAAATCCTTAGCTCAAGGTCTTTCACACTCTCTGTGCGTCGTCAGGAGCTATGCAATGTTGCAAGACAGCAACATATAGTAGAGGAAAAATTCTCTCTGAGACAAGACAGATGTGTAAAGAGTCATGCCATATCAACCCTGACATTGCACAGCTCCTGACGACGCACAGCGCGAAAGATCTTGAGCTAAGTGACTAACATCCCCACGTGGCTTGTTCTGCCTACTTTAAAATGTGTAAATTACCTAGAATAATCCTAAGAAAATCGAAGTAATTTATTTCCACTGGGGTCCTTGTCAGCTCTGTATTCGACTGAAAAAGACAGAAGAGCAAGTGAAACGTTTAATAATAATATAATAATAATATCTTTATTTCTACAAGTACATGTACAAGGTATACAGACCATAGCTGACATCAATGACATACTACTACATAGCAAGCCTCTTCTTACGCTGAGCATTTCGGGCAAATTAGGTCAGTTTTGTCCCAGGACGCGACCCACAACCAGTCGACTAACACCCAGATATCCATTTTATACTGATGGGTGAACATGGACAACGGGTGTCTTTAGGAAACACATCCTAATGTTTTCCAGCCGTATCGGGGATTCGATCTCCGGACCACAGACATTGTAAACCATTATTATAAGACAGGACTCGCCAGTTTATTCAGGTTGAGATAATGTAGATTTAGATAGGACATTGAAATCACTAGTTTGACAGTTTACCTGGAGAGGGTTCCGGGGATCAACGCCCCCGCGGCCCGGTCTGTGACCAGGCCTCATGGTGGATCAGGGCCTGATCAACCAGGCTGTTACTGCTTGCAGCACACAATCCAGCGTACGAACCACAGCCCGGCTGGTCAGGTACTGACTTTAGGTGCTTGTCCAGTGCCTGCTTGAAGACTGCCAGGGGTCTATCAGTAATCCCCCTTATGTATGCTGGTAGGCAGTTGAACAGTCTTGGGCCCCTAACACTTATTTTGTTGTCTCTTAACGTGACAACACAGTAATTTATTTAGGGACAGGTACACATAATCAATCAATCAATCAAGTTTATTCTCTATAAGGATTACAATGTGGGGTTTACAGATTTTGAATATTGTGTTGTTTAAGTACAATTATCATACACAGTACCCGAGAGAGGCTGCGGCAGGTGACAAACCCGCACTGCGAGTCTCTGAGAAAACTTCCCTTCACTCCTTCAGTTGCTGCCTTTCAACTTTACATAGCTCCTGATGACGCACTGCGAAGTGTGAAAGTACTTGAGCTAAAGATTTACACCCCCCGGGGCTTGTCTTGCACAGTAACTTATATGTAAATTACCTTGGATAGCCCAAAAAGGTCAGACAGTGACTTATTTCCAATGGTTGGTGAGTGGATCAAGTTTCTAGGTAGTCACTGTTAAATATAGGTTGGATAAGTATTACATGAATGTGGGTGGGTAAGTCGGACTTGCCTAGTATGGGCCAATAGGCCTACTGTAGTGTTCCTCCATTTTTATGTTCTTATGAGAGACAAGTAACCTAGTGTATGAATAATGGGTGAGTAAAGTGATTAATGAATGATGGATAAGTAGCGTTGTTCATGAGTTACATGGTTTCTGAACGAGGTAACTTGGTTCATGAGTGATGAATAAGTGAAGTGGTTAGTGAGTAATGAGTAACAGGATTTATAAGTGATGGGCAAGTATGAGTGAGAAACAATGTGGTTCATGAGTAACATGGTTCATGAGAGGTGAGCAACATGGTGTGTGCAAGATGGGTCAAAAACGTGGTTCATGAATGATGGGTAACTAGTCTATGAGTGACGAGTAAGTAGCCTGGTATATGAGCGATGAGTGAGTAACCTGGTATATGAGTGATGGGTGAGTGACCTGATATATGAGTGATGGGTAAGTAACCTGGTATATGAGTGACGGGAAAGTAACCTGGTATATGAGTGATGGGTAAGTAACCTGGTACATGAGTGACAGGTAAGTAACCTGGTATATGAGTGATGGGTGAGTAACCTGGTATATGAGTGATGGGCGAGTGACCTGCTATATGAGTGATGGGTAAGTAACCTGGTATATGAGCGACGGGAAAGTAACCTGGTATATGAGTGATGGGTGAGTAACCTGGTATATGAGTGATGGGTAAGTAACCTGGTATATGAGTGACGGGAAAGTAACCTGGTATATGAGTAATGGGTGAGTAACCTGGTATATGAGTGATGGGTGAGTAACCTGGTATGTGAGTGATGGGTGAGTAACCTGGTATATGAGTGATGGGCGAGTAACCTGGTATATGAGTGATGAATGAGTAACCTGATGAGTTATGTGTGAGTAGCCTGGTGTAAAATGATGGGGGAGTAACCTGGTGTAAAGTGATGGGTAAGTAACCTGCTATAAGAATGATGGGTAACCTGGTATATGAATGACAGGTAACCTTTTATATGCATGATGGGTGAATAACCTTGGTATATGCATGATGGATGAATAACCTTGGTATATGCATGATGGATGAATAACCTTTGTATATGCATGAATAACCTTGGTATATACATGATGGATGAATAACCTTGGTATATACATGATGGGTGAATAACCTTGGTATATGCATGATTTATGAATAACCTTGGTATATACATGATGGGTGAATAACCTTGGTATATACATGATGGGTGAATAACCTTGGTATATACATGATGGATGAATAACCTTGGTATATGCATGATGGATGAATAACCTTGGTATATACATGATGGATGAATAACCTTGGTATATGCATGATGGGTGAATAACCTTGGTATATACATGATGGGTGAATAACCTTGGTATATGCATGATGGATGAATAACCTTGGTATATGAGTGATGGGTGAATAACCTTGGTATATACATGATGGATGAATAACCTTGGTATATGCATGATGGGTGAATAACCTTGGTATATGCATGATTTATGAATAACCTTGGTATATACATGATGGGTGAATAACCTTGGTATATACATGATGGGTGAATAACCTTGGTATATACATGATGGGTGAATAACCTTGGTATATACATGGGTGAATAACCTTGGTATATACATGATGGATGAATAACCTTGGTATATGCATGATGGATGAATAACCTTGGTATATACATGATGGATGAATAACCTTGGTATATACATGATGGGTGAATAACCTTGGTATATACATGATAGGTGAATAACCTTGGTATATACATGATGGATGAATAACCTTGGTATATGCATGATGGATGAATAACCTTGGTATATGAGTGATGGGTGAATAACCTTGGTATATGCATGATGGATGAATAACCTTGGTATATGCATGATGGATGAATAACCTTGGTATATACATGATGGGTGAATAACCTTGGTATATACATGATAGGTGAATAACCTTGGTATATACATGATGGGTGAATAACCTTGGTATATGCATGATGGATGAATAACCTTGGTATATGAGTGATGGGTGAATAACCTTGGTATATGCATGATGGATGAATAACCTGGGTGTATGAGTGATGGGTGAGGAGGAAGGTTCAGTAGCAGTGTGAGTGAAGCAGTGAATCCCTCCCTCCTGGTGTCCTGCCAGACGGTCGTCTACTCTGCCGAAATGTTTCGCCGGGCCACCATTCTTGTCCCTTACAAGTAAGACAATCTCTCTCATTGACAACATGAAGGCTCAGGGAGGGCAGGAAACCCTGGTTCTTCCAGCCATAATGTTGGTGGACCGGTCCGGCGAGTGTGGTACAGGAATTATGGTGGAAATATGAGGGATGCCCAATCCGGCTACAGCATCAGCTGATGTATTATTATTATTATTATTATTATCACAGGGAAGAGCTAAACCCGTAGGGTTATACAACGCATGTGGGGGGGATGGAAGGTATTCAGGCTCAATTCAGGGAATGGAGCACAGATCCAATTCCCTAGATCAAGAGCCCCTCACCCTCAGCTGATGTAGACTGTTTACGGGAGATTAAAATTTACAGCTCGTTCACAACCCTCACGGGTGTCTTGATGATTTTCAGTGGCTCTTGCTCCAAGGAACTGGATCAGCCTTCTGAATTGAGCCTGATTGCCTCCCATTCATCCAGGTGTTATACAACTCAATGGAAAATAAGTCTTGCAACTTCCCTTTGAGTTAATCTAGCTTACCTTGAAGTAGTTTTCAATATAGGAATTAAGGTACCCTAAAATCAAACATTTAAATCGAATCTCCACTTAATGGATCAAATCTTATAGCCTCCCATTCCTAGGTGCTGTATGATGTACGGGGTTAGCGCTTCCACCTAAAATTCAAGATCATAGACCCTTGTGGGTTTATTTAGTTTTGATTGTAATATAACCCTTCAAGGGGATTTCTTTGATGCTGCTGAAGCACTTCTGATGCCAAGAAACCCCTCAAGGAAGGTTCCTTGATGCTGTGAGGGGCTCTTGATCTAGGGAATTGGATCTGTGCTCCAGAATTAACTCTGAATTAACCCTGAATTAACTCTGAATACCTTCTACATCAACCCCTTCACAGGCGCTATAATTCTACGGTTTAGCGCTTTCCCCTTAATTATAATAATGATGCAAAGAGTTTGACCTGCCCTACCTCTCCTTGGATTGAACCTGATTGCCTCCAGTTTCCCCAGGAACTGTGACCCAAGTGGGATTAGCACACCTATATGAAAAAATGTATATCCTCTTTATTCATTTTTCCATTTATACATTTGTCATTTTTTTTAACACATTGGCCGTTTCCCACCAAGGCAGGGTGGCCCAAAAAAAGAAAAACTTTCATCATTCACTCCATCACTGTCTTGCCAGAGGCATGCTTACACTACATTAACACCCCTTCAGAGTGCAGACACTGTACTTACCATCTCCAGGAATCAAATCTGGCCTGCAGGTTTCCCTGAATCCCTTCATAAATGTTACCTTGCTTACGACAGCACGTAAAGTCCTAAAAACCATTTGTCTTCATTCGTTCCTATCTAACACGCTCGTGCATGCTTGCTGGAAGTCCAAGCCCCTTGCACACAAAACCTCTTTCACCCCCTCCTTAAGTCATATTCTATTTAATTCAACATCTGAAGAGAATAAGCAAATTCAGTGCCTTCAGTCTATAGTAATAACTACACATTATTAGTATAGGCATACAGTGGTGATAATTGGAGAAAGGAACATGAGAGAGCAGGAGGGGAAGAGGAAGCAGGGAGCTATGGGGAGAGTGAAGAGGAAATGGAGAGGGGACTGAGGGAAATTAAGGGAGGGGATGGAGAGAGAGGGGAGGGAGGGAGATTGGAGAAGAGGAGGGAGAGGGGAGGGAGGGGGATTGGAGAAGAGGAGGGAGAGGGGAGGGAGGGAGATTGGAGAAGAGGAGAGAGAGGGGAGGGAGGGAGATTGGAGAAGAGGAGGGAGAGGGGAGGGAGGGAGATTGGGGAAAAAATGGGGAGAGAGGTAGATAGCGAGGAAAAAGAAAAGATTGCATTTAATTACATATTCACAGTAGAAGTACTATACGTTATATAAAGTACTACTGAACTCTGTGGGTTATTCAGCTTAAGGAATGATGGAGGCACAATCTTTAGTTTGCTAATTAAGTCATTGCAACACATCTGGCAGGGTATATCTTCATATACTTTTGAGTTTCAAGAGTTCATGGCCAGGCTCATCTGGCCTGGTCAACCAGGCTGTTGCTGCTGGTAGCCTGCTGTCCTACATGTCCATCACAGCCTGGCTGTCTGGCACCTGGTGAGGATAAATGTCAAACTTAAGGGTTTTGACGGGAAGAATCCAGGCATCCATTTTTAAATGGGTGAGTGGTACCCCCATATCACCAGAGGTATGTACTATATAGGTTTAGGAATCCCCAGGTTTTGTTGTGAGGCAATTACAGATGAAAGAATAAAGTTTGTCCAGTATTCTTCAGGCAGTAACCAGATGTGAAATGTTTATTTTTGTAGGGTATGGAGTGCATTTTTATACAAGAGTGTTCATGTTCTTGTGGCTTTTTGATCAAACGACTAATTAACTGAAATAATTTACTCTGCATTAAACTTAACTGTAAACTACAGTAAATGAGTGATGATTTTAAACTAGAACTTCGGAAAAGTAAGTAACTGTTGCTTAATCGTATTACAGATAGTACAGGTGAGGAGCTGAAAAATTGGAGATTAAGGCTAATAATATCAGTGTTAAATTTAAATACTTTATATCTTTTAGCCATTTGAATTCCTGTGTTGAATTTTAGTTAAAACTTTCAGGCTCAGTGTAACTGCTAAACTTAATTGGGAATGACTAGGTGGGTCGAGTGCTTTCTGCAAACTTTTTTTAAGAATGTTGGATAGCATTAATATATGTATTATACGTATTTTTTTGGTACAGTGGGCAACAGCAGGTGCGTAGTATGGCCACCTTGAAGGCCATTGCTATGCGCCTGAAGTCTGTTAAGAACATCCAGAAGATTACACAGTCTATGAAGATGGTGTCAGCAGCTAAATATGCTCGAGCTGACAGAGAGTTGAAGCCTGCTCGGCCTTATGGTGCTGGAACCACTGCATTCTATGAGAAGGTAATTGATTGCTTTAGTTGAATTACCAGACAAAAAAAGCTGGAAAATAAACAAACATAAAGAATGTATGCTTACACCTTTTGCTCCTGTTCATCTAGTAGTAAGTAGGTATCTGGGTGTTACCCAACTTTTGTGGGTCATCCAGTGGAAGAGAATCCAAGGACCCCAATGGAAATAAGTCATTGACTTTCTTTGGGTTAAAACCCTCCTGATTAATAGGGCGAAAGCAATCATTTTATATATACCATAGGCGCCTTTTCCTAAAAAGTCTCTCTTGCAGTTCTGAAAATTCTGTTTTTCTCATTTTGGGAATTTTGTCTAAGAATAGCCTCTAATTAAAAATTTTGAATAGCAACTCCCCTGTTCGACAAACACTATAAAAGGAATTTATCTAATAGGAAGACTTCAAATGGTAAGTCTCTTTTAGGACCTTTGTCTCTGGTGGGGAAAAATTCACCAAAGGTAAAAATCTGGAATGGTAAAACACACTCCTTATGTTTGGGACATTGTGAAAAGAAATAGTACTCGAATGTCTTGGAATTATTGCCTGACTCAAATGCTAGGTCATCTTTACTTTAGAATGTGTATTTGTAATCTTGCACATTTATTGCAAGGTCTTTCTTAACATGCTGTACTTTACAAATTATCATAAATTCATATTGCAGCAATTTTAAAATAGTGGACCCCCGGCTTATGATCAGCTCCCAACTCGAACAATTATGTAAGTGTATTTTTGTAAGTCCTTTTGTAAGTGTATTTTTGGGGGTCTGAAACAGATTAATCTAATTTACAATATTCCTTATGGGAGCAAATTCTTTCGGTAATGGCCCCCAAACAGCCTCCTGGAACGAATTAATATCGTAAGCCGGGGGTCCACTGTACTGTATTTTCCATCTACGTACTTACATATATTTTTAATATATTGTATAATAGGCAGAGGTAAAGGGTGAGGAGGAGAAGCCCAACAAGTTAATTGTGGCTTGTACCAGTGACCGAGGCTTGTGTGGTGCAATTCACTCTAACATTTGCAAGCACATTAAGGCAGAGTTGGCACAAGATGCTTCAAAGGCTGCCATCATATGTATTGGTGACAAGTCTCGGGCCCAGCTTTCTAGGTAAGTAACTGAGGCATAGTGGACCTTGTGTTTTGGGGTCACTGCACAGTAAAATTATTGTTTGGTAAAAGTGACTTTGTATTATGATTTATTAAATTGAAACATTATTAATTTTTTAGTATTTTGATTAGTAAATATTAAAAATACTACTATATATGTTGTGAATTTTATAAAGTTTTAAGAATTGTTAGCACTCTTGTTAAGCAATATGGTTTGATTTCTAGAGCATGGCAGGATTGCAGAAATTTAGCTATACATAGTTGGAGTTGTAGCCACCAACAATCCCGAGAGTATTCATCTTTGCATTTCTTTAGTTGTGGTAGGTATAGCAGATTTACTGAAGGGTATGTTTACAAAATATCTAGAATTTAATGTAGTTGATAAGTTTACAATACAGATAGGTAGGGCATGTTGTTTACTAGTTAATATCCTACCTAAAAATATGATGTAGTATCAGTCATACATTGTAAAAGATATATTAAATCCTAACCCCTCAAGGGAGGTTCCTTGATGCTGGTGAATGGCTCTTGATCTAGGGAATTGGATCTGTGCTCTGATTCCCAGAATTGAGCCTGATTGCCTTCCACCCCCCCCCCCCCACGTGCTGTATAATCCTACAGGTTTAGCGCTCCCCCATGATTGTAATAATTATAATAATTAAATCCTAGGTATGTCAATTATGCCACTATATGCATATACAAATGGGCTCAGTGTTACCCGCTAAACTAACGTTTTTGTGTTCTTATAGGAATTTAATTAATTTTTTCATTGGGATGTTTTTGATCCTTCAGTATTATGTCTAGCATTATAGTCTCCAAGAAAAATGGTATGTAGGTTCACAATGTAAATCAAGTAAAGAAATTGCTTAGCTAGAGCATAAATGTTTAAAGATGATTATCAAGAAGATATGTTGCGTACCTTTATACGTATATGCTTCTAAACTGTTGTATTCTGAGCACCTCTGCAAAAACAGTGATTATGTGTGAGTGTGGTGAAAGTGTTGAATGATGATGAAAGCATTTTCTTTTTGGGGATTTTCTTTCTTTTTTGGGTCCCCCTGCCTCGGTGGGAGACGGCCGACTTGTTGAAAAAAAAAAAAAATCAAGAAGTTGCCTGCACGTACTTTTAACACCAAGATATTGCATATTTTCTCAGCTTTGCAGGCTGAGTGCATGTAGCAAAGTCTTTCTAACATATATTACACAACAATTATTTCATCTAGTGTTATATGTGGCATATCTAGGCAACCCTAGAGGAGGTTCTCCATCTTGTAGTCTATGCTTGCAAACATTAAATCAGTATTCTTGGTTGCAATAATGTGATGCAAGTCAGGCAATCACTTCTTCGTGGAAGTAATGTATCATAAATAATTTGTAACCTATCCACCATAGTCATTGATCAGTCTCTCTCTTGTTAGATGGTAAGGCTGTTATTTTGCAACTTTTTTTTTTAACAAGTCGGCCGTCTTCCACCGAGGCAGGGTGACCCAGAAAAGAAAGAAAAAATCCTCAAAAAGAAAATACTTTCACCTCACTCACACATAATCACTGTTATTGCAGAGGTGCTCAGAACACAACAGTTTAGAAGCATATACATATAAAGATACACAACATATCCCTCCAAACTGCTAATATCCTGAACCCCACCATTTAGATTGCAGGCATTGTACTTCCCATTTCCAGGACTCAAGTCCGGCTATATAAAAATAACCGGTTTCCCTGAATCGTTTCAACTATAGTGTGCAAATATTTAAGAGCAAACAACATAGTTTGCATATTTGACATACCAGCATTGAGAAAGTAGAAATTAATAAAACTATTTTCAATCAAAATATGTTTGTATGTATTGTAGTTTAAATGGCGTATTGTATTTTTAATGAATATAAATTATGAATTTTTATAAATAGCCTTTTGAAAATTCTTATTTCAGAAATATATAGGATGGTTTATTATAAATATTTTGCTTTTACAGGTTATACGCTAAAAATATTATTGCTCAGGTTGGAGAGGTTGGACGTAAACCTTCCACATTCGAAGATGCCGCTAGAATTGCTACACTCATCCTAAACTTGGGCTATGATTTTGGTTCTGGTACACTTGTCTACAACAGATTCAGGTAAGTGCAGCATTTATCTTTAAAACAGCCCACCAGAAAACTTAGTGCTCATCATTAAGGTAATGCCTACCCTGGTAGAGTTGTTGATGAGACACAGTTTTGCTGGCCTGGCAGCTTGAAGTGGGATGTCTCGGGATGCTCTAAGGCTACTGGCTGCATCCTAGGTCCATTCTAGGCTGGAGTGGTGAATGGATTTATGTCTGTGGTCCTGAGTGCTGAGTTTGTTGGACATTTTTGGCTATTGGTGAATTAATATGGGCAGGAGTAAGTCACTGACACAAGACTCTTTCACAGATCAGTGGATTACATAATGAAGAAAATAGTAGAAACATCTACGTGTGCATCTCCAGTGAGGACCTAGTTGCATTGGCTCCTTGAGAAAGTGTTGATGGCATGGTTCACACCAAAAGCATGTCCACAGAAACCTAGGAAAGCTTCCCCCATTAACAGCTGAAATAATGTACCTAGAATTGCTCTGGGATCATTTGTCTGAATCTTACACAGTGTGATGCAAGGTTTTTTGCAAGACAGTGGTCCTAGCCTCACTGCGAAATCTGTTCATTGGCTTTGTACTCGTGAGGTACCCTTCTTTGATGACTGGCCAGGAAATTGACCAGATTTAAATTCCAGTGAGAACTTCCAGACTATGATTGAGATCTACTAGGGTAAGGGCATCAACCCATTCTCACAGCTTTAAGATGCCATCCACAAGTCATAATCAAGTCTAAATGACTTCCATTCTTTCCAGGCGCTGTATAACCTCTATGGGTTTAGCCTTTCTCCAAGAAATTCCACAAGACGTGGAGGAATTTACACCATGAAACCTTGAAGAATGTGTGTAAAATTACTTCCTAGATGGTTGAAGGATGTTCTAAAGCTCAAGAGATGACCTATTTGTTGTAGTTTTAGGGAAAGGTCAACACTTTAATGATGAGCTCTGCTTATATGTACACTGTACTTGTACCTTGATGTGGCATTGTCTGGTACTGTAGTCATCTCCAAATGTTTTGACTGCCTTCATGCTACAGCTTTAAAGGAAAACTTGAAGTATGTTAAATTCTGTAGTTTTACCTTTTGGAGTTTCCTATAAAGTGAAAGTTGCCATTTACATGTCCAATGAGAAGGGAAGAGAGTGCAAGAAAGAGAAAACTGTTTCCTCTCAAAAGCACATTAGGAACAGGAAAAGATATGCCCTTACAAATGTACAGTAGTTTAACTATTAATGGAAAAGGCTATGTGAAGGAGAAAATGTATGAGCCTTTGTGGTAAATGTGGATGATAAAATCTTCTAAGCCATTTTTTTTTCTCTTGCAAACTGCTGATTAAAAACAACTTGTTCAAAAATTACTTTTATTAAAGAATCTATGTAATACAGTGGACCCCCGCTTAACGATTACCTCCTAATGCGACCAATTATGTAAGTGTATTTATGTAAGTGCGTTTGTACGTAGTAGGTTGGTAGACAGCAACCACCCAGGGAGGTACTACCGTCCTGCCAAGTGAGTGTAAAACGAAGCCTGTGATTGTTTTACATGATGGTAGGATTGCTGATGTCTTTTGTCTGTCTCATAAATATGCAAGATTACAGGCATGTCTTGCTACTTCTACTTACACTTAGGTCACACTACACATACATGTACACATTTATTTATACACACTCATCTGAGTTTTCTTTGATTTTATCTTAATAGTTCTTGGTCTTATTAATTTTCCTTTTATATCCATGGGGAAGTGGAATAAGAATCTTTCCTCCGTAAGCCATGCGTGTTGTAAAAGTCAACTAAAATGCCGGGAACAATGGGCTAGTAACCCCTTTTCCTGTAAAGATTACTAAAAAGAATAAGAAGAAGAAAATTGTCAAAGTGGGAAGTCTGAATGTGCGTGGATGTTGTGCAGATGATAAGAAAGAGATGATTGTGGATGTTATGAATGAGAAGAAGCTGGATGTCCTGGCTTTAAGTGAAACAAAGCTGAAGGGGGTGGGAGAGTTTCAGTGGAGAGGAATAAATGGGATTAGGTCAGGGGTTTCAAATAGAGTTAGAGCTAAAGAAGGAGTAGCAATAATGTTGAAGGATAAGCTATGGCAGGAAAAGAGGGACTATAAATGTATTAATTCAAGGATTATGTGGAGTAAAATAAAGATTGGATGTGAAAAGTGGGTTATAATAAGCGTGTATGCACCTGGAGAAGAGAGAAGTGTAGAGGAGAGAGAGAGATTTTGGGAAATGTTGAGTGAATGCGTGGGGAGTTTTGAATCAAGTGTGAGAGTAATGGTGGTTGGGGATTTCAATGCTAAAGTGGGTAAAAATGTTATGGAGGGAGTAGTAGGTAAATTTGGGGTGCCAGGGGTAAATGTAAATGGGGAGCCTTTAATTGAGCTATGTGTAGAAAGAAATTTGGTAATAAGTAATACATATTTTATGAAAAAGAGGATAAATAAATATACAAGGTATGATGTAGCACGTAATGAAAGTAGTTTATTAGATTATGTATTGGTGGATAAAAGGTTGATGGGTAGGCTCCAGGATGTACATGTTTATAGAGGGGCAACTGATATATCAGATCATTATTTAGTTGTAGCTACAGTTAGAGTAAGAGGTAGATGGGAAAAGAGGAAGGTGGCAACAACAAGTAAGAGGGAGGTGAAAGTGTATAAACTAAGGGAGGAGGAAGTTCGGGTGAGATATAAGCGACTATTGGCAGAAAGGTGGGATAGTGCAAAGATGAGTAATGGGGGGGTTGAAGAGGGTTGGAATAGTTTTAAAAATGCAGTATTAGAATGTGGGGCAGAAGTTTGTGGTTATAGGAGGGTGGGTGCAGGAGGAAAGAGGAGTGATTGGTGGAATGATGAAGTAAAGGGTGTGATAAAAGAGAAAAAGGTAGCTTATGAGAGGTTTTTACAAAGCAGAAGTGTTATAAGAAGAACAGAATATTTTTTTTTTTTTATTATCACACCGGCCGATTCCCACCAAGGCAGGGTGGCCCGAAAAAGAAAAACTTTCACCATCATTCACTCCATCACTGTCTTGCCAGAAGGGTGCTTTACACTACAGTTTTTAAACTGCAACATTAACACCCCTCCTTCAGAGTGCAGGCACTGTACTTCCCATCTCCAGGACTCAAGTCCGGCCTGCCGGTTTCCCTGAATCCCTTCATAAATGTTACTTTGCTCACACTCCAACAGCACGTCAAGTATTAAAAACCATTTGTCTCCATTCACTCCTATCAAACACGCTCACGCATGCCTGCTGGAAGTCCAAGCCCCTCGCACACAAAACCTCCTTTACCCCCTCCCTCCAACAGAATATATGAAGAGTAAAAGAAAGGTAAAGAGAGTGGTGAGAGAGTGCAAAAGGAGAGCAGATGATAGAGTGGGAGAGGCACTGTCAAGAAATTTTAATGAAAATAAGAAAAAATTTTGGAGTGAGTTAAACAAGTTAAGAAAGCCAAGGGAAAATATGGATTTGTCAGTTAAAAACAGAGTAGGGGAGTTAGTAGATGGGGAGATGGAGGTATTAGGTAGATGGCGAGAATATTTTGAGGAACTTTTAAATGTTAAGGAAGAAACAGAGGCAGTAATTTCATGCACTGGTCAGGGAGGTATACCATCTTTTAGGAGTGAAGAAGAGCAGAATGTAAGTGTGGGGGAGGTACGTGAGGCATTACGTAAAATGAAAGGGGGTAAAGCAGCTGGTACTGATGGGATCATGACAGAAATGTTAAAAGCAGGGGGGGATATAGTGTTGGAGTGGTTGGTACTTTTGTTTAATAAATGTATGAAAGAGGGGAAGGTACCTAGGGATTGGCGGAGAGCATGTATAGTCCCTTTATATAAAGGGAAAGGGGACAAAAGAGACTGTAAAAATTATAGAGGAATAAGCTTACTGAGTATACCAGGAAAAGTGTACGGTAGGGTTATAATTGAAAGAATTAGAGGTAAGACAGAATGTAGGATTGCGGATGAGCAAGGAGGTTTCAGAGTGGGTAGGGGATGTGTAGATCAAGTGTTTACATTGAAGCATATATGTGAACAGTATTTAGATAAAGGTAGGGAAGTTTTTATTGCATTTATGGATTTAGAAAAGGCATATGATAGAGTGGATAGAGGAGCAATGTGGCAGATGTTGCAAGTATATGGAATAGGTGGTAAGTTATTAAATGCTGTAAAGAGTTTTTATGAAGATAGTGAGGCTCAGGTTAGGGTGTGTAGAAGAGAGGGAGACTATTTCCCGGTAAAAGTAGGTCTTAGACAGGGATGTGTAATGTCACCATGGTTGTTTAATATATTTATAGATGGGGTTGTTAAGGAAGTAAATGCTAGGGTGTTTGGGAGAGGGGTGGGATTAAATTATGGGGAATCAAATTCAAAATGGGAATTGACACAGTTACTTTTTGCTGATGATACTGTGCTTATGGGAGATTCTAAAGAAAAATTGCAAAGGTTAGTGGATGAGTTTGGGAATGTGTGTAAAGGTAGAAAGTTGAAAGTGAACATAGAAAAGAGTAAGGTGATGAGGGTGTCAAATGATTTAGATAAAGAAAAATTGGATATCAAATTGGGGAGGAGGAGTATGGAAGAAGTGAATGTTTTCAGATACTTGGGAGTTGACGTGTCGGCGGATGGATTTATGAAGGATGAGGTTAATCATAGAATTGATGAGGGAAAAAAGGTGAGTGGTGCGTTGAGGTATATGTGGAGTCAAAAAACGTTATCTATGGAGGCAAAGAAGGGAATGTATGAAAGTATAGTAGTACCAACACTCTTATATGGGTGTGAAGCTTGGGTGGTAAATGCAGCAGCGAGGAGACGGTTGGAGGCAGTGGAGATGTCCTGTTTAAGGGCAATGTGTGGTGTAAATATTATGCAGAAAATTCGGAGTGTGGAAATTAGGAGAAGGTGTGGAGTTAATAAAAGTATTAGTCAGAGGGCAGAAGAGGGGTTGTTGAGGTGGTTTGGTCATTTAGAGAGAATGGATCAAAGTAGAATGACATGGAAAGCATATAAATCTATAGGGGAAGGAAGGCGGGGTAGGGGTCGTCCTCGAAAGGGTTGGAGAGAGGGGGTAAAGGAGGTTTTGTGGGTAAGGGGCTTGGACTTCCAGCAAGCGTACGTGAGCGTGTTAGATAGGAGTGAATGGAGACGAATGGTACTTGGGACCTGACGATCTGTTGGAGTGTGAGCAGGGTAATATTTAGTGAAGGGATTCAGGGAAACCGGTTATTTTCATATAGTCGGACTTGAGTCCTGGAAATGGGAAGTACACTGCCTGCACTTTAAAGGAGGGGTTTGGGATATTGGCAGTTTGGAGGGATATGTTGTGTATCTTTATATGTGTATGCTTCTAGACTGTTGTATTCTGAGCACCTCTGCAAAAACAGTGATAATGTGCGAGTGTGGTGAAAGTGTTGAATGATGATGAAAGTATTTTCTTTTTGGGGATTTTCTTTCTTTTTTGGGTCACCCTGCCTCGGTGGGAGACGGCCGACTTGTTGAAAAAAAAAAAAAAAAAAAAGTTTGTACATGTATGTTTGGGGGTCTGAAATGCACTAATCTACTTCACAATATTCTTTATGGGAACAAATTCGGTCAGTACTGGCACCTGAACATACTTCTGGAATGAAAAAATATCGTTAACTGGGGGTCCACTGTATTTGTCATAAACCTGTAAAATGGAAAGTTATCTAAAGTTTTTTGAAAGTGCATTTGTTTAATTTAAAGTTCAATTTCTAGATAATGATCCTTAAATATGTTTGCCAACAGGACTGTGGTATCGTATGATACAAAAGAGCTGCCTTTTTATTCTGCCACAGCCATTGCAAATGCAGAAAAGATCTCTCTGTATGACTCGCTTGATGCTGATGTAATTCAGTCTTACATGGAATACTCCCTGGCTTCTCTCATTTTCTACGTATTGAAGGAAGGTGCATGCTCAGAACAATCCTCAAGAATGACTGCCATGGACAGTGCCAGTAAGAATGCAGGTGAGTTGCATTGATATGATTAAGGAAAAGTGTGTAATATTTAATTTAAAAAATTGGGTAAACATTTATTTGAGAGCATGAACTAGTGTAGAAACCCCTTTATGGTTTTCCTATGTGCTGATGTCCATCCAGCCTTCACATAACTAATTTTTTTAGTTTGTTTTTACTTGTTTACTCCTTTTCTTGCATTTAATTTTATTTTATAATAGATTAATTTCCTATTGGTAAAATTCTAGATACCAGATCTCTAAAGCTGTCATCACTATTATCCCATTTCTTGCTTTCACTTGGTAAAACCCACGATGAGAATAAAAATATAGAAAAGGAGGGTTAAAGATAGTTACGCGTGTCATTTCATAATGCAGTACTATGTAATGTAACACAGTAATAATACTGCAGGAACTGGTGCCCTCCTACTATGTTTCACTCCCGATTAATCAAACTGGTGGTAGAGGTTGCTATACTACAAATGCACAGTAGCATTGTGATTGTAGTGCCATTGTACACATAATATCCACAGCAATATTTTTGGTATATATTAATAAATATAATTGAACATTGTGTTTCAGGAGAGATGATTGACAAGCTGACTTTGACATACAACCGCACTCGCCAAGCAGTCATCACTGGAGAGCTGATTGAGATCATCTCTGGTGCAGCTGCTGTTTAAGTGATGGGTCTCTGTCTGCCTCCTGTAAATTCTGATTTTTCAAGAGGGACTGTATGCACATTCAAGTATAATGTGGTGTTGTAGAAATGCCCCCTGACAAAACATTTAAATATTGAGGCATATGCTGTACCTGTACACACTTCAGTTAGGGATTCCTTATCGATGTTAAAACTTGCTACCATTCAACTACATTCTATCTTAATGTTTAGTATATAACTAGCAATATGCTTAGAAATTGTTACATTCTGTACCAACAAGACAGTAATATTTAAAGTTGTGGTGTAGGTGTTGGGTTTCCTGGAAGCAAGTCTCAGCCCAAATAAGAGTGGAATTAATTTTTATTCTTGCTCTACCCTGGCTTCAGTGTAACCTTGCACATAACCCACAGCTTCTGTAGAGAACTGCACCTGGAAATTTGTAATGTTGTCTAGATAGATGACTGAAAATAATTTTTGGTGTAATAAAACAAATACTGAAGTAAAATTTTTTTTACCCCCAATCTTGAAAAAAAGAAATATTGGAATGTTGAGAAAAAGGGTTTAACCAAGCTTGTAAGATACCTCTTTCATAAACTCAGACTCCCAACTTGCTGATGTCCTCTTGTTTTCTCAGAAATACTATCGCTCCCTTCCATTGAATATGTTGACTCCTTCTGGACACTTCTACTCCAACTTTCCACAGGTGGACACCTTCGTTAATCTTCTCTAGTAATTTGTGGACGAGAAATTTTGTGATCCCCAGTAGATTTAGTGATTCCCAATGAATATGGGAAATGATGGGGTTATTGTGTTCCTGACACTGGTTTCCTTATTCTGGTGGCAAGGTCCCCCTTGAGGGAGGTTCCTTGATGCTGGTGAGGGGTTCTTGATCTAGGGAATTGGATCTGTGTTCCAGTTCCCTGAATTGAGCATGAATACCTTCCATTCCCCTCCCCCCACATGTGCTATATAATCCTATGGGTTTAGCACTTCCCCATGATTATAATAATAATGGTGGCAAGGTTTGACCCCAGATACTGAGGGTCTTACAGTGGTGGTTTTTTTGTGCTCCTTTCTCTGATGCTTGGTTACCTTACAATAGGTGGTGAGAATTATGCCTGACTCATATACGTATACACATTATTATTAGTTATAATAAAAAAGCAGCACTAAACGTACTAGGATCATACGGCACTGCTATACACAGATATAGCCTCTGTATATATTATGTCTAGTTTACTTTAATCCCTATTTTAAGAATTTAAGCATTCTTGGCTGCTGGTGTGCATTTGACAAAATGTAAATAAAACTTGTTTACCTGGAGAGAGTTCCGGGGGTCAACGCCCCCACGGCCCAGTTTGTGACCAGGCCGCCTGGTGGATCAGAGCCTGATCAACCAGGTTGTTACTGCTGGCTGCACGCAAACCAACGTACGAGCCACAGCCCAGCTGGTCAGGTACCGACTTTAGGTGCTTGTCCAGTGCCAGCTTGAAGACTGCCAGGGGTCTGTTGGTAATCCCCCTTATGTACGCTGGGAGGCAGTTGAACGGTCTCGGGCCCCTGACACTTATTGTATGGTCTCTTTAACGTGCTAGTGACACCCCTGCTTTTCATTGGGGGAATGTTGCATCATCTGCCAAGTCTTTTGCTTTCGTAGTGAGTGATTTTCGTGTGCAAGTTCGGTACTAGTCCCTCCAGGATTTTCCAGGTGTATATAATCGTGTATCTCTCCCGCCTGCATTCCAGGGAATACAGGTTCAGGAACCTCAAGCGCTCCCAGTAATTGAGGTGTTTTATCTCCATTATGCGCGCCATGAAGGTCCTCTGTACATTTTCTAGGTCAGCAATTTCACCTGCCTTGAAAGGTGCTGTTAGTGTGCAGCAATATTCCAGCCTAGATAGAACAAGTGACCTGAAGAGTGTCATCATGGGCTTGGCATCCCTAGTTTTGAAGGTTCTCATTATCCATCCTGTCATTTTTCTAGCAGATGCGATTGATACAATGTTATGGTCCTTGAAGGTGAGATCCTCCGACATGATCACTCCCAGGTCTTTGACGTTGGTGTTTCGCTCTATTTTGTGGCCAGAATTTGTTTTGTACTCTGATGAAGATTTAATTTCCTCGTGTTTACCATATCTGAGTAATTGAAATTTCTCATCGTTGAACTTCATATTGTTTTCTGCAGCCCACTGAAAGATTTGGTTGATGTCCGCCTGGAGCCTTGCAGTGTCTGCAATGGAAGACACTGTCATGCAGATTCGGGTGTCTGCAAAGGAAGACATGGTGCTGCGGCTGACATCCTTGTCTATGTCAGATATGAGGATGAGGAACAAGATGGGAGCGAGTACTGTGCCTTGTGGAACAGCTTTTCACCGTAGCTGCCTCGGACTTTACTCTGTTGACTACTACTCTCTGTGTTGTAGTTGATAGGTTTTCAACTAAACCAAGTCAACCAATATGTGAAAGCTCAAGCATGGTACTAATGCTGTATTGTTAAAAACAATTTAATTAAGATTTTATTTTGATATAATACATAACTTTCTGGCAGTTTTATTAACAAACAAACACCAGTAAACAGTACAGTACTGAAAAATGACATAGGAATATTTTATTCACAAAAATGCTTTAAACCCACACAGGTTACAAAGCGCAGTATAGTAATGGAAGGTGTTTACATGCACATACTCAAACTGTCGAGCCCAGAACCGGTAAGCCAGTGATCGCTGTGGCCACGTCATGCCACTGGCTGCCAAATTTTTTGCAAGTGCCCTTCAACTGTTTTGTCATGGCTTGCCATAAGGTTGACAACACTGAACGGGTCGCCTTGTGGCAAAGACTAGTTGAAGGTGATTTTCTCTGGATGAATAACCCAACAATAATTACATACACAGTATATACTACATGCATACATACATATGAATAGAGAGTATCAGTGATAGGATGGTAAATCACTACAAAGGTTTGTGATATACTTAAGCTACAAAGAAATAGATCATGCTATCTTAATACACTTATTGAACTTTGCTATTTTTTGGATACAATACCCTTACTACTACAAGTTTAATGGATTAAATTGTTTAGCACTTCTTTTTGATTATAATAATGGATTCATTTTATAATCAAATTCTGGAATTATTTTAAATACAGTATTTATATGATGTATGGAAACATGTGGTAATACTTATGACTATAGTTTTATTCGTTCACAGTGGCCCTGTAACAAGTGGTCAGTTTTGTACATTCATATTCAGTCCACAATCTTAATTATCATTAACACACAAAAGTTTATAAATAATATGAGTAAATAAAATGAAAGTTATACTTTGTACATGCTTACCATAATAATAATGCAAATGGAAGCCATCTGATTCAGTAATGCCATAAGAGATTTAAAAAACATAAATGAGGAATTGTTCTTCGAGAGTTACCTGTGGTCCAGTGTTTTTAAGTGTAAAATTTTTTTTCAGCAGTAGATACAAACTGGTTCATATTCCTGCTAATTTACCAGGTTTGTTTGCACCAAATGGAGGGTGAAACATGGAAATTTACAAGGAATTACATTACATTTGCATTAATAGATCATATGTGCAAATAAAAATATATACTGTACCAAAGTTTTAGTAAATAAAACCACTCAGGTTTAGAAGTTAAATCTAATTTGGAACCTTTGCAGGCTGACTAGAGTATGTAAGTTAAATGTCTATACACTTTGGTTTTATGAGATAAAATAAGGAAGTATACTGACTGGTCATACATGACTAGATGAGTAAAAATTATTATAATCAAAAGAAGCGCTAAACCGAGACGAGTAAAAAGCTTAATTTTGGCAACAGTACATACAAAATTGAAATACACTGCATTTTGTAAATATCTCTGGTAATACCAATTAATACACAAATAACACACAGGAGAGAGGAGTTAACGACGATGTTTCAGTGTGACTGTAAATGGTCAAAGTTGGATTGAAACGTTGTCATTAGCTCCTCTCTATGTGCAGGTTATCTGTGTATTGTTCCAGTCATGGTATTGTGCCTTTTTGTTCTTCAATAATAATTAACCTTTTATCTTTAATATGAAATACAGTGCTAAAGTATTTTATATTATGTAAGATATTTGTCAGAAGCATACTAGTCAAAGTTTGAAACTGCTACTCTTGATTTAGATAGGTAAGATCTCAGCTGAGGCAACATAAGGTTCTATACATGACGTGACCCTTGTAGGTTTAGCACTTCTTTTTTATTAATAATAATAATATACATGATGAGGTGTGTATCTTTGTGTATAGATACAGGTATATACGTATTCTTGACTGCAGGTGAACAGGTGATAAGCAGCCTTAATAACCACTGTGTAGGCAAGAGACCTGAAAGTAAATAACTCAACCAACTTCACTAACTGCCACTAAAGTATATACACTATATTAACTTACAGACAAATGTAAGCAATGTAAGGCACTGAAAACTCATATTTTTTCTTTATACAATCTATATACAAAGAAAGTGATTTTTTTGCATTAAGTTAGCTTTAAAGAATTCCAAAACTTAACTTATTAATTAACATGATGTTCATCATATAAAATATTTTTTATACAGAACTAATAATCAGTGTTAACTTTATTAGTGACTAGTAGAATACATGTATTCAATAATGAAGCTCTTTTAGCCTCCATCTCCATTCAGTGGGTACACAGGTGCCAATATATTATTTTGACACCAGAGAATTTTTAGAGAGGCTACAAAAACAGGCCACTTTGAAAACAATTCCTATGATTGTAGCCTACTTGTTGAACTTCTTGATATCAAGAGAGATTTAAAGTTCAGAAATTGTAGTGAAGGCAATTATCTGAGCATATCTTTCTTCAACCAGTAGATTTTTAAGTTTATATCATTCAATTCTGGATTTATAATACTTGAACCTCCTGATGAGTCAACATAACAATTTATACCCAACAGAGGAGGTCATCATAGTGATTTGGTTAAGGATCAAGTGGTCATTCAAGGAAATGTAGCTACCCTCTCCTTCCATGAATTAATCCCAATTACCTGATTTATCACTTTCCATAAATACAAAATTAATAATCAATACTGGTAATCGGAAAGCGTAGTCTCTGGCTGCCAGAAGGAGTCCCTCAAGTAGTCATGTGAGAGGGAGGTGCTGAGGGGTTGAGGCATGTAGGGGTACTCTAAACCCTCAAGGCTATGCGCCGATGAGTAGATGGCCAAGGTGGAGGAGTGACTGCTGGTGGCAACAGACTGTGGGGAGTAGATACGGTGCTGGAGACGTAAGTTGGGAGGTACATTGGTGACGTTATAAGGTGGAGGGTCGTAGTTCGGGTAAATGGTGTCCACTGGCACAGCAAGTGTGTTGACCAGGTGTCTGATGTAACGGATAGCTAACCTGATGAAGCAAGAACTGTTTGCATATAAGGAAGTACAGAGGCATATACAAATATAAATTTAAAAATACTTCCCTAGTTTTCATAAAAAAATCACTAAGAAATTAAGCAACAGAAATTGATGTCAGTAATAATAATAATAAATATATTTCTTTTCTGCAGTATGTAGGTAATGTAGTTTACATGTAATACAATATTGTTAGGCACAAAAGAAAGCCAATAACATGCAGTGCATTTTGGGCAGACTAATCATAATGCTGAAAAACTACTAAAGACCTAGAAATGGGTTAGTAAGAAGGAGTTTTTAAATGTACAGTAGTACCTGTATTAGGAGGAATGTTCTATTTTTACTCAATTAATATCAATAAGCAGTACTTCAGCCAATCCTGGCATGCATGATACACAGCTGAGATTCTACTCTCAAGGGACCACTCAAGAAGGCTCTTTGATGCTAGTGAGAAGCTCTTGATTCAAGGTATTGGACCTGATTTTCCATTCCTTGGATTGAATCTGATTTCCCCCCATTCCTCCAGGCAATCTATGATCTGTATGAGTTTAGTGCCATAAAAATAAAGCAATAATGATCTGTGTATATAAAATAAATAAAATGATACCAAATTTGTTGTCAAAACCAATTCTTCCATCAAAATTTGCTAATACAGACATCATTAAAATTGGCTGATACTGATATAAAAAATTGGTCAGTACTGATACTGATACCCAATACTGATACTTTGGCATGCCCCTAGCAGGCAGGCCTTGAATTATAGGGAAGTAAAGGAAGTAACATCATACTGTGTTCTAAGTGTTCAAGGAGCGCTTAATCCATAGGGGTTATACAGCACCAGGAAAAACAGCAGATAATCAGGACTGAGGCAAGAAAGGGAAAGTCAAGTACAATTCCTTGGATCCAAAGCCTCCTCATTGGCATCAAGGATCCTCCCTTGATCAAGGGGGACACATTATTTTATCCATGAGGTAATTCAAAACCTGTGATGGTCATGATGTGTCTGAAAAATAAGATGCAATCAGGTTTGATCCAAGGGAAAAATTGCTCAATTTCCTTGAATCAAGAGCCTTCACCAGCTACAAGGTTCAACTCTGAGTATTTCACAGCATCATTTCACTACTCATCCCTGAGCCCAGCACTATTCAGGTAAATACCCTTAATAGTGACACTAAGGCAGGCAGATGTTCAAATAATTAACATATCCTGAATGACATATTTAATTTTGAATCATTAGTTTTGTCTAGGGATAGAAGTAGGAAAGGAACCTGTGACGTGAAAGTAGCTGGCCTTGAAAACTTTTAGTAGGTTGACTTCAGATGTATTTATTCATTTCTTCATTCATTCTCTCTCTCTCTCTCCCCTCTCATCTCTTTCTCCCCTTTCCTTTCTTTCTTCCCCTCTCCTCTCTCTTTCTCCCCCGCTCTCTCTCCTCTCTATACTCTCTCTCACACACACATTATATATATATATATATATATATATATATATATATATATATATATATATATATATATATATATATATATATATATATATATATATATATATATATAATTTGTATACAGGAGAAGTAGACAAAAAGGAGAGACGAATTAACACATTCTCAGCTGGAATGAGGATTTAATTTCAAATATGTAGTAAGTGAAGGAAAGGGGGAGGGGTGCGGTGGTTTACCTGGGCAGGTGGGCCGGCCAGGTGACTCCTGGGTGAGAGGTGAGGGAAGAAATGGAGGGAGAGAATGAAAGAGAAGAGATAGAGGTAAACACTCTTACATCACCGTGGCTCAGCAAGTATATTAAAACTAGCTTTAATTGTGAATATAACCCGGTGCTCACCACGTGTCCACCATGCACGCAACTTTCACTCTTGTGGAAGGCACAGACAAGTCTCATATTCGCTTAAAATACAATTAATAAGTGAAATTTAAAAATGAAAACTTTTTGTCGATGTATTAGAAGGACTGACCAGTATGTTAAATATAACTAAATAAAAAGGAATAATATTTAGAAATTAAGTAAAACAGTAATAAATCATGAAACAGAGATAAATAAGTGATCTAGAACCAATATTTCAGGTAACAAAGTGGTCGCAGAATATTTTATTACTTAAAGACAGTAATAGTCTCTCTTGCTGTTATTATCCTTATTGTAGCTACTGCTAAGTAGTTATTATCCTTATTGTAGCTACTGCTAAGTAGTTATTATCCTTATTGTAGCTACTGCTAAGTAGTTATTAACTCAACAGCTGCTATAAAAATATATGCAACAGCTTCCCTACAAACCTTAATCCCAAATAAGTCACTTCGTCTGACTTTTTTGGGTTATCCTAGGTAATTTACACATATGTTACTACCTGGAGGTTATTCCGGAGATCAACGCCCCCGCGGCCCGGTCCACGACCAGGCCTCCCGGTGGATCAGGGCCTGATCAACTAGGCTGTTACTGCTGGCCGCACGTAGTCCAACGTACGAACCACAGCCCGGCTGATCAGGCACTGACTTAGGTATCTGTCCAGCTCTCTCTTGAAGGCAGCCAGGGGTTTATTGGTAATTTCCCTTATGCTTGGTGGGAGGCTGTTGAACAGTCTTGGGCCCTGGACACTTATGGTGTTTTCTCTTAAGTGTACTAATGGCACCCCTACTTTTAACTGGGGGTATTTTGCATCGCCTGTGATAATCTGCGTAACTGTATTTACGTGTACCTGTATCCTCTAACAGTCTAGCACAGTTATTATACCTTTCTGCAGGATATCTCAAAGATGACTTTGGTGGTCACGCCCCAGGTCAGGGTCCCAGACCAGGCCTGTATACTGCCTATTATTGAACTTTTTTGTAAGCCTAATTAAAAGTCGTTCAGTGTCATCTTTATCAGTTCCTTCAGTGAATGCCTTGCAGCCATTATGCAGGTGAAGTACTCTTAATCTACGGGACTGGAGCTACGTTCCCTTGAAGATTGAGACACTTGCTACGCTAACCAGTGGCTTTTTCAGTCCAATACAGAGAAAAATGGTGGAAGATGATGAGAATGAGGTAATCAGTCCCTCAGCCTGGAGTCGATGTGTTCAGTCCATCAGTCATGAGAAAAGTACCCTTATCTGGAGACGGCTTCGAGGGTCAACGCCCCCGCGGCCCGGTCTCAGACCAGGCTTCAAAACTGCAGACCATTCCCCGAGCGTAAGACCCCCTACGGGTTTAGAGTTACCCCTTGAATATAATAATGATTTATGCCAACAATAAACTTTCCTACTACACATAACAGTGTGTCCCACATTTGCAACGAACTTTCCCAAAACAACTCTTCTCACGTGAGCTAAAATTTCAGAAATATTAAATGTTTCCCAGAATCTCTCTCCAACATTTATCATTTGGTGTCAACAGCCTGGTTGATGAGACCCTGATCAACCACGAGGCCTGGTCTCGGACCGAGCCGCGGGGGGCGTTGACCCCCGAAACCCTTTCCAGATATACTCCAGGTAACTATAACCCAAATCTAACATCTCACTTTTATTCTAAAACCATTATTTTGTTTTATTTCCACACGTATTCAAGGATCAACCCCCCTCCCCCCCACACCACCTCTGACGAGATCTCAGATACAAGTGATACAATTCTTTGAACTTATCCCTGTCAATATTTTCTGGCCCCTTTAAATGTTTTACTCACTGCTAGTACATCCAACTTCTTTTCATTCATAGGAACATTCTTCTTCCTCCTTATATTTACGTGAAGTGCAAAACCCGTGTGGGTCATTCAGTACAAGAGTTGGAGGCTCGATCCTCCGTCAGCTAACAGCCACTACCTCTACATTACATCCACATATATTAAAACAACCCAACTTTAAAAATCCATCTTTTTCATAATTACAAGTTAATTCAAGTCATCTCTTAATGTTCTATAATCAAAAATATTTTAATGTAAATTTTTTTCTAAAAAATACTTAGCCGAAAATTATTTTGTAAGGGAACAGGATATATGGCAGATTTAAGCTTATGGGAAGGCACTCGATCCAAGGAATTGGAGTTGCCCTCCCATTACTCAAATCAAACCTGATTACTTTTAAGGCATATATGACATTACGGGTTTAGAGCTTCCCAATGCGTAATAATAGGAATCGTGGTGGTAGTAGTAGTAATAGCTGTGCAGCAGCAGCAGCAGCAGCAGCAGCAGCAATAACAGTAATAGTCAGCAGCAGCAGCAGTAGTAATAGTAGTAATAGTAGTTGTTGTAGTAGTAATAGTAGTCGTAGTAATTAACACTTTAAATAAGCCATCGAAATTAAGAGCTTACCATGAATATATCAACTCGTAGGTAGTAAAGAATAACGAGTCACTAATAACAAAGACTGCATATACGATGTTTATAACATGTGAAACATGTACAAACATGTGAAACATGCACAAACACGTGAAACATGTACAAACATGTGAAACGTACAAACATGTGAAACATGCACAAACACGTGAAACATGTACAAACATGTGAAACATGCACAAACACGTGAAACATGCACAAACACGTGAAACATGTACAAACATGTAAAACATGTACAAACATAGACAAAGAAAAAATCGACGTATGAGAAAAATATTAAGTGTTTGAAGGCCGTGTGGACACGTTATAAAGCCATGACACACGGATGGCAACACTCTAAGAACTTTACCATTTATCATCTTTATTAATTATATAAAAAGCTGCATAAGGCAAAATAATAAAGCAACCACAAAGACTATTGTGTCTTGATCTAGATGCGAGGAAAACATTATTATAACTCACAAACAAAATACACAAATATTTATATATACATATTTTCTTTTGTTATGGCAAGCATTATGGGCTAGATGGCGGAAATGCTAATCTGGCCCTTGTGTCCATGGGTCCAGGGGTCAATTTACCTTGTCGGTTAAACACGTGCCTTACATGTATTCCCAAGTCTTGGAAAATCTGTTAAGTACTTTGTTGCAAATATCTGTTAATGTTAGTTTATTTCAAAGTCGTCTGCAGCAATAATTAAATAGTGTAGTAGGACTGTTAAAGTGTTGGTGATTACCAGTGATGTAGTTATCGTAGTCATGGGAAAATGTGAAGTTGATATTCTCACGTGACATCAGAGCGCAGGTGTGTGTTGAACACCTGTGGCGGCTGTGACATGATCACCCGCCCACCTCAGGGGTCTCAGGCCGCCCAGGCTATAGTAGCCCACTTCGGGGGTCTCAGGCCGCCCAGGCTATGGTAGCCCACTTTGGGGGTCTCAGGCCGCCCAGGCTATGGTAGCCCACTTTGGGGGTCTCAGGCCGCCCAGGCTATGGTAGCCCACTTTGGGGGTCTCAGGCCGCCCAGGCTATAGTAGCCCACTTCGGGGGTCTCAGGCCGCCCAGGCTATGGTAGCCCACTTTGGGGGTCTCAGGCCGTCCAGGCTATGGTAGCCCACTTCGGGGGTCTCAGGCCGCCCAGGCTATGGTAGCCCACTTCGGGGGTCTCAGGCTGCCCAGGCTATGGTAGCCCACTTCGGGGGTCTCAGGCTGCCCAGGCTATGGTAGCCCACTCCGGGGGTCTCAGGCCGCCCAGGCTATGGTAGCCCACTTCGGGGGTCACAGGCCGCCCAGGCTATGGTAGCCCACTTCGGGGGTCTCAGGCTGCCCAGGCTATGGTAACCCACTTTGGGGGTCTCAGGCCGCCCAGCCCATGGTCGCCCACCTCATAGGTCTTATGCCGTCTAATCCATGTTTGACCCTCGGGGGTTTCATGCCGTTCAACCCGTAGCCACCCCTTGGGAGTTTGATGCCGCCCAACCCATGGCAGCCCACCTCGGGGGTCTCAATAACCCCCCACCCAGAGGTAACTCAAGGTTGTTATCGCTGTAACGACCTCTTTCAGACACTTGCGACGTTAGCCTTTGTTAATAATAACTTAACAGAAGTCAATCGATCAGTCACGTTAAGCACTGCTGCCTCTGGCGACACCACGACACTTCGATTGTTTTTTGAGGTATTGGTAAAATAGTACTTTCTAAACTGAGCATTAATTAGGAAGATAACACGACCAGTCATCGTTATTTCACTAATAAAATGTATTCTGTTCTAACTTCAACATGGTTAACATTGTTATATTCATGGGAAGCGCTAAATCACTAGGGCATGGTCATACAGGCGCCTGGGAAAACAGAGGGCATTCAGATTCAATCCAAAGGAGGGGGGGGGGCACAGGCACAATTCCTTGGATCAAGAGCCCCCTCACCGACATCAAGGAACCTCCTTTCAGGGTATTTAAGCCAATTTCTCGATATACGCTATTGGGACTAGGTTTATATCAATCGAATTTAACCAGTTGCAATGTATATTAACACTAATAAATATGATGCATAATAATAGCGTAGTCTCGCATTAAAAATATCCAGCACCTTTTCTATTATTTAATAGGAAGAAAATGCAGATTCTATAAAATAAACTATGAGAAAAACGTTTCGTACGTTGCTGAGGGATGAAGAGGTTCATTACTGGATAAAAAGTATGGCAGTAGCAGCAGCAATTATCCCTGGTAGTAGTGAGAGAGAGGTAGGACGGGGAGGCTAGCAGGTGCTTGAAGGCAGGGGGAAGGGTTGAGTACTGGGATAGGTAGGAGAAAGGGAGGGAGGGAAAGAGTGAAGGATAGATGAGGGAAGAAGGATAGAGAGAGGAGCGATAAGGTGGGAAGAAGGAGAGGGACGTACGAGAGATAAGGTAAGGAGGCGAGGAACAACAGATGAACTGAAGGAAGATGCTGGGAGAATATAAAGATTGAATGAAAGGAGAGGAAAGGCGGAAGAAGGATGGAAAAGGAATTTGGGGAGAAGGTGAAAGGATAAATAAAGCGTCTGGAGTGGAAGGCAACATGTAGACTGACACAGACGGATTTATAGAAAGTAAGGTAGAGGAAGAGAGGATATGGGACACCCACACTAGTGTTTGAGGAGATACTGGAGACCCACACTAGTGTTAAGGGGAGATATTGGAGACCCACACTAGTGTTTGAGGAGATACTGGAGACCCACACTAGTGTTTGAGGAGATACTGGAGACCCACACTAGTGTTTGAGGAGATACTGGAGACCCACACTAGTGTTTGAGGAGATACTGGAGACCCACACTAGTGTTTGAGGAGATACTGGAGACCCACACTAGTGTTAAGGGGAGATATTGGAGACCCACACTAGTGTTTGAGGAGATATTAGAGACCCACACTATTGTTTGAGGAGATATTAGAGACCCACACTAGTGTTTGAGGAGATATTAGAGACCCACACTAGTGTTTGAGGAGATATTAGAGACCCACACTAGTGTTTGAGGAGATATTGGAGACTCACACTAGTTTGAGGAGATATTAGAGACCCACACTAGTGTTTGAGGAGATATTGGAGACCCACACTAGTGTTTGAGGAGATATTGGAGAACCACACTAGTGTTAAGAGGAGATATTGGAGACCCACACTAGTGTTAAGAGGAGATATTGGAGAGCCACACTAGTGTAAGGAGAGGAGATACTGGAGACCCACACTGGTGTTAGGAGAAGAGAGGAGACCAGTATTAGAGACCCACAGTAGTGCGAGGAGACAGCAGACTGGAAACCCACTGGCTGGTGTTAGCTGAGGAATACTGGAGACCAACACTGGTGTTAGCAGAGGAAATATTGGAGACCAACACTGGTGTTAGCTGAGGAATACTGGAGACCAACACTGGTGTTAGCCGAGGAAATATTGGAGACCAACACTGGTGTTAGCTGAGGAAATATTGGAGACCAACACTGGTGTAGCTGAGGAAATATTGGAGACCAACACTGGTGTTAGCTGAGGAAATATTGGAGACGAACACTGGTGTTAGCTGAGGAAATATTGGAGACCAACACTGGTGTAGCTGAGGAAATATTGGAGACCAACACTGGTGTAGCTGAGGAAATATTGGGGACCAACACTGGTGTTAGCTGAGGAATACTGGAGACCAACACTGGTGTTAGCTGAGGAAATATTGGAGACCAACACTGGTGTAGCTGAGGAAATATTGGAGACCAACACTGGTGTAGCTGAGGAAATATTGGGGACCAACACTGGTGTTAGCTGAGGAATACTGGAGACCAACACTCTGGTGTTAGCTGAGGAAATATTGGAGACCAACACTGGTGTAGCTGAGGAAATATTGGGGACCAACATTGGTGTTAGCTGAGGAAATATTGGAGACCAACACTGGTGTAGCTGAGGAAATATTGGGGACCAACACTGGTGTTAGCTGAGGAAATATTGGAGACCAACACTCCGGTATTCCTACCTCACCCAAAATATAGGATTTATTTTACTTCAGTATCGGACGCTTCAATCTCTGACACCTAAAAAAAAAAAAAAGCTATAGATATTTCAACATTTTAGCTACAAACGCTTAGCGTCCAACATTTAAATGACGGATGTCTGCTGGTTCAGCAACAATTTTTAACACCAGAATGCAATAAAAAAGACTGGCACAAATAAGCATTAAATTTTCTGCCATGAGCGGAATACAGACAGGTTTACTCACCTCAGAGTCTCCAGCTTAGAAGGGAAGCGATCTCTTCCACTGAAACCAGAGAAATATTCAATAAATATAAATCCTTACGATATCTAACACTAAAATACACTGAATTAAAACATCTCTTAAAGTAGAAGGACCCCAATGGAAATGCAAGGACCCCAATGGAAATGCAAGGACCCCAATGGAAATACATGGACTCCAATGGAAATACATGGACTCCAATGGAAATACATGGACTCCAATGGAAATACATGGACTCCAATGGAAATACATGGACTCCAATGGAAATACATGGACTCCAATGGAAATACATGGACTCCAATGGATTATTATTATTATAATAATGGAGAAACGCTAAACCCGTAGGATTATACAGAGACTGTGGGGGTGGAAGGCATTCAGGTTTAATTCAGGGAACTGGAGCACAATCCAATTCCCTAGATCAAGAGCCCCTCACCAGCGTCAAGGAACCTCCCTTGAGGGGGGGACTCCAATAGAAATAAGTCACTTTGATTTTTGGAGTTTTCCTAAGTAATTTACACCGTGATATTTGTACTTGCGCCTAAACAAACTTATTTATTAACACATTTGTAGCATAGATCGATGTGTGTTTTGTTAGCTGCTGTGTTCATCAAACACAATTATATAATCAAGGGAGGAGCGCTAAACCCGAAGGATTATACAGCGCCTGGGAGGGGGGAGATGTGGAAAGCATTCAGGCTTAATTCGGGGACCCCTCATGGAAGGTTCCTTGATGTTGGTGAGGGGCTCTTGATTTAGGGAATTGAATCTGTGCTCCAGTTCCCCGAATTAAGCCTGAATGCCTTCCACATCCCCCCCCCCAGGCGCTGTATAATCCTTCGGGTTTAGCGCTTCCCCCTTGATTATAATAATAATAATAATTAATTCGGGGAACCGGAGCACAGATCCAATTCCCTAAATCAAGAGCCCCTCACCAACATCAAGGAACCTTCCCTGAGGGATCATCAAACACAAAAGTTGCAATACAAGTCACAACACTTTCCCTCTGTGTAGAGCTTTTTTTCAACTTACATATGACATAATAAAGATCTAGACCTAGTGAAACACTGTCAGAATAAAAGCTTGTGTCTCAGTTTTCACACGTGTTGACAATACGCCATTTGCTGATGCTCACCTGATTATTATTATAATCAAAAAGAAGCGCTAAGCCACAAGGACTATACAGCAATGCTCACCTGAGACTGTCGATCTTGTTGCACTTCTTGCCTGGTGGCTTGCAGAAGGGCAGCCTCTCACGCAGTAAGTCGAAGGCGTTATTCATGTCTCTCATTCTAGTTCTCTCCCGGTCACACGCAGACTTCTTGTAATCTGCAGAAGACACACCTATGTACGTTTTCAGGACAGTTATGAAGAAATGTAGAGAGGATGAGAGAGCCTGAGTCACCACCATTAAAGTATTGTTGTTGCTGTTTAAGGGATGCGACTTAGGGAGCAGTATCGGCCTCATATAATATCGTGCTCAATAGGTTAAATTGGTCAATTAGTAAGAACTCACTTAAAATTAAGTCCTTTCTAAAATTTTCTAAAATTCGGACCCTTTCGGTCCGAATTGGACTATAAACTAGTCACACAGAAGCACTAAGGGAAGATAACCAGTATATAAAAGAGAGAAAGGCGGGGACAGAAGTAGAACGAGGTGAGGTAGTAGATAGGTTAGGTCAGGTAAGGTTCGTCAGGAAACAGGACAAGTGTTTCCTGACGCGGGTCTTAAACAGATGACGACCCGCCGTTGGAACTTTTGGTCATCTGATCAAGGCTTTCCTCTGGCTTACCGGTCCACCCCTTTAAAAATTATGATCATAGCTATAATTATTTTGTTGTAGGTAGTAGACATTATGTATACCTTCCCTGGAGAGCTTCTCGTGGACACGCTGTGAGCGCCCCCTGCCGCCCCTGGAACCTGGACCAGAGCGAGGTTGTATATCCTCACCCAGTATACTGCTCACACCTGACAATTATCATTATTATAATTATGATCATCGCCATTATTATTATTATCACATTATTATTATATTAGCTAAAGCGCTAAACCTTATAGAGTTCTGCATTTATACCTGGCAATACATGAACCTTCAACAACGCCTCTTCAGAAACACGTACAATAATTTGGCTATAATTCCTGATCCGTGGGTCTACATGTGGATATTAATAAAAGTACCATAAACATTGACTAATGATCAGGTAATTGATAATCTCACATGGGCTAACACACCAAGTGGGAAATTAATTTCGGTTAGAGAAACGCTACTGTCCTGATCATGGTCTCTGATATGTGTACATGTATATATATATGTATATATTTTTTAATGAGCCGACCGCATACCACCGAGGCAGTGTAACCTAAAAAGAAAAACAAACGTTTATCTTTTTAAACTTAGTAATTTATACAGGAGAAGGGGTTACTAGCCCCTTGCTCCCGGCATTTTACTCGCTTACGACAAGCATGGCTTACGGAGGAAGAATTCTTCTCTACATCTCCATGGAGCCATATGCACAAACTGACACTACAAGTTGTTAAACCATCAGTAGACTTTATAAATGAAACTTCACTTACTGGTGCAGGTGGAGGTGACGACAGGAAGATGGGAACGAGAGAGAGACCTGGGCAAGGAGCAGCCGGCCATGCTGGTGTGTGGGTAGCCTGGCAGGCTCCCAGACCCGCCTCCCACACCACTCTGCTCAGCGTACCTGTACGTGGAACAGCATATTTGTAGTAAAAATGACATACACGCTGAAAAATGAGAGATCACTTGACAAGAAACACAGATGAAAAGAGATTTGTCGATTTCGGCCTCAATCATGTGTCCTCTTCAGCAGATCTGCTGACGAAAGCATCTAACTAAAACTAAAACTTACAGATCTTTCTCGCTCGAGTTTCTTTTTTTTTTGTCCAAGTGATTTCTCACTTTTGTATATACTAATATGTTGAAGATCATTATTAATATACTCGTGGGTAAGCGCTAAACCTATAGGAGTCATCCAGTGCGTGGGAAATGGGAACCAACAAGGGCTGCTGTAATTCCTCATGTCAAGAGGCCGCCACTTAATATGGTATAGAGCACTGCGATATATATATATATATATATATATATATATATATATATATATATATATATATATATATATATATATATATATATATATATATATATATATATATATATATATATATATATATAAATATATATATATATATATATATATATATATATATATATATATATATATATATATATATATATATATATATATATATGTCGTGCCGAATAGGCAGAACTTGCGATCTTGGCTTAAATAGCAACGCTCATCTTGCCATATTGGACAAACGAAAATTTGTGTATGCAATAATTTCGCCAAAATCATTCTGAACCTAACGAAAAAAATATATTTCACTGTGTTTGTTTAGTATTAAATTATTGTAAACAAATCTAAAATATATTTAGTTGGGTTGGGCTAAAATAAATTGCTCTTGTTATAATAAGGTTAGGTAAGTTTTCTAAGATTCTTTTGGTGCAAAATTAAAAAATTTTTACATTAACAGTAATGAAAAAAATATATCTTTAAATGTATAAGAGATAATTTTAGAAAGGACTTAATTTTAAATGAGTTCTTGCTAACTGACCAGTTTTACATATTCGGCACGACATATATATATATATATATATATATATATAGAGAGAGAGAGAGAGAGAGAGAGAGAGGGGCGTTTGACCGTCAAAATGGCGGACTCACTCTAAGTCAGGCGACTGCAAACTCTCTGTACATTTTAGAGAGGAATTGAGGAGTGGGAGGTAACAATTAAATAATTAATAATAAAAATAATAATAACAGCTAATAATATTAATAACACTGGTCAACAATGGTTTCAATTCACGTTTAGAAAAACGGTGTTTTTAACTAACTTTTGGGACGCCGAATTCAAATCCGGATTTAGTTTTGTTTCAAGATTGCAGTTTATATAGGGTGTCCTGTAGGACTCAGCTCACTCACTTGAGGTCCGGAGTTCGAATCTCCGGAACGGCTGGAAAACATTAGGACGTGTTTTCAGAAGACACCTGCTGTCCCAGTTCACCCATCAGTAAAACAGGTACCTGGGTGTTAGTGGACTGGTGTGGGCCGAATCCTGGGACAAAACTGACCTAATTTACCCGAAATGCTCAGCATAACAAGGGACTTTCTATATAGTAGTATGTCATTGATGTCAGCTATGGTCTGTATACCTTGTACATGTACTTGTAGAAATAAAGATATTATTATTATTATTATTATTATTATTATTATTATTATTATTATTATTATTATTATTATTATTATTATTATTATTATTATTATTATTATTATACGAAGTAGAACTCCCACGGTGAACGACTGCACCAAGACAGACATCATGGAGAAGATACATCAGGCAAACCTGACGATCAATTTAATGGTCGACTACTGCTGGACAATATGGCTGGACACATACTGAGCACAAGTGAAAGAGAAAACCCTGAAGACTGTGCTGTAAATATGTCCGTATGAGTGTATGAATTTTTTTACTGTTTGTGTTATGCGTATACATGCTAAATTTATGCTCAGAATGATTAGTTTTTGTAACTGTATGAACCACATTTGTTGAATATGCAAAATATATGATGGTTAGGTAAGGTATACTATGTGGTTCTTCAACCTTAAATAGTCAAAATATTGATCATAAGAATTAAAAAAAAAATTACGCGATGGAGACTAAATAATATCAGATTTATGATCATTGCATCAAAGTTAACTTATAATAAGTTAATTTGCTTTTTGAAGTTGATAAAAAGTTTATTTTGTTGGCTAATGTGATTACAGCTAACTATGTTATTTATAACAGCTGCTGATGTAATAATACCAAAATTAACAACAATAATAGGCTAACTATTATCAGTATTAATATTAATACCCTTTACCAGGCCTGAAGAGGGGTAATTACCCTTTTCCACTCCTGGTAAAGGGGTAATTACCCTTTTCCACTCCTGGTAAAGGGGTAATTACCCTTTTCCACTCCTGGTAAAGGGGTAATTACCCTTTCCCAGGCTTGGTAAAGGGTTAACAATGATTACTAATAGTATAACAGCAAACTTTAATAGTAGCACTAACAAAGTCTAACACTAGCATATTCTAACACTAACACACTAACAACAAAACTCAGAACACTAACAACAACACTAATAAACTAACGACAACACAAATACACTCGAAACAAGAACACTAACCATATTTAACAACGGTGGTAATAAATTCTAACAGCAACGCCAACAACACATCGTAATAACACATTCCTGTTATTACGATTTCGTGAGTCGTGACTTAGCAAGAGAGGGCTGACCTGAGGGCGTACTCTTGGGAGTAGGTATGTAGGGCTGGCATGATGTGGCTATGAACGGAGTCTGGGGGCGTCAGCAGCGTTGTGGGCGGACTGATGGTCTGGTAGGGGCCCAGGCCGCCAACACTGTCCATGTATAGCGGCTCGTGGCCGTAAGACAGGCTGGAAGCTGTGGGCGGGGAGGGCTGCATGGTGGGTGGCTGTCCTGGGTAAGGTGGGATGTACACTGATGATGTCACAGTCCTGTAGGAGAGAGTTAAGAATGAAAAATGCTATGGGGATACCGACAAGATGTGAAAAAACAGACACATCTGTACAGTATATTTCGCCACAAAACATTTCCCCGAATAAATGTCCTCAATTATCCATAAGTTTACTTGTCCACAAGATTCTTACCTCAGCTGAGGTATGATTGTTGTCGTAGTGGTTATTAGTGAGGAAAGAAGGGAAGTGGCTCCTGACACGGGGCTTTATCAGATGGTGGCGAAAACAGGAGAAATGTATCTCTGGATACATGCCGAAAATATCCTTGCACGACAGGACTCGTAGCAATGGATTCGAATTGGACAAAGATTTAGAAAGGGTTCAGGGAAGCACTAGTTAAGCAACAGAGTTGTAGATGAGTGGAACAAACTTCCAAGTTGTGTCACTGGAACGAGAATTTTGGATAGCTTTAAATGTAGGTTGGATGGGTATATGGGTACCCGTGTTCCTTCATTCTTGTGTTCAACAGCTGGTTTATCCCACTTAGATTTACACCACTTTTAAAAAACAATGGCTTACTACCTAACAGAAAAGAGAAGTCTGGAGTTTACCTGGAGAGGGTTTCGGGGGTCAACGCCCCCGAGGCTCGGTCTGAGACCAGGCTGTTGTTAGTTTATTCGCCAGAGATAATACTCTGACAAGAAACTTTTTTTCATATAAGCTTTCCCGTTCATTGGTGCTACCCCATGGCAGGGCAGTCGAAGGAGAATAGTATTAAATGATCTTTAGCTGCTCACCAAGATTACTATTATACTAAAATAACATGTGCTGAAGCTGTATTACGTCTTATGGCAGGGAGAAGCATAGAAAAATGAAAATGGACAAAGAGAAGTGGATTGTAGGGCGCAATGTCATACAGCAACACTGGTAGCTTCATGCATTAACACCGTGCGGTACAAACCTGAGTGTGGTGTAGGAGGGCGGGGGATCGAAGGAGTGTGCTGGTGGAGGGTCAGAGGACAACGAAGTGAGGGGATCAGGTCCCCGGAACGCCTCTCCGACCCTGCTGAAGGCGCTCTCGATGCTTGGCAGCTTGGCGGCGGTGATGGGGGTCAGGTCGCTACTGCCGATGGTGTCCTCGCTGCGGAAGAGCTCCGAGGACGGCAGCCCCAGACTCTCACTGCTGCTACCACCGGAGATATCCAGGACGCCCGAGTCCACTGATATATTCCCCGCTGGGGAGGGCGAGGACGGCACCACAGGGGCGGTCCTGGCCAGTAGAGGATCCCCTCGAGGTCCCCCGGGGCTAAAGTCCACAGGAGCGTCCTGAGGGGCGCTGTTCTTGTACGTGTAAGTGAGGCTGTCGTTCTGGGTGTTTGTTTTGTCAACACTGGAAGCGGCGGTGACTACTGGAAGAGTGATAACTCGACCGTGATGTCGAAGCTGGATGATATCTCCACGCCCTGGGATGCGTGTGATGTTACTCTCAGAGTCAGGGAAGAAATGCACTTCCACGGCGTTCTCTGGCAAGATCAGACCACCTGCTACTTTGCTGACTTCTTCTCCGATTCCACTGTTATTGCTAACACTACTGCTACAGCTATTATTGCTGCTATTTTTACTGTTGTTTGTTGTTATCACTGTAGTTGAGACTTTTACCACAGGTCTGCTATTGGTGGTTGTGGTGGTGGTGCTGCAGGAGGTACTAGTGCTCCTATTGTTAACTCTAGCACTGTTGGTGCTTTTGGAGGTGGGAGTATTGGTGGTAGTGATAATGCGAGTAACAGGGCGAGTCTTGAGAGTAACTAATGAGGAGTCGCGTCCTGCTCCTCCTTCTGCTGAAGATTTCACAAACTTTTGAAACTTAGGCATGATGACCCGACGAAAGGACTGACCTCCACCCTCACCTGCAAAGTGATATAAATAAAACTAAAGAAACATATTTAGGTGAATTAGACACGGGACTTCTGCAGCCAAATGAGGAATTCAACGAGTAGTCATCATCATGTGGTGAGTTCTGCGTATTTTGAATGACTGTATAAAATCAGTCATATAAATTAGCTGAGAGCTAGTCACGGTGCATATATTGTTTATGTCTGGGCAATATATACCTATAATAATAGTTATAAATAATAATAATGCGGCCAAATGAGGAGACCATTGACATACAAGATATAAGAAAAGAAAATACTATCTGAAATATCTGAAAATTAAGCAGTAAAATCAGATGAGAATATCTCACTGGGGTTTAAAAAAAATGTGTTGGGAACTAGACTGCCTACTCCGAATTATTGCCAAGAAATCAATAAAATACGAAAAATCAACGTACATAAACACACACACACACAGAAAGAACGTACACACATAACATTATGATTATTGCACATATGGGGGAGCGCTAAACCTGTAACAGTCATACAGCACCTGATAATTGGGAGGCAATCAGATTCACTCAAAGGAAAGGGAGGGATACCTCCCATTATTTTTAATCAAGAGCCCTTCACCGGCATCAAGGCCCCTCGCTGGAGGAGTACCTTCACCGGCATCAAGGCCCCTCCCTGGAGGAGTACCTTCACCGGCATCAAGGCTTCTCCCTGGAGGAGTACCTTCACCGGCATCAAGGCCCCTCCCTGGAGGAGTACCTTCACCGGCATCAAGGCCTCTTCCTGGAGGAGTACCTTCACCGGCATCAAGGCCCCTCCCTGGAGGAGTACCCTCACCGGCATCAAGGCCCCTCCCTGGAGGAGTACCCTCACCGGCATCAAGGCCCCTTCCTGGAGGAGTACCTTCACCGGCATCAAGGCCCCTCCCTGGAGGAGTACCTTCACCGGCATCAAGGCCCTCCCTGGAGGAGTACCTTCACCGGCATCAAGGCCCCTCCCTGGAGGAGTACCTTCACCGGCATCAAGACCCCTTCCTGGAGGAGTACACACACAACACACATAACAAGTATTAGCGGTCAAGTGACTAAATCAGATTCTAAGTTACCATCAATTAATGGACTGTAAACTGTGCTGGACAACAGGTGTGCGGGGCGCCATCAGATAAGAAACATTAAAATTAAATTGTGTCGTAGTGAGCGTGAGAGCGTAAGGGAGTCCATGGGAACGACAGGAACGACATGGGAACCATAGGAACAACATGGGAACTACAGGTACGACATGGGAACCACAGGAACAACATGGGAACGACAGGTACGACATGGGAACCACAGGAACAACATGGGAACCACAGGTACGACATGGGAACCACAGGTACGACATGGGAACCACAGGAACAACATGTGAACCACAGGAACAACATGGAAATGACAGGTACGACATGGGAACCACAGGAACAACATGGGAACGACAGGAACGACATGGGAACCATAGGAACAACATGGGAACGACAGGTACGACATGGGAACCACAGGAACAACATGGGAACGACAGGAACGACATGGGAACCACAGGAACAACATGGGAACCACAGGAACAACATGGGAACCACAGGAACAACATGGGAACCACAGGAACAACATGGGAACCACAGGAACAACATGGGAACTACAGGAACGACATGGGAACTACAGGAACAACATGGGAACGACAGGAACGACATGGGAACGCTCACCGTCCATATCCAGGAGCTCTGTCGAGAAGCTAGTTGGTTAAAGGGGGTTTAAAGCCTTTCAACTACACGAGGGTCAATGAGGCTGCATACAACCAGTCAAGAATATTTTATTCCTTAAAAAACGGATTAGAATAAAATCTCATTGTACGTACACTGAGAGACATACACAACACGCTGTATGTCTCAGTATAATGAAGTATTCTGCACACCCAATGGTGCATGTATATCCTTCATGTAGGATAGTATAGGAGAAGGTTTAGTGCCCTCCACTTCAGCTACAAACTCCCCTTGAAAAAGCGATGGTGTAGTTTCTCTGGCATATATTAAACCCAACCTGGGTACTGAATAGAAAAGGTGGTATCAGAGTTCATGCAAAGAGAATTAACCATTATTACGAACGTTACTGCGAAGATCACCATCATTACTGATGGAAGTGACCGGTGACCCACAACCTTGGAGGTGATAAATAACCTACTTCACAGGAGAATACAGAGGCTTCTCCCCAAAGTTATTTGTATAAATATATATTCTAGCAAAAAAAAAAAAAAAACACTCACTCTGAACGTGTTGGCTCGGATTTATCCTCTTTTCTGCAACACTGCAAGCTCCTGATGATGTGTTGATTGCAATACGAAAGGCCGATAAAAATATATATATATATATATATATATATATATATATATATATATATATATATATATATATATATATATATATATATATATATATATATATATATATATATATATATATATATATATATATATATATATATATATATAAGTAGAGTAACACCTGTTTAAGTGGAAAGGGAAGGGAGGGGTAAGAGTGAGAGAGAGGGAGGGGCAGGGGGAGGGTGAGTGTGTGGTCTGAAAGAGAGGGTGAGGGTGATAGGGAAGTTGAAAGCAAGGATGAGAGTGATGGGGAGGTTGAAAGTGAGGGGGGTGAGGGGGAGTGTGAGGGGGGGGAGGGGGAGTGTGAGGGGTAAGGGGGGTGAGGGGAGTCTGAGGGGGGACTGGTTCCCATTAACTTACCAACACCTGCAGACGAGTAACACACACACATCCACCACAACTATCACCACCACCACAGCTATCACCACCACCACCACAGCTATCACCACCACCACCACAGCTATCACCACCACCACCACAGCTATCACCACCACCACCACAACTATCACCACCACAACTATCATCACCACCTCTATCACCACCACCACAACTGACACCACCACCACAACTGTCACCACCACCACAACTATCACCACCACCTCTATCACCACAAACCACAACTATCACCACCACCACCACAACTATCACCACCACCTCTATCAACACCACCACAACTATCACCACCACCACAACTGTTACAACCACAACTATCACCACCATCACAACTATTACCACCACCACAACTATTACCACCACAACTATCGCCACCACAACTATCACCACCACCACAATTATCACCACCAAAATTACTATCACCACCACCACAACTATCACCACCATCATATCTATCACCACCAAAATTACTATCACCACCACCATATCTATCACCACCAAAATTACTATCACCACCACCACAACTATCACCACCATCATATCTATCACCACCAAAATTACTATCACCACCACCACAACTATCACCACCATCATATCTATCACCACCAAAATTACTATCACCACCACCACAACTATCACCACCATCATATCTATCACCAAAATTACTATCACCACCACCACAACTATCACCATCATATCTATCACCACCAAAATTACTATCACCACCACCACAACTATCACCACCACCCCCACCACAACCACCGCCACCACCACCACAACTACCACCACTGATGCTACCACAACTTGCAAGGGGGTAACCGAACAATTTGTCCAGCAAAGATTTTCAATAAAGGGAAAAAATCAACGAATCAGGCCAGAAAAACGAGCGTTCGTTATTTATTTTGTTACTGTAGTCACAGGGAGCCATGGAGCCATGGAGCCAGGGAGCCAGGAAGCCAGGGAGCCAGGGAGCCAGGGAGCCATGGAGCCAGGGAGCCATGGAGCCAGGGAGCCAGGGAGCCATGGAGCCAGGGAGCCAGGGAGCCAGGGAGCCAGGGAGCCAGGAAGCCAGGGAGCCATGGAGCCATGGAGCCATGGAGCCAGGGAGCCATGGAGCCATGGAGCCAGGGAGCCAGGGAGCCATGGAGCCATGGAGCCAGGGAGCCAGGAAGCCAGGGAGCCAGGGAGCCATGGAGCCATGGAGCCATGGAGCCAGGGAGCCATGGAGCCAGGGAGCCATGGAGCCATGGAGCCAGGGAGCCAGGGAGCCATGGAGCCAGGGAGCCAGGGAGCCAGGAAGCCAGGGAGCCAGGGTGCCAGGGAGCCAGGAAGCCAGGGAGCCAGGGAGCCAAGGTGCCAGGGAGCCAGGGTGCCAGGGAGCCAGGAAGCCAGGAAGCCAGGGTGCCAGGAAGCCAGGGTGCCAGGGTGCCAGGGTGCCAGGGAGCCAGGAAGCCAGGGTGCCAGGGAGCCAGGAAGCCAGGGAGCCAGGGTGCCAGGGAGCCAGGAAGCCAGGGAGCCAGGGTGCCAGGGAGCCAGGAAGCCAGGGAGCCAGGGAGCCATGGAGCCAGGGAGCCAGGGAGCCATGGAGCCATGGAGCCAGGGAGCCAGGAAGCCAAGGAGCCAGGGAGCCATGGAGCCATGGAGCCATGGAGCCAGGGAGCCATGGAGCCAGGGAGCCAGGGAGCCAGGGAGCCAGGAAGCCAGGGAGCCATGGAGCCAGGGAGCCAGGGAGCCATGGAGCCATGGAGCCAGGGAGCCAGGGAGCCATGGAGCCATGGAGCCAGGGAGCCAGGAAGCCAGGGAGCCAGGGAGCCATGGAGCCATGGAGCCATGGAGCCAGGGAGCCAGGGAGCCAGGGAGCCAGGGAGCCATGGAGCCAGGGAGCCATGGAGCCAGGGAGCCAGGGAGCCATGGAGCCAGGGAGCCAGGGAGCCATGGAGCCAGGGAGCCAGGGAGCCATGGAGCCAGGGAGCCAGGAAGCCAGGGAGCCAGGGAGCCATGGAGCCATGGAGCCAGGGAGCCATGGAGCCAGGGAGCCAGGGAGCCAGGGAGCCAGGGAGCCAGGGAGCCATGGAGCCAGGGAGCCAGGGAGCCAGGGAGCCAGGGAGCCAGGGAGCCAGGGAGCCAGGGAGCCAGGGAGCCAGGGAGCCATGGAGCCATGGAGCCATGGAGCCATGGAGCCAGGGAGCCAGGGAGCCAGGGAGCCAGGGAGCCAGGGAGTCAGGGAGCTAGGGAGCCAGAGAGCCAGGGAGCCAGGGAGCCAGGGAGCCAGGGAGCCAGGGAGCCAGGGAGCCAGGGAGCCAGGGAGCCAAAGAGCCAGGGAGCCAGGGAGCCAGGGAGCCAGGGAGCCATGGAGCCATGGAGCCAGGGAGCCAAAGAGCCAGGGAGCCACAGAGCCAGGGAGCCAGGGAGCCAGGGAGCCAGGGAGTCAGGGAGCCAGGGAGCCATGGAGCCATGGAGCCAGGGAGCCAGGGAGCCAGGGAGCCAAAGAGCCAGGGAGCCAACGAGCCAGGGAGCCAGGGAGTCAGAAAGTCAGGGAGCCAAAGAGCAGGGAGCCAGGGAGCCAGGGAGCCATGGAGCCAGGGAGCCAGGGAGCCATGGAGCCAGGGAGCCAGGGAGCCAAAGAGCCAGGGAGCCAAAGAGCCAGGGAGCCAGGGAGCCAAAGAGCCAGGGAGCCAGGGAGTCAGGGAGCCAGGGAGCCAGGGAGCCAGGGAGCCAGGGAGCCAAAGAGCCAGGGAGCCAGGGAGCCAGGGAGCCAAAGAGCCAGGGAGCCAGGGAGCCAAAGAGCCAGGGAGCCAGGGACCCAGGGAGTCAGGGAGCCAGGGAGCCATGGAGCCATGGAGCCAGGGAGCCAGGGAGCCAAAGAGCCAGGGAGCCAGGGAGCCAGGGAGTCAAAGAGCCAGGGAGCCAGGGAGCCAGGGACCCAGGGAGTCAGGGAGCCAGGGAGCCAAAGAGCCAGGGATCGAGGGAGCAAGGGAGCCAGGGTCGAGCTAAGGGAGGATAGGTCCAATTCCTTACATCGACAAGGGAGAGTAAGTCCAATTACTTATATCAACAAGGGAGGACACGTCCAGTTTCTTAATCATCAAGGGAGAATAAGTCATATTCCTTACATCAGCAAGTGAGATTGAGCGCAGTTCCTTATATCAAGAGCCCCTCTCCAGCATCAAGGCACCCCTCATAGCGCAGTTCCTTATATCAAGAGCCCCTCTCCAGCATCAAGGCACCCCTCATAGAGCAGTTCCTTATATCAAGAGCCCCTCTCCAGCATCAAGGCACCCCTCATAGCGCAGTTCCTTATATCAAGAGCCCCTCTCCAGCATCAAGGCACCCCTCATAGCGCAGTTCCTTATATCATGAGCCCCTCTCCAGCATCAAGGTACCCCTCATAGCGCAGTTCCTTATATCAAGAGCCCCTCTCCAGCATCAAGGCACCCCTCATAGCGCAGTTCCTTATATCAAGAGCCCCTCTCCAGCATCAAGACACCCCTCATAGAGCAGTTCCTTATATCAAGAGCCCCTCTCCAGCATCAAGGCACCCCTCATAGTGCAGTTCCTTATATAAAGAGCCCCTCTCCAGCATCAAGGTACCCCTCATAGCGCAGTTCCTTATATCAAGAGCCCCTCTCCAGCATCAAGGCACCCCTCATAGCGCAGTTCCTTATATCAAGAGCCCCTCTCCAGCATCAAGGCACCCCTCATAGCGCAGTTCCTTATATCAAGAGCCCCTCTCCAGCATCAAGGCACCCCTCATAGCGCAGTTCCTTATATCAAGAGCCCCTATCCAGCATCAAGGCACCCCTCATAGCGCAGTTCCTTATATCAAGAGCCCCTCTCCAGCATCAAGGCACCCCTCATAGCGCAGTTCCTTATATCAAGAGCCCCTCTCCAGCATCAAGGCACCCCTCATATCGCAGTTCCTTATATCAAGAGCCCCTATCCAGCATCAAGGCACCCCTCATAGCGCAGTTCCTTATATCAAGAGCCCCTCTCCAGCATCAAGGCACCCCTCATAGAGCAGTTCCTTATATCAAGAGCCCCTCTCCAGCATCAAGGCACCCCTCATAGCGCAGTTCCTTATATCAAGAGCCCCTCTCCAGCATCAAGGCACCCCTCATAGAGCAGTTCCTTATATCAAGAGCCCCTCTCCAGCATCAAGGCACCCCTCATAGCGCAGTTCCTTATATCAAGAGCCCCTCTCCAGCATCAAGGCACCCCTCATAGCGCAGTTCCTTATATCAAGAGCCCCTCTCCAGCATCAAGGCACCCCTCATAGCGCAGTTCCTTATATCAAGAGCCCCTCTCCAGCATCAAGGCACCCCTCATAGCGCAGTTCCTTATATCAAGAGCCCCTCTCCAGCATCAAGGCACCCCTCATAGCGCAGTTCCTTATATCAAGAGCCCCTCTCCAGCATCAAGGCACCCCTAATAGCGCAGTTCCTTATATCAAGAGCCCCTCTCCAGCATCAAGGCACCCCTCATAGCGCAGTTCCTTATATCAAGAGCCCCTCTCCAGCATCAAGGCACCCCTCATAGAGCAGTTCCTTATATCAAGAGCCCCTCTCCAGCATCAAGGCACCCCTCATAGCGCAGTTCCTTATATCAAGAGCCCCTCTCCAGCATCAAGGCACCCCTCATAGCGCAGTTCCTTATATCAAGAGCCCGTCTCCAGCATCAAGGCACCCCTCATAGCGCAGTTCCTTCTATCAAGAGCCCCTCTCCAGCATCAAGGCACCCCTCATAGCGCAGTTCCTTTTATCAAGAGCCCCTCTCCAGCATCAAGGCACCCCTCATAGCGCAGTTCCTTATATCAAGAGCCCCTCTCCAGCATCAAGGCACCCCTCATAGAGCAGTTCCTTATATCAAGAGCCCCTCTCCAGCATCAAGGCACCCCTCATAGCGCAGTTCCTTATATCAAGAGCCCCTCTCCAGCATCAAGGCACCCCTCATACAATTGTTATAATTGCCACGTCATCACATTTCATTCAACTATTAATATTTTATTTACTTTTACATTTATGAAGGAAAGCTAAACCCGTAGAGATAATACTGCACCTGGTCGTGGTTATTTAGCTATGCACCTGGTCGTGGTTATTTAGCTATGCACCTGGTCGTGGTTATTTAGCTATGCACCTGGTCGTGGTTATTTAGTTATGCACCTGGTCGTGGTTATTTAGCTATGTATCTGGTCGTGTTTATTTAGCTATGCACTTGGTCGTGGTTATTTAGCTATGCACCTGGTCGTGTTTATTTAGCTATGCACTTGGTCGTGGTTATTTAGCTATGCACCTGGTCGTGTTTATTTAGCTATGCACTTGGTCGTGGTTATTTAGCTATGCATCTTGTCGTGGTCATTTAGCTATGCACCTGGTCGTGGTTATTTAGCTATGCACCTGGTCGTGGTTATTTAGCTATGCACTTGGTCGTGGTTATTTAGCTATGCACCTGGTCGTGGTTATTTAGCTATGCACCTGGTCGTGGTTATTTAGCTATGCACCTGGTCGTGGTTATTTAGCTATGCACCTGGTCGTGGTTATTTAGCTATGCACCTGGTCGTGGTTATTTAGCTATGCATCTTGTCGTGGTCATTTAGCTATGCACCTGGTCGTGGTTATTTAGCTATGCACCTGGTCGTGGTTATTTAGCTATGCACTTGGTCGTGGTTATTTAGCTATGCACCTGGTCGTGGTTATTTAGCTATGCACCTGGTCGTGGTTATTTAGTTATGCACCTGGTCGTGGTTATTTAGCTATGCACCTGGTCGTGGTTATTTAGCTATGCACCTGGTCGTGGTTATTTAGCTATGCACCTGGTCGTGGTTATTTAGTTATGCACCTGGTCGTGGTTATTTAGCTATGCACCTGGTCGTGTTTATTTAGCTATGCACCTGATCGTGGTTATTTAGCTATGCACCTGGTCCTATTTATTTAGCTATGCACCTGGTCGTGGTTATTTAGCTATGCACCTGGTCGTGGTTATTTAGCTATGCACCTGGTCGTGTTTATTTAGCTATGTATCTGGTCGTGTTTATTTAGCTATGCACCTGGTCGTGGTTATTTAGCTATGTATCTGGTCGTGTTTATTTAGCTATGTATCTGGTCGTGTTTATTTAGCTATGTATCTGGTCGTGTTTATTTAGCTATGCACCTGGTCGTGTTTATTTAGCTATGTATCTGGTCGTGTTTATTTAGCTATGTATCTGGTCGTGTTTATTTAGCTATGCACCTGGTCGTGTTTATTTAGCTATGTATCTGGTCGTGTTTATTTAGCTATGTATCTGGTCGTGTTTATTTAGCTATGTATCTGGTCGTGTTTATTTAGCTATGTATCTGGTCGTGTTTATTTAGCTATGTATCTGGTCGTGTTTATTTAGCTATGCATCTGGTCGTGTTTATTTAGCTATGCATCTGGTCGTGTTTATTTAGCTATGTATCTGGTCGTGTTTATTTAGCTATGCATCTGGTCGTGTTTATTTAGCTATGTATCTGGTCGTGTTTATTTAGCTATGCATCTGGTCGTGTTTATTTAGCTATGTATCTGGTCGTGCTTATTTAGCTATGCACCTGGTCGTGTTTATTTAGCTATGTATCTGGTCGTGTTTATTTAGCTATGCACCTGGTCGTGTTTATTTAGCTATGCATCTGGTCGTGGTCATTTAGCTATGCACTTGGTCGTGGTCATTTAGCTATGCACTTGGTCGTCTTTATTTAGCTATGCACTTGGTCGTGTTTATTTAGCTATGCATCTGGTCGTGGTCATTTAGCTATGCACTTGGTCGTGGTCATTTAGCTATGCACTTGGTCGTGTTTATTTAGCTATGCACTTGGTCGTGTTTATTTAGCTATGCACTTGGTCGTGTTCATTTAGCTATGCACTTGGTCGTGTTCATTTAGCTATGCACTTGGTCGTGGTCATTTAGCTATGTACTTGGTCGTGGTCATTTAGCTATGCACTTGGTCGTGGTCATTTAGCTATGCACTTGGTCGTGGTCATTTAGCTATGTACTTGGTCGTGGTCATTTAGCTATGCACTTGGTCGTGGTCATTTAGCTATGCACTTGGTCGTGGTTATTTAGCTATGCACTTGGTCGTGGTCATTTAGCTATGCACTTGGTCGTGTTCATTTAGCTATGCACTTGGTCGTGTTCATTTAGCTATGCACTTGGTCGTGGTCATTTAGCTATGCACTTGGTCGTGGTCATTTAGCTATGCACTTGGTCGTGGTTATTTAGCTATGCACTTGGTCGTGGTTATTTAGCTATGCACTTGGTCGTGGTCATTTAGCTATGCACTTGGTCGTGGTTATTTAGCTATGCACTTGGTCGTGGTTATTTAGCTATGCACTTGGTCGTGGTTATTTAGCTATGCACTTGGTCGTGGTCATTTAGCTATGCACTTGGTCGTGGTTATTTAGCTATGCACTTGGTCGTGTTCATTTAGCTATGCACTTGGTCGTGGTTATTTAGCTATGCACTTGGTCGTGGTCATTTAGCTATGCACTTGGTCGTGTTTATTTAGCTATGCACTTGGTCGTGTTCATTTAGCTATGCACCTGATCGTGTTTATTTAGCTATACACTTAATCTTTGTTTATTTGGAAAAGAGGAGAGGAAGGGAATGGAGGATGATGTACCCAAACATTCAGAGACCAAATAAAGTTGATATGTAAGTCAAAGAAACATAAATCGTTCAGCAGCTGTACCCAATTACTGCTTATAGAAATATTTCAGCCACGTTTCTGTTTATTAGAGTACGTCTGTGTTAGGTTCTACAGGGTTCCACTGAGTTCAAATCTGGGGACAAATACTAAGGTTAGAGTACGTCTGTGTTATGCTCTATAGGGTTCTACTGAGATCCAATCTGGGTACCAATACTTAGGTCAGAGTACGTCTGTGTTAGGTTCTACAGGGTTCTACTGAGATCCAATATGGGTACCAATACTTAGGTCAGAGTACGTCTGTGTTAGGTTCTACAGGGTTCCACTGAGATCCAATCTGGGTACCAATACTTAGGTCAGAGTACGTCTGTGTTAGGTTCTACAGGGTTCTACTGAGATCCAATCTGGGTACCAATACTTAGGTCAGAGTACGTCTGTGTTAGGTTCTACAGGGTTCTACTGAGATCCAATCTGGGTACCAATACTTAGGTCAGAGTACGTCTGTGTTAGGTTCTACAGGGTTCCACTGAGTTCAAATCTGGGGACAAATACTAAGGTTAGAGTACGTCTGTGTTAGGCTCTATAGGGTTCCACTGAGATTAAATCTGGGTACCAATACCAAGGTTAAAGTACGTGTGTGTTGGGTTCCACTAATATTAAACATGGAGACCCACGTGAGAGTGGGATTCATGGGAACACAGCTTACCTGGCAGAGGTATCTCTGTTTGTAGGTCACCCAAGACATGATGGAATAACGTCCAGGAAATTGTGGCTTAAGGTACCCACCTGGGTCACATCCAGCATGGGTCTGGCAGTGTGTAGGACTCTGCTCTTCCAGAGCAGAGTCCTCGACGCATCATGGAAAGGGGTAGAGTTTATCTGGATTAAGCCACAATGTCCAGCTTACTTCCATTAAGGTCCTTTGATCCTTTTTCGCTGCTAACATCTAGGTATCCATTTACTGCTAGGTGACCTGGGTCAACAGGTGTAAAGAAACTTGCCCATCATTTCCAACTGTCAGGATCGAGGGCGGATCTTGCCTTAGAGTACCCAGAAAGCGGAAGTAATAGGATATTTGTCAAGGAAACTGCACCTGCAGTGAGGTAGTGGGTATCAACAAAGTTATGAAAGGGCAAGGGCAGGCAAAATTATTATATTCACAGAGAAGTGCTTAACTCGTAGGGGTGACACAGCACTAGGAGAATGAGAATTAATCAGGTTTGATTAAAGGAAGAAATAGGGTAATTTTAAGGTTTAAGAAGAACCAGGTCTTCACAAACATTGAAGCTCTCATTGGAATCGACGTGAGAAGAGCGAGCACGGGGATGGGAGCATCAGTAAAGCTTCACTTATCCTGTTTACAACCGGTCAAGAATACTCTATCCCTTACATAAGGATTACAGTAACCTTTCAGTGTATATATACACCGAGAGATATCCACCTTTATTGTGTATATGCCTGGGTGGGGATCGTGGTTCCCCGCAAGGTTTGTATCTTCCGTCGGTATTGTGCGTAGTGCCATGTTAGTTGGCATGGCTGAGGGGCACTTATCTGTATTATCCAGTGGAGGGCCACCATGCTGCCCGCTTCACCAACCACCGTCTCACACACACACTAACGATGAAACTGCGAATGCGACAGACAAGTGTTGCTTCAGCACTGATTTTGGCCAGGTGATGTGGGATAAACAGGTGGGAAGGAGAAGCACCCGTTGGTCCAGACACTTGCACTTCCCACAGATGCTGCCCACACAGCTGTACATGTGTTTCTGCCCCGTAATGTCCCCCACCCTCCCTCCCCCACAATACTTCAGCTACATATCTAGCATAGCACATTTGTGATCCCCTTCAGGTAGACTGTGCCTTACCTGTGTGACGCAGGAGTCTGTGGTGGTTGTGATGCAGCAGCCGCAGGTGTGTCGCAGGTGTGAGCAGGAAGACTGCGGAAACACGTGTGCCGACACCAGTCCACTGCTACCGCCCCCGCTCTCTCGCTCCCCACCTACTACCTATAACCACGCCCTGAAGGGGAGGGGTATTGCAGGTTGGGAAGCTTGAGGCTAGGAGAGAGGAGGATAAGGGCATCTACCATTCGTCTTCACCCTCCCATCGTTAAATACTTTACAATTACCATGGGCATCCCGTCCAAGAGGTGAAGAGCAGAGCAAGCGAAAGGGAATTAGGGGAAGTATCACCAGGTAGGCTACAGCTGAATTGATTTCACTGAACACCTGTTTATACATAGATGTGCACACATTAACACTGCCCAAGTTTATTCTAGTTCACACACTTCATTTTTAGCTTCCATGGAAGCACTAAAGCAGTATGGCTCTTACCGCTTCCCTTCCAGTAATTTTTTAATTTGGTATTTTTTAGTGGTTGCCTAAATTTTTTTCTTCCTCCAGAATTTCAATTTTATTTCGCTCGTAACTCGAAAATACCTCATCCTATCGGCTTTAAATTCGACGCTTTTTTACGAGTACCAGATTCTTGGAGCAAATGATGCAGGACCCGATCCTAACATGAATAACTTCCAAAATCCTCAGTGGCGAATCTTCAAAAACATTAAAAAACATGCCTCATAATTCGATGACAGTGGAGAGTTTAAGTCAAGTGTCCAGGTGATGCAAATTTGACCATTTTAAGTGTAAAATTGTGTGAAATTTTTATTCTCGCTAAATCACGTTAAATATCTTTTAGTTTACCTCTTTTGAACGGCTTCAGTATTTAATGGCCGATGCATCTAAGGGGCAGAATAGAACCCACTGTTTTTATTATTATTATTATTATTATTATTATTATTATTATTATTATTATTATTATTATTATTATTATTATTATTATTATTATATTCAGGAGGCAGTGGTAACCCCGTGCTAGCAATATAACACCAGGTGATTTCGAGAGGTAGGGGGTAATTAAATTTGATCCAAGGAAGGAGGCAAGGTAACTCCAGTTCCTTAGATCAAGAGCCCTTAACCAGCACGAAGGACACTCAGCTCGTTCTTCTTGTTCTCTCCAGTGTCTGGGTAAGAACACTGAACATTACCCGCAGTGAGTCAGTCAAACACAATCACACTTCATTAAAATATTTATTCAATATATTTGGTACAATAGGAATGTGTGTGTGCGAGAGTGTATACATTGTATTGGTGTTGCCATCTCTGTGTAAAGCTTTATATAAACCTTATTTGTGTTTCCGACATTCGACAAGTGTCAGAAGCGGCTCAGGTCTCCGCTGTTAGACCTGGGCTGCTTGTTTTATTGGGTTTGAAGCCTATCGACTACACGAGGGTCATGGAGGCTGCAAGTCATCTGTGCAACACCAGGCAAGGTGACTTTAACGCCTAAAATGAGAAATAAAGTAATCTTTCAGCGTATAAACACACCTCGTAGTGTATATATACCGATACTTCTCGGTATATATACACAGATACATAAATCTTGGTTTTTATACTCTGAGAGATACACATCTCCCAGTGCACATATACTAAATGATGTATACATCTTGGTATACTCGGTATATACACACACACACATATATATATATATATATACATATACATATATATATATATATATATATATATATATATATATATATATATATATATATATATGTATATGTATATGTATATATATATATATATATATATATATATATATATATATATATATATATATATATATATATATATATATATATATATATATATATATATACATCTTGATGTTTATACACTGAGAGATACCTTTCGGTGTATATACCTTTGTGAGAACTAAATTCTCCATACATTACAGCCCAAGATATAGCCATATTTGTTAGGTAAAGTTTTCCTATACACAAGTACGTCTATCTTGAGCCGCACAGAAAGAAGAGAATGATCCCAAGGAGAGTTATTGTGGGTGAAAAAACTAGATCGGGGAATAAATATCTATTGGGTTAACTATTAATAAAGTGTTGGGTTATAATGAAGCTCACTCAGGGTGAGGATAATCACTCACACAATAAAAATCTGAAACAAGATCACATATTCTAGAGGTTTAGAAGAACGATGCTTAGATTAATACTTAGAGAACTCTGAACCCGTCTCATCCATACAGTGAATTTGTTAGAAAAAGACCTGACTCGTAAAACCAGAGCACTCTTGGCGACATGACTGACCAGGTGCATGACTTACTAGGTTACAAACATGGGAAGAGAGAAACTATTGAGAGGACAACACGCGAGGCTGGTCAAGGAATAACAGACATTCTGAAGAGTAAAAATACATTTAAACAACACACAACTTCTAAACGATATCAAAATGTTTACTTTCCAGCCCAGATATGTACAGAATATATGTATGAAAATATCTCTCACGTGAAGTAGTTACATACAGAAGGTAACAACACTACTGTAACTACTAGGTTATAGGATGGTGCTAATCTTTGTGATTACTATCATGTTTCCATGCAATATTTAAGGCAAAGTGCAAAATAAAATATGTATTCTAAATAAAAATAGTAATTTATAACTATAATAGTTTAAAAGTGAACAGAGTATCAGTATGAGATGTAAAAACAGGGGAAAAAGATCTCTTTTTTTGTGTCACAGTGCCAGAATGAGGAACGGAATGACTTAAATTTTTCGAAATATAATCTCACATGTACCCTGGCTAAAGCCAAGCAAGATAAAGCATGTTATAATAGGATAAATGAGTAAGGGCAGTGCTTCCCTTCTTATCTGGATAGTATGTATTATCAATAATGGAAGGCTGATCTACTTTAGGCTCTATACAACAATAAACGATGATACAGAGGGAAGTGTGTATCCTAGAGAAGTGCCACTGGTCAGTAATCACCAGGTGACCTCACCCAGGAGACCTAGGAGGACTTGCCCAGTCTCAGGGGAGACACGGGCACCTGGCTATCTTCAAGGTATGTTAATACACAACATCTAAAATAGAACTAACACCTGTAAAAAGTGAAAAGTGTTTCAAGGACATCCCTAGATGTGTAATATATATTATATACGAGGTAAATACCACCAGTAGCAACACCCTCGCCAGCCTCATCAAACACACACACACACACACACACTGGTCATGTGTGTGTGCTCAAACCTCCATGTTTAAGGTACATTATTTTTACTAATCTTATTCTCCTTAACAAACTTGTAGTAATATTTTATTGGCTTTATCTCCTAACGCAGTATGAGTACTGTGGATTAGGAAGTAAAATTTGGCGAATATCGCAATAGTTGAATTGCCTTCTTAGCCTTTAATAAGAGTTAAAAGTGTATATTTGTAATATAAATAAAGGCAGAAATATTTATAAAGTTGTGTTGCTATAAACAGATGTATACTTTTTCTGCTTCCAGAAATCGAAAAAATTCTTTATGAAATAACTAATTTTTTCCCAGTGAAAATGTAGTTAACGAATTTTATTACTTATATATAATAAAAAAAAAAGCTTCTCTTCTCACACTATAAAGTGGAGAGGAGAATTTACATATATTCCAAGTTTCACAAAGGTGAGTGGTACCGAGACAGTGAAGCCTCACACACAACACTAGGCTGTGGCCATGGGGGCCAGGGGGGCCAGGGGGGGCCAGGGGGCCGGGGTGCTAGGGTTCCTGGGGGCCAGGAGGCCAGGGGGGCCAGGGGGTCCAGGGGGGCCAGGGATCCATGGGGCCAGGGGGCCAGCCACACCGAAAACTGGCAAGAACGAGCATTTTCCTGCCGAGTTCATCCCTTTGAACAACATGAAATGGAAACCCGTATCTAAATCAGTAAAATAACGACGTCTTAGGACTGAACCTACGGTAAGAAACACTGACAGTGCTCCGAGAATGTGGAAGTTTACCTAATGACTTGTGCAAGTCATTGTCAAATATTAAAAAAACCCACAGGTTCGACAGATTTTGACACAGAATAGACGATATACGCAGGATTAAAGTATTTTGGATTCACTGGTTTACCTGGAGTTTACCTGGAGAGAGTTCCGGGGGTCAACGCCCTCGCGGCCCGGTCTGTGACCAGGCCTCCTGACCATAAGTTAAAATGAACAAACTTTCTGTAGTAGTAGTGAATGAGCCAGACTCACCGTCCTCAGTACTGTGTTGGTGCTCTTATTTACACGAGTAGATGTGATCAGTCCCTCAAAGGAGTTTTGAATGAATGTGAATTATTATTATAACCTGTGAAAGCGCTAAACCGACAAGGGTCATACAGCGCTGCGGAGCAGTGAATGAATGTGAAGTGGTCTCTTGATACCAGATTTTGGAGGTACCAAATTTTCCTGATTACCTCCCTTTTTCTAGACCCTGTAAGACCCCCTACGAATTTAGTACTTTTTCTTGAATAATACAATAATGTGATTAGCATTAACAAATAAAAAGACACAATACCGTGACTGGAACAATACACAAATAACATTTACAAAGTCACACTAACGGAAAGGAGAGAAGGAGGCCTATATATACTGCCATCTTCCCTCCTTTCTGTTAGTGTGACTTTGTAAATGGTCCAAGTGGGACCGAAACGTCGTAGTAAGCTCCTCTCTCCTATATACTGGTTATCTGTGTAGTGTGATTAGCATTGTGCTACTACAGTATCCTACATAATTAAAATTATGAGGTTATTCAGTATTATTATAGAAAATGGTTGAAGTACAATGTTGATGTACCCAATTTCATTTGATGATAATGTGAAGCCTTATAATGGTGCGTAGCAGCGTCCAAGGCTCACAAATCACTTCAGTCATACATGTAACTCTCATGTATCGTTAACGGGATCTAAAACTTACACGAGAACAATAGTGCAGCGTCAAGGTTTAAGTGTACACGATAATGACAAATTAATGAATAAGACACGTATATAACATTTCTTCCAATGTCTCCAGCATAAAAGTCGTTTATCCATGAGGCTGGAGAAGGCCTTTTACACAGGCTAAATGTCTAGTCATTAAGATATCGAGGTGTTGTAAATGGGTCTTATTCATTAAGGTTTAAACGACATAGAAGCAATATTTCTCTTCAGGATACATGTAGTTTACTTAGATATTTCTTCTCCTGATGACTGCACGAGTTGTGATGGGTGATTAGCAGTGACCTTAAAAAAAGATGTGGGGGATGGGGATAAATATAATAAATAGACACTGTGTGTAGAGCAAACCTTAAATTACAGTTTACGTTTCACTCTGTATGGTCTACAAATAAAGGTTTACCCTCTTAATAGTTATTTTTTTTTTTTACCATATTGTCAGCAAGTCTCGCAGCCATTTCAGATATAAACACAGTAGCACCTCGCTGCGATATAGTAGGCTATGTAATCGGAACTTAAAGTCATCAGCTTAAACATACATATTTGAATTTTCCCAGGTAGAATATTTAATATGAAACGTAAAGCGACATACAATAGGTCTGTAAGTTCAGGCCATAATGATTGTGATCAGCAAAGTTAGTACAATGCTAAAACTTTTGGGAACATTTCTAACCATAGCTTTAGCCCCACACTAACCTTGTACTACACTGGCCCTATACCACACACTGGCCTTGGCCTTACAGTATCCTTGGGCCCCCCACAATGGCCCTTGGCCTTCACTGCCCCTGAGCCTCTTTACCTAGGTCTCGCTGCCCCTGGCCTTCACACTGCCTCTGAGTATGGTACTGCCCCTGGGCTTCACACTGCCTCTGAGTATGGTACTGCCCCTGGCCTTTACACTGCCTCTGAGTATCGTACTGTCCCTGGGTATCACACTGGCTTTGGGCTCCATAAAGGCCTTGGGCCTCACATTATTCATGGGCTTGACACTGGCTCTGGGCTCCAACCCGCTACTACACACTACAAGAGTCTTTTTTTTTTTAACATTTGCTACGATAGGAAGTTTTGAAAATATCGCATGAATCATCTAAAGATTTGCTATCCCAAATCTTCTCGAGTATACATAATCTTAGGTTAGGTTAAACTAGGTTTGAATAGGTTAGATTAGACCTCTCTAGATGAGTTTTAAGTGGGTTAGGTTTGATTAGGTAAGGTTTAATCGCGCTAGGTTGTTTGGCTAGGTTATATTTATGTAGGTTAGGCTTAAGTTAAGAAGGCAAATAATCAACTGAGCTAAATCAGGGTGACGAGTTTTGAGGTGGAATAAACAGGGAGAACCATTTTGAGGTAAACATTCAGAAGTTAATCTTTAGACGATTGCAATATATGTATATACATCTGAAGTTCTCTAATGATAACTGCTAAGTGACATTAAACCAAATGATACTCAAGATGCGACACACGTTAGCCAAATGAGACGAATATAACATCCAACTGGTCCCGTTCCAGCAGACGAAGTTGTGTTTCATGAAGACTGCTAGAGGAAGAAGTGGAAGGACACAGTTCTGTGTATCGTGATACATCAAGACCCTTCATGAGGGGATGCCTTAATGTTAGTGAAGAATTCTTTGGTCAAACCGGATTCCCTCTGGTTCCTCAGTCGTTTTGTGACTCCTACGGGTTCAACGCTTCCCCATGAATATAATAGTGGTATTTAATTCAAGATGTGCGACCTGTGGAATGATACACCAACTAAGTTGTCGTTATGAAGCCACTGAACATACAATATGAGGCTTATGATATCTTATGAAGATGTTTCGCCCTATTGAGCGAAACGTCTTCTCAGTAGTGGCATAAACGGCATATTGTGTCTTATTCATATACTTGTCGGTACATTTTACCATTGGTATACAGTGACACACTGCTGCACTATGTACATAATGTCTGGGAACAAGACCAAAGAGATGCCTCACACAGATTTCCACGTCTTGGTTTCTGCATCCAGTAATCCTTCAAGGGAAGACCTTGAAAGCCAGAGAAGTGATCTAGATCTATGGAACCAGAGCTTCCCTCTTCTTCGTAGGATAACCCCTCTTTTAATTCCCAATGAATATAATAATAATAATAATAATAATAATAATAATAATAATAATAATAATAATAATAATACTAATAATAATAATAATAATAATAATAATACATCCCGTAATTATTCTACAGTGATTTCAAGCTGCATTATCTTAGTCATTTTCATATTATTAAATCAAGATGTTGAAGATCGCTCACGAGTACACAGCTCACCAAACACACTCTCTTTGGAGAGGAATCTTACGGCCTTACGTTATGAGCATACAGTGTAGCTCTCGGGGCAGTAACTAGGCGACTTAGTAGTGTCAGTTTTGGACAGTTTACGCCAGAAGCAGTTTGTGTCAGGGATCCTCTATTATCTACTTCTTTGAGCACCGTTATCCACTGGCTGAAATTTTCACTTGTCTTGAATATAACTGGGAAACAAGGCATCCTATTTTCTCTTATTAACAAAAGCAGATTTCAAGGCAAGTGTAAATACCTAACAATATATACCTTCTGGGAATAGAACTGGCCAAGACTGCCTTTAAAATGTCGAACTATAAACCCTTTTTTCTAACTTCTTGAAGTTACCAGTTACCTCACCCGGATGTTCATCACTGGTGCTCCTGCTTGCATGTGGACCAAGTTACACAATAAATCTTGACGTCACTCGGTAGTGGTAGTGGGAGAGATCAGGGGTTCTGTGAAATACCTAATCTATTACACTGAAATAATTTACACTGAAAATAACTTTTGATTGTGGAAATATAAATATACAACAGTTGCCCTCTTAAATTTCACATCTCCTGAGCAAGATGGTAGGAATACTTCGCTACAAAATATAAATTTGTCACAAGTGAAATCCCAGTAACTTTACGCACTGTTTTAGGTAATGTGTTACAGTGAGGTGACGTCACACTGTAATTACACTTCAGACCAAGATGAAGTGACACAAGTTATATTTATAATGACTAACTGAAATCGGTGAATGCACTTTGTGTGGCTGAATGCACAGGCATCGAGGTCTTATGGAATGTTTTACTGATTATTTTTTTTAAATGGTCGCTAAGGACACTCGGACCAATCGGTTGAAGAGAAGTAATAACCCAAATGTAAACTGAAGACGTAATGGTTGCTGATCATCATTCTGTGTCATCGAGCTGTGTTTGAGGACTTCAGAGCACCACAGACCTTGTCAACACTGATCGAGGATCTTGGGGAGCTCCACAAACCTTGTGAGCATTAGTCGAAGGTTCTGTGAGTTGTTAAGACCTTGCGAACACTAGGTGAGGGGTCTCGGATCTCCACAGACCTTGTGAGCACTGGTTGAGAACCTCCTGGTAGCACCACAAACATTGTGAGCACTGTCCGAGGACCCCCGTGTAGCACCACACACCTTGTGAGCACTGGTCGAGGACTTACTGGTAGTATCACAGACCTTATGAACATGATCAAAGGTCTCAGAGCACCACAGATCCCGTGAGTGTACGCTTCAATGCTCGATGTTTTCCTTTCACTAAGCTGTCTCTTCGCACCACTTTCATAACTAGTTTTCTCGCCTATCCTTTACTCGCCTTCCACTTCACAAAACAAACTCTCCATAGTATTTATAGCTATAACTCTGAAGACCTTAAAGCTACATGAAACATGTGATTACACAACTCTTAGTTATAGTGTTTATGAGGACTCGAGTAGTAAAAAATGTGAAATACACGCACACACACACATAGATTAGACTCTGCAAAAAGCTAAATGATCAACACAATCTTCAACATATGCTGAACTCTCTACTATTTACGACTACGAGGACGTGGACTACGATAGAGACGGGGAAGTTCTAAGAGGCCGCTGATGGCGGATCTATCGAAAGACTTCAGGGGCGTCATATTGAGGGAACGGTGTCCAGGAGCCACGAAGGGTTAACAGACAAGTGTCAATTGAAGGCCACTAAGGGTAGACGCCAAGGAATGAATACCTTGGGGCCACTATAGGGAAGCTTGGATTTCCTATGTCACTGTGGCATTGAGAGGAGACAGAAAAAGCAGAGAGAGAAGGAGAGATGCGAGAGAGGGGTGAAAAATAAAGAGAGAAATAGACTGAGGCGAGAAAGGCGAGACCTCGAGAGGTTCCGGGGCTCCACAAACGACATAGGAAGGTGCAGCCGAATTCTGTATCAGCTGCCTGACTTAACTGAGTGTTTTCCTGGCCAATAATTGACCGGAAACATCATCCAGCCTCATTTCATCGTTGAACGACCAGGAGATGAGATCGAGCTTCATACTGACTGCAAGTCGACATGAAGATGTAAGACTACCAGAAGGCAAGGTCGGCGGAGTGTCTGACCTTGGGTCGAACAAGAGACAATACTGAGTGTCTTTCTGTTCGTAGGTCGATTCGAAAGACGCAGGTCGATCAGAAGAAAAGACTGAGTGTCTTCCTGTCCGTAGGTCGACGCAGGAAATAAGGTCGAGTGTTTCTGATTGCAGGACTATGATGAGAGAGAGTGGAGTGTGTGGGTGGCGGGGTTGCTAGCCCTAGGAGGGGCGGGCGATCCTCTCCTTTTGCTTCTTAACGAATTCCATCGCCATCTTCTCGTTGGTCCTCGTCTCCAGCACCTTCAGGATGATGTTATCTATGTGCAAGAAGAGAGGAAAATATAATAAATAAATGAATAAATTAATTTCTTTATATATATATATATATATATATATATATATATATATATATATATATATATATATATATATATATATATATATATATATATATATATATATATATATAAATAAGGCAGGGTGACCCGAAAAAAGCACTTTCACCATCACTCACACTATCACTGGCTTGTCAGTGGCGGGCAGATACGACAGTTCAGATGTCCCTCCAAACAGCAAATATCCCAAACCCCTCCTTTAGAGTTCAGGCATTGTGCTCTCCACCTCCACCGGTTTCCCTGAATCCCTTCAACAAAATATTAACCTGCTCACACCCCAACATTATTATTATATTATTATAATCAAAAAGAAGCGCTAAGCCACAAGGGCTATACAGCACTGCAGGGTAGGAAAGGAAGCGAGGGTATTGGGCGGCAGAAGGGGGAAGGGGCGATCAGTAGGTTACAGAAAACAGCGGGGTAGGGGATCACACTCCAACAGCTCGTCAACTATCAATTATTCTCCGACTGACCTGGGTCTTTCTGGAACATGAGGTTGAACTCAATGGGCTTGAGACCGTGGAAGTTGTCGACGGAGGTGGAGGAAGGAACGACGCCAGGGATGGTATTGAGGGAGAGGAACGCCTCCCCGCCGAAGTCATTGCAGGTGATCACGTCGTGGTCCATCACGGTGAAGAGGATCATGGCGCCCTCTGACTGACAGCTCTCCAGTGTCGCTGGGCTGTCGGAGTCACATAGTAACTTTGTAGGCGCCTGTTTATTGCAAACCAAAGCTTATTACCTCGCTCCACAGGTACTATTTGGCCCTTACATGTGTAGCTTTTCCCTATGAATGTACTACTGTCACTAATAATGTTAATAATAGCAATATGTACACGTTATTTTAAACCAAAAGCACTACGAGTGCAAAGCAAATATTTAGTGGGTATCATCTTTGTTATGTGTCAAGAATAAGAAGTCTGCAGGAGTCAGTGTCAACCATCATTTGTTAATTTATTTTAGTATAAGTTAATTATAATAAACTATATAACTATATCATTTTTCTCTACATGTATAAATAATTCATGATAAGTGCTAAACCCATCTGGGTCATTCAACACATCTGTTTGAGTGTAAGTGTAGCAGTTCTTCTGTGTGAGTATAAGTGTTACAGTTTGTATGTGTGAATGTAAGTGCTACTACACTCTTAAATAAAGCCATGAAAGAGTATCCTACGTACAACTCGAAGCACTCATCGAAAAGGGGATTTAGCGTCTTCTTGTGGACGTTGGTCTGCTGGGGCGCCGAGCCTGGGAAGAGACGCCGGGGTAACATCTCTATCACAACGAAGGGATCGCTGAAGCCTGTAAGGAAGGCGACCACACTTGTATCCACGATCCACACTGCCTTATCTATGATGACTTTCAAAGTATCTTCCCAAGAACATAAGGAAAGTGAATAAAAAGTCACAATACCGTGACTGCATCTATGTATAAATAACCCGCACATAAACAACGGTACATAGCTTTAAGCAGAGGTATGATAAAGCTCACGGTTCAGGGAGAGTGACCTAGGAGCGACCAGTGAAGAGGCAGGGCCAGGAGCTTGGAATCGACCCCTGCAACCTCAACTAGGTGAGTACAACTAGGTGAGTACAACTAGGTGAGTACAACTAGGTGAGTACAACTAGGTGAGTACAACTAGGTGAGTACAGGGGGGGATTGAACTTGCTGCTAGTGAGTCGTAAAACTCCAGACCGGTTCGTTAGCCACTGGGCCAACTAGCTACAACTCCCATATAGGAGAATGAAATTTATGACGATGTTTCGGTCCGACTTGGACCATTAGCTGTGTGACTAGTTAATGGTCCAAATCAGACCGAAACGCCGTCATAAGTTTCGTTCTCATATATCCAGATTATTTGTAAATTAGTTAAGTGATCATTTAGTGCATTATTTCTACAACGAAAACAGTGGACCGAGGACAAGGGCTGCCAACATGTACATGTGGAGGAACACAACAAAAGAAAATATCATGGAAATTATTATTATTATAATCAAAAAGAAGCGCTAAGCCACAAGGACTATACAGCAATATCATGGAAAGACAAGCAGTTTTGGACTACAGGCATGTTCCTATGTTGTTCCTCTCCACGGCCAATAGATTACAGTATTTCTCCACGGTATGGTAATGGTAAGCAACCCTCCCTCCGTCTTCAGTATCAGAAGCTGCAGTGTTAACCACCTGCCACCACCGATACTACCATAAACAGACGAAAAACCACAACCACCACCACCAGTACTACAGCTCATACAACCACCATCATTGCTACAAAAATGAGAATTACTACTATCACTGGTAATGATGGCATCAATACCGCTGCACTTAGTACCATCAACACTAAGGGCTTGAGTGCTGCCACCAGCAGCACCACCACCAACATTATTATCATAAATCATCATTTATAGTATAAATTCCTTATGCTGCTCATACTTTTACCACTGTTAGTACTAACATTACGTCAGATGCCAGTTAGGCTAGTCATTACCTCCATTACATAAAGGAATCTATTAAGATTAAGAACCACTACCACAACAACCAACAACTACTACCACGTATCATTAGGGTCCAGAACCACCACAACCATTTACAGTTACTCCCAGGTACCAGTAGGATATACAGAACCCCTACCACTACCGCAACTATCAACATTGACCCCTACATACCATTAGGATCAAGAGGGATGAGGTTCCTGGCTTGGAGGACCTCGACGCAGAGGGAGTCGTGGTTGAAGTACACTCTGACGAAGAGGGAGCCGTACTCCTGCAGTTCTGTCCTCTCCTGCACTAGAAGACGCTCCAGGTGGTAGGTCTCAATTAAGGCCTCCGTAGACGTCTTGTGTAGCTGTGGACAAGGGCGGATCTACTATGAAACCAGTGAAGCTTAAGTTTGAGGGCCCCCTAATCCCGGAGGGGGCCCAGAAGCGGCATGGCTTAAAATTTTGGGTGTAGTGTATGACAAAGGTTTTTCAAAACATGATAATATTAATAATATAGTGTAATTCAATACAAAATAATAGAATAAAAATTGAAAGGTTATTAAAGTATCATGTAGGCTAGCCGTTGCTGGTTACGAAGGGGCCCCTATAAGAGTTCAAGCTCCAGGGCCCCAAAAAATGTAAGTCCGCCACTGGCTGTGGGAGAGTCGGAGAAAGACTTAGAGACAGGAACAGGGGAAATGCTTAGACAGTGGCAGCCTAAGGTTATAAGAGGACGAGTGGAATGACTACGTTGTTTCCGGTGCTTGGTGACTAGGCTTGCTGGGGATGGACCTGCAAGTGCAGCCAGGAACACTTGTATGACTCCAGTGAATGTAAAGTGGCTGCAACTCCACGGGGTATTAAAAATTTTACACTTACACAACTTTAACTTGTCTTACCTTGCAAAACGCTAACCTACCTTACCATATGTAGCTCAGACTTACCTTATACAGCTCTAACTTACCTTACACAGCTCTAATCTGCCTTACTATACACTTCATTATGGGAGCCTTGTAACATCTACTCTCCAATAACGTGTGTTGTGAGTAGCACCCACCCTGAGCTGCCTCTCCAAGGCACTGTACTCCAGCCCCATCAGCGTGTTGCCATCCAGACCTCTCCCGTGAGCATGGAAGAAGGCTCTCAGGAGCTCTAGGGCGTCGTAAAGCCTCACGAAGAAGGCCTCCTGCTTCTCCTGGTGGGATGAGGGAGAGAGAGAGTGATGGAGAAAACGAAAGAGAGAAAGGGATGGAGATAAGGATTATTGTGTGCTGGGATAACATAAAACAAATCATCCAGCAAAATGCTGGCCAAATTGTTTTTTTAACCATAAACCGCATAAACCAGAGGAGCCACATAAAGTATAACAAATGCATTTTCTTTCCTAAAACAGTCTAATTTCTGTGTCAGCGAACTGCTCATTACTAGACATTAAAACATTCTCCACATACACAGCTCAAGAGAAAGGGATAAATAACTCGATGCTGATGAAGGACTCTTGAAATGGAGCTAAGTATGTTATTTAGGCACAGGTACACGTAAGGACAGTTATCATACACAGTGTAAATTACCTAGGATAACCCAAAAAAAAGTCAACGTGACTTATTTCCATTGGGGGTCATTGTATTTCCATTGGGGGTCCTTGTATTTCCATTGGGGGTCCTTGTATTTCCATTGGGGGTCCTTGTATTTCCATTGGGGTCCTTGCATTTCCATTGGGGATCCTTGTATTTCCATTGGGGATCCTTGTATTTCCATTGGGGTCCTTGTATTTCCACTGGGGATCCTTGTATTTCCATTGAGGTCCTTGTATTTCCATTGGGGGTCCTTATATTTCCATTGGTGTCCTTGTATTTCCATTGGGGTCTTTGCCCAGCTATCCTCACTTTTATCGGATTAAACCCAATTACTTCTCTCACCCTCCCATAACCCAGGTGCTGTTATTGCCTTAATGATTTTAACGCTTCCCTTTAAACATAATATTAATCCTGTAAGAGGTCAAAATATTCCCAGCAAGAAGCACAAACCTCACTATCTTTGCCGATCTGCTCGTGGAGGGCGCTGAGAACAGCCAGCCAGAGGAGGTGGAGGAGGCGATCGAGGTTGTTCTTGAGGAGGGTAGCTGAGTAGGTAGAGAGCGAGGCATAGAGACGCTCCAGTAGCGGTCGCACCGCCTCCTCCGCCGGCAGGGAGTCTGGCGACCACGCCAGGTGGAATACGTCCTTCTGCAGCTCCGATCGCAGCTGGTGCAGAGAAAGGAATCAGACAGTGAGTCAGGATGGTCAGAGAAAGGGGACAACAGGAGGTAAGGAGGGTCAGTGAATTTGAAGGACAGAGTGGTAGGTTGAACCAAGAGAATTGAAAAAGGGTAAGGTAGTCATTTGATCTCCACTACATATTCATTATTAGGGAGAATACGAATAAACATGAAGATTTAGCGCAACATTAAATCACGTTAAGCTCAGAAAGAAGCTTGTATGTGTGAGTGCTGTTGTCTTGATCCCGTCGTTAGTGCCAGTATTATATTGTCCCCGGTGCACCGAGAAATGGGTTTTGTTTTGCGCTCAGGTTGTCAATTCCCCTCGCATTCAATTATCTTCCCCTTTCCCCTCAAATCAGTTTTATTCTAGAGCCCTTTGAAGCGTCTTCCCCGGGGTTAGTGTGCTTTATGGTGTGTAGAAAAGGTAATACATCTGAATGGACGGACGTCCGTCTCTAGTTAAGTTTACCCCAACGTTGACGACAGTGTGATAGCCATTCTTTTCTTCGATATCCACTGCCTAGCCTTCTCTCTCTCTCTCTCTCTCTCTCTCTCTCTCTCTCTCTCTCTCTCTCTCTCTCTCTCTCTCTCTCTCTCTCTCTCTCTCTCTCTCTCTCTCTTTCTCTCTCTCTCTCCATCACACCTACTGTCTCGTCTCTGCTCTTCCACATCCCTTACCTCGTTTCTTCCGTCCACCATACATACTGCCTCGCCCTTTCTTACGTCCAGTTTATAAGGAAGGTTCGGCCTATTCGGCAATTTTGGCTCAATTGTATTATATATAATTGTCTTGTCTCTCTTAGGCTCCTACTCTACCATCTTCCTATTCTCTAAAAAACTTTGCTATTTCTTTTCTGCGCGTCTAACACATTCTCTTTTTTTTTCTTTGGTCTGTACGTCTGATATTCTCATTTCTCTTTTTCACCCTCTGATACATTTTATTCTCTCCTCTACATGTTTCATAACTTCATGCATTATGTTCTCATAACATCACAAACTACTGTCTCGATACCTTGTGTTTAGATCCACCTCGAAAGTCCCACTTAAACGTACTTTCTTGAACGTACCTCCCTGCTTCCCTGAACGTACCTCCCTGTTTCCCTGAACGTACCTCCCTGCTTCCCTGAACGTACCTCCCTGCTTCCCTGAACGTACCTCCCTGCTTCCCTGATAGTATCTTAGCTGAACGTGCTTTTCACGGCTCTCTTAAACCTATTTTGTCCTTAAAGGTTCCTCTCAGCTCCCTTAAACCTGCCTTCTATCAATTTATCTACCCACTTTCTGAAAACAATCATCCCCTCCCATCCCTTGTGATTAACTACCTTAATCGTTTTTCGGTGCTTCCCCGATGATACCCTCCCCAGTCATACCTCCCAGCATCACCGATCTTTCCCCTCCTTGAAGGTACCTCACCCATGAGTACCTCTCAACCTTCTTCAGGTTCGCCGATATGGCCGGCCCGGGTCCATCAGTTGGTGACCCGGCGAAACCCCATTTAATAATACCACACCTCTGAAGGTACTTTGCCACAGTGACTCTCCCAGCTTCACTGAACATTCCCTTCCCCTAGCATACCTCTCAACCAAACTTCTTTCAAGGTACCCTCCCCTAGCGTACCTCTCAACCCAAATTCTTTCAAGGTACCTTTCCCTGGTGTACCTATCAATCATACTGAACACCCCTTCCCTGAAAGTACCTTTTCCGCCACGGGGGACATGGAGTCAGCGATCTTTGAGTCGAGGTTGTGTAGAGCAGCGAGAAGGAGGCTGTTGATATGGTCAGTGTAAGTGGTGCCGTTACGAGGATCCTGAGCGTCCAAGATCTGCGTCAACTGCTCGATCTGAAACACGTTTTAGTTTTTATATTAATGAGAAAGAAGAAGAAGAAGAAGAAAAGGAGAAAAAGAAGAAGACACTTTCGATTATTAACCCGATAAAATCAGAATGTCATGAGACTGGTTTGTTTTCATTGGGGTTATTTAAGCCTCTTCCCCAGGATGCCACCCACGCCGGGGTACCTACTTGCTGCTAGGTGAACAGAGGCAGCATGTGCAAAGAAACATGCCCAAACGTTCCACCCGTGTCGGGGATCGAACTTCAGTCCCTCAGTGTGTGAGCTGAGGCGGGTACCAACTGAGCCCAGGGAATGGAGGGTAATTAAACCTCTGTAGAACACAACGTGAGACCGTGTTCACTCCTCTCAGCCACGATTACTGTTTTATTTACAGATAAGTGCTAAACCCGCATGGGCCATGCAGGTCATGAGTATAATCAAATTTTCCGTCGGAAAAATATTCACTTCCGTCACATTAAGCAATGATTAATTTGGTTTGAAGCCTATCGACTACACGAGGGTCATTAAGGCTGCTTGTCATACCTGTTCACTACCTAATCCTCTAATCCCTAATACAGGGATTAGAGTAAACTCTCAGTGTATATACACCGAGAGACATACACTTCACAGTGTATATACATTGAGAGACATACAACTCACGGTGTATATACACTGACAGACATACACCTCACAGTGTATATACACTGACAGACATACACCTCACAGTGTATATACACTGACAGACATACACCTCACAGTGTATATACACTGACAGACATACACCTCACAGTGTATATACACTGACAGACATACACCTCACAGTGTATATACACTGACAGACATACACCTCACGGTGTATGTATCCTGTTGCTAAGACATAATAAACTTTATTATGGAAATCCACAAATAATTTTATTAATAGTTATCGTGGCTGAATGGGTAGCGGCCTCGGTTAACACACTGAGGGATCGAGGTTCGATCCCCGGACGAGTGGAAAAGTTGGGCGTGTTTCCTTACACCTGCTGCCCTTATTCACCTAAGTAGTAAGTAGGTACCTTGGTGTGGAGAGGATTAAAGGACCCCAATGGAAATAAGCCAGACTAATGACATGGCTCTAATTAAGGGGTCAACCTGGATTACTAACCCTCAAGGCTGATAATCCTAATAAAATTTCCCTTCCCTGGGATGCAGCCAACAACAGGTGTAATGAGAATTTCACAACGTTCACCCCACGCACCAGGATCGAACCCGGGTCATTCGGTTGTGGGTTAAGAGAAAAAGATGCTGTGGGAGATCTTAGAAGAATATCCAATACAGATCCCGATATAAATTTAATAAAACAACTGTTCAACTTTGTTAAGATATAACATGTCGAGTATATTTAGAGTAATTATTTGCAACGTTAAATAAATGCGAATAAATAAAAATAAAAAGAACTTTGTAAACTTCTAAGAAGTTAGACTGAAGAAAATGAAGAAAAGAATTAAAAATGATTAGTTACCCCTAGTAATAATTCTCAGACTGTTTTATTATAAAGAAAATAGAATAAAAATGATATTTGCAGGGTAACTGAAATAAAACTAGATTTATACCCTGCGCAGAATCTCAATCTCTATTTATTTATTTATTTATTTATTTATTTATTTATTTATTTATTTTATGTCTTTGCGAATAGTACATTGAGATTTTGTATTTACAATAATGGGTTGCAATGCAAAGAGAGTTTCTATTATGCCTAGGCATTATGGGCCAACTTAATAGACTTACAGACTACTTAACACTAATTAATGAAAATAAGATACCAGATATACTAAGCAAATTTCCTAAATTTGCTTGTAACAGATAAGTGAACTATAGATATGTAGATATAAATCCATATGTATTCATGTTAACCCCTTGGGGCCTAGTTCCTGGGCCTTTTGTGTATCCATATGTTCTTGTGCTACCACAGGATAGATATGGGGTGCACAATAAACTAGCCACTTAGGTGGCAAAATCTAAATTAAAATCTAAATTAAAATCTAAATCTAAGGATTATATCATAGTTGTACAGCAGGATAGTAAATACCGGCGAATAATAAAAAAATTATTTCATATCGACACCACGCCTAACTCTTTTAGGGCAGGGTAGGTGCCTGAGCCAGAGCTTGCAGCTCACATGACTGTCGTTCCCATTAGCCCCCTTGGGGCGGGGATGGCAGACAAGAGAGGCCTAGCTTCTCCCTACGAGCCCCGTGAGGGCGGGGAATGTGGCTAGGCCTGGGGACAGTTGGTCCCAAAGATGAGGGGGTACTTGTACCTCCTCCCATGGGGGACTTAGATCTCAGACACTCCCTAGATAGGGAGCCAAGGCCGGGCCACCACTTGGAAAAGGTCCGGGCCGGAAGAATACCGGCGAATCAAGAAGAAGAAGGAGAATTATTTCATAGTTGTACAGTAGATTATTAATTATAAGTGAATCTAATTTGTATAAGACAAAAGATATATTCATATATTAAAAAATGCTTTTTGTGAAAACAATGATTCAAATATATTCATGTCAACAATGGGTAAAAGGCTCAAGGTAATTGTTAAAATTATGATGTGGGAGCACATAAGTGAGTATATGTGTACTGAGTATTTAGCACTGACTTTAGGGTGATTAAGTGGCTCTCTCTCTCTCTCTCTCTCTCTCTCTCTCTCTCTCTCTCTCTCTCTCTCTCTCTCTCTCTCTCTCTCTCTCTCTCTCTCTCTCTCTCTCTCTCTCTCTCTCTCTCTCTCTCTCTCTCTCTCTCTCTCTCTCTCTCAAAGAACTGGGTTCCAGAGTCACTGACACCACCAGGGACCCGAGGGCAGCCACTTTCATCTTCCAGGGCCTCAGCGTGGCCATCCGGAGGGGAAATGGTTGCTGCGTACTAGGCTCGCGTCCGGCTTCAGACGAGATGGAGGAGATCCATAATCTTTGATATATTGTACCAATGTATTTCATGTGATGTAAATATGTCATACAAACATATTTACAGCACAGTTTTCAGTTTTTTTTTTCACTTGTGCTCACTATGGGTCTCCCGTACCAGTGTCCAGCAGTAGTCCCCCATCAAACTGATAGTCATGTTTTCTCTGATATTTCTTCTCCATGATGGCTATTTTGGTGTAATCGTTAGGGTATTATGTCACACAAAATGTAAGTACATGTATGTCTTACCTTACTTTATCTTGCCCAGGATGCGGTCCACAACAACAGGAAAATAAGATTTACCCACACGGCCAGTCAAGCAAATATGTGAGAGAGAGAAAACAAATCTAACCTGTAGTTCTTCTTGCAGCAGTGTGAGGGAGTTTCTAACATGCTCCATGTTGTTGACAGTGATGCAGAGTTGCTGTGCTCGCTCTTCTTCAGCTGTGTCTGTGGCCAGAGTTTGCAGCCGCTGCTGCAACAGGTACACGTAGTAGTCCGCTGACCCAGACATCGTCTGCCAATACACACAGCAGACACTGTTACCTCCACACCGGGGTATGAAGGATGATGGAAGAACTCTGTGCTACATGCAATCTAAAACTGCTGTACAGTATTCTTATATAAGAATAAGAGTATGCATTATTTAGAAAACGAAATGAGGTAGCACGAAATGTGCCTAAATACTCATTAAAGGAGAGAGATGAGTATGAATTTGAATGACAATGAAGAAATGATACGCTTTGCTGGAAAAAACTTTCACTCGGACAATGTTTCACTCTGTGTAGAACTTTTTCAAACTTTATGATTTGATAAAACTCTAGAGAGAGGGAAACGTTGACCCAATACAAACTTATTCTGCCAAGTGTTTTTTTCTCAAGAGAACTGAGTATCTTGGCCACACTAAGTCACCTCGATCATCTTGACGACCAAGGAGTAGGAAGAGCAGGGGTCAGGCCAAGCCAGGTGTCTCCAGAAGGTCTTGATGTGGTAGAAACACGATGTGGTGTCCACGGCAGACGTGGTGTACTGCGGCAGAGATTTTTGTGGGGATAGTGTTGTTAACCATTTCTCAGCTTCTGGATTTTATATAAGATTTTCTTGTGTGTTTTAATCTAGTTTTAATTCATATTTTTTTTTCAATTCGTTAAACTTCTTTTAGTCGATAATTCGATTTCTTTAATTCTGTGGTTGAATCTAATTACTATAATGATTATAGCATTTTTCTAGCTTTAAGTCTAATTCAAATGATAGTTGCCTATAAATGAGGAAAATCTACATTTCTTATAAATCTGTCAAATAATTACTAACTACAGGGCTAAGGTTACAAAATATGATGGCAAGGAATGAAGGGCTACACATAACTGCACAGAATTACGAAGAACTGAGAAAACAAACCTGAACGAAGCCATTGGGATTAGGAATGGGATGGATACAGGGTGTTATAAACTATAGGAGCTAGGCAAAGAACCATAAAGGGGACAAGAGCCTCACCTGGACGGGTTCCCCAGTGTTGGCGACGCGGTCGGTGAGAATGGCAGTGCGGATGCGACAGAGAACACGATAGGCGGTGACGTCGACCCAGCGGCTGACGGAGGGTAGAAAGTGTCGCCACACCGTTCCCAGCAGCAGGGCGCGGCGATCTCCTGCTGGGACCTGTTCCTGGAACCTGCAACGTAATGTGAAAGAGTAGGTGAGTAATTGAAGCATTAAACACCTGTTCAACATCTGGGTATCTTTTTTTGTAGAGGTTTCGCTACCCACTGCCTTAATCAATACAAATTCAATGGCATATTGAGAAGACTGTAGAACTATATACAAAAGACGCGATAATTAGTCCCTCGTCCTTGGAGTTGGTGAGGAACACTTGGAACATCTAAAGCACAAGCAAAATGATTGGTGCTTATATAATGGAATCAGATGAGGGACGTGCAACAGCCGAAGAAATTGCCGCTGGTAGGCGGGATTTACCAGTGGAAGTAGGTCATACCCAAGGAATGAGTCAGGAGTAAGCAAGAAAGTTGTGGAGATATCCTCTGAGTCAATTAGACACTTATAGCGTAAGTGAAAAAATGAGCAGAATAAAACCAAGAGAAGAATCGAAAGAAAAAGAATGATATGAATGAGAAAACTAGTAGAAGTAAAAGATGATAAGAACAGAGATCTGATAATAATGACAGAGATACCAGGAATGAAAATATTATAGGTGGGCACTAGAGACGCACCTGGAGAACTCAGCGAGGGCGAGGTAGAGGAGGAAGGGGCTAGTGGAGCAGTGAGGATAGTAGTGTGGTGTCTCCTTGCTAAGTTCCAAGTCTCGTAGCAAGCCACACATCTGCCACACCTCGTTCTCGATGTCCTCGTCCACCTGCGGGTCAGGGGGGGGGGGAGTAAAAGGTAAAATATGATCTATCGTGTGTGCTGGAATTCAAGGAATGCCGGATAAAATAAAGAATTAGAGGAGGTAACATTACTTTAGCACGCAACCAAAATACTTCGAGGTAGGGGATATGATAAATGTTGTCCCTTTGGTTTGCAAGTAGTGATGGAAATGAAAGATATCTTTCGGAAATGATACCATAGCCCAGAAGTTTGGAGGTTTAAGAGGGTGTGTTGAGGCTAGAGGCGATGTTGTGAGCAAGTGTGTGGTATGGCGTGAGAAGTGACAATTTGTGTAGTGTTGTGGAGAACTTTAGCTCTGCTGAGGTGCTGTAAATGTCTAGTCTGGCTGGAGCAGTAAGTCTACCGCTGCTGTGTAACATGCTGTACAGTGCTGTGCTCTCCTCTATCATTACATATCTAGGGATATATCAATTGTACTCTCCTGATTATGCAGTAAGATCATAATAAACAGGTGACATCACAAATAGCCACAGTGAAAAATATAGTGAAATTCCAGGCGCTTTCGTGAATTCCATTATGTCTACAGGGGTTGAATTTCAGCTCCAGAGCCCTGCCTTTCAATCTATGAATGATTTGTTTGTAAGATTCGGAACCTCTTGGGTTGTACCATTATTTGCTCTTGAATCCATCAATGGAATCTGAATCTACTGTCCCTTTTGTTGATTTCACCTTCTTAATTGATCTCATACTGAAGACGTTTGTTCTAGTGTCTCATCAGTTCATTTGTATCTCATCCTTCAGCTGTCTTTCTCATTTTAGTTCTTTTTAAGGAGAATATATCTCATTAACACTTCATATTTCAGATCAAAGACTAGTATTGTGTCAAATATAAGTTTCTTAAGTTTTTCATGTGTTTGAGTAAGTGGGGGCTCAACGATGGTGCCACTTACTCGCTTATTTTGACGCTCATGGTACACAGTGCGCTAAGTCATTGTTTAGGTTCCTAAAGGCAGTCGTTAAACAGGCGAATATGGCAGATGCCACTGGTGTTATGTGTATTATCTGAACTTTAGATATGTGTTCAGTGTAATGTGTAGCCTCAGAGCTTTGTTGTAGAGTTCTGTCGTACGTAACTCACAGCGTATCTTGTCTGTGGTCTCTTGACAGTTCTCGTTCTGTCCTGCGTAACTCGCAGCGTGTCTTATCTGTGGTCTCCTCTTGACAGTTCTCGTTCTGTCCTGCGTAACTCGCAGCGTATCTTATCTGTGGTCTCCTCTTGACAGTTCTCGTTCTGTCCTGCGTAACTCGCAGCGTATCTTATCTGTGGTCTCCTCTTGACAGTTCTCGTTCTGTCCTGCGTAACTCGCAGCGTATCTTATCTGTGGTCTCCTCTTGACAGTTCTCGTTCTGTCCTGCGTAACTCGCAGCGTATCTTATCTGTGGTCTCCTCTTGATAGTTCTCGTTCTGTCCTGCGTAACTCGCAGCGTATCTTATCTTTGGTCTCCTCTTGACAGTTCTCGTTCTGTCCTGCGTAACTCGCAGCGTATCTTATCTTTGGTCTCCTCTTGACAGTTCTCGTTCTGTCCTGCGTAACTCGCAGCGTATCTTATCTGTGGTCTCCTCTTGATAGTTCTCGTTCTGTCCTGCGTAACTCGCAGCGTATCTTATCTGTGGTCTCCTCTTGACAGTTCTCGTTCTGTCCTGCGTAACTCGCAGCGTATCTTATCTTTGGTCTCCTCTTGACAGTTCTCGTTCTGTCCTGCGTAACTCGCAGCGTATCTTATCTTTGGTCTCCTCTTGACAGTTCTCGTTCTGTCCTGCGTAACTCGCAGCGTATCTTATCTTTGGTCTCCTCTTGACAGTTCTCGTTCTGTCCTGCGTAACTCGCAGCGTATCTTATCTTTGGTCTCCTCTTGACAGTTCTCGTTCTGTCCTGCGTAACTCGCAGCGTATCTATCTTTGGTCTCCTCTTGACAGTTCTCGTTCTGTCCTGCGTAACTCGCAGCGTATCTTATCTTTGGTCTCCTCTTGACAGTTCTCGTTCTGTCCTGCGTAACTCGCAGCGTATCTTATCTGTGGTCTCCTCTTGACAGTTCTCGTTCTGTCCTGCGTAACTCGCAGCGTATCTTATCTTTGGTCTCCTCTTGACAGTTCTCGTTCTGTCCTGCGTAACTCGCAGCGTATCTTATCTGTGGTCTCCACTTGATAGTTCTCGTTCTGTCCTGCGTAACTCGCAGCGTATCTTATCTGTGGTCTCCTCTTGACAGTTCTCTTCCAATAGCTAATAACCAGACCATTCTTGCAGTTTTATAACTTTGTTCTGTACTTTCCAGTGGTTGTCATCCTACCTCCGCCGCAGCGTTGTCATCTGCAAACACTGGCTTGAAGAACGGGAGAGTTTCACGTCACTTCTGCGACAACAATAACATCACGATCTGCGAAGAACAGCATCACCATCTGTGATATTCTTGGATCAAACCTGATTACCATCCGTTTCTCAGGCACTTTGATCCCTACGAGTTTAGATAACTGAACGTACATTAAAACAATATTTCGTTATGTATGTGAAATGTACTTATAGCAGGTGTACACAGTTATAAATAAACAGATGTATAAAACGGGAGGAACATCTGTTAACTTACCTGTATAACAGTGAGGACTTTTAGAGTGTCTTCCGATAACTGGGAAATAAACAAGAAACTTCGTTTTAGAGAACATTTTCGTTAATGTTATTTTGTTACGTTACGTTAGGGAACATTCTTCCTTAATGTAACATCACAGTATTACCTTCACTAAAGTTACATTGTTAAATTGGCCAACATCTTCGTTAAAGCAACATCAACGAACACCTTCGCAAATGTTACGATAACCAGCAATCTAATTGGTTATCAAGGTCATGACTACTGATAACCATGCTTCTAATTCGTATATTATGCCCGTATTAACACACTGTTAGTATCCACTGATGACATTACGAATCTTGTGATTTAATTTTTTTAACGTGCCTGATGTGACTTTTCACATTAAGAACCCGAACTGATAATCATTAAACATTTTACTCCAGCCTCATTTACCTAGCATCTCGTTACTATTAATTCCCTCACCTAAAAAAATACCAATATCAACACATTCCGATAGTGGAATTACATTGTCGTTATGTTCCATTAACGAGCACCTATTTAAAATTCCATTAGTGAACGATCAAGTGTCATTATTTCGGATTAGCGAGAACCTTCGCTGCCATATGTTTCTATTAATGTATGTGTAATTTACCCTTATTTAAGTTAGGGAACACTTATCTCCATTAGATCCAATTAGCGAACGAAACAACGAAAAATATTGAAATTTACGGATGTCTTGTTTATCTCTGGTGATTACTGATGCTGTAATAACGTTGGTAGAATTACCCACAGTATGTTAGGTAAAAGGCCACAAGTGCAACTAATGTGACTTTTATTGTGGCAACGTTTCGCTTTAACGAGCCGTTAAATAACCCGTACATAGGAGAGAGGAGCTTACGACGACGTCGTAAGCCGGGTTTTTAAAGGCATGACAAAGCTCCTTGAGAGCGAAACGTTGCCGCAATAAAATGTCACATTAGTTGCACTTGTGTCCTTTTACGTAGCATTAGTGATGCTGTTGTATGTGCAAGTTAATTTTGGTATATACAAAAAAAGAAGCAAAAAAGAAAAAAAAAGGGAGAAGACACCATTCCCAGGAGCCCTCCTAGGGCGGGGATGGTGCCAGAGCCAGAGCTTGCTACCACCTGCAGCTCACAAGACTGCCGTTCCCACGAGCCTCCCTGGGGCGGGGAAGATGGCAGACCAGAAGCCTATGAGCCCCGTGAGGGCGGGGAATGTGGCTAGGCCTGGGGACAGTTGGTCCCAGAAGATGAGGCGGTACTTGTACCTCCTCCCATGGCAGACATAGGTCTCAGACACTGCCAAGATAGGAAGCCAAGGCCGGGTCACCATTAGGAAAAGACCAGAACCCGGAGAGTACCGGAGAATTAATAGGATTCTGAAACTTTTTGATAAGTAATGTATACGATTTATTGCTTGTATAATAATTTATTAGTGTATAATAGGATTTATTACTGTACAATATGATTTATTGACTGCATAATATAGAGGTAACTTTCTGACAAAATTGTAGACTGTGACTCGTAAAATACAGTAATAACACGACTATAAATAACTCAAAGAATGAGGAAGGTTGAAACCTATGCCAAGCCAGTCCTAAAACCAGCAAGCCAGTGCTCTAACCACTGGGCCACACAGGGTTAATAAGGCTCCTCCAGCTAGGTACATCGTTATACACTAGAGAGGTTAGCATGGGCCACGATGTGACAAATGCAAAAGTTTGTGAACGAATCTCATTCCCAGGGTAGTGTTGAGAACTAGCTCAAGTCCCTTCAAAACAGTGGTCAATGACTCAAGAAAATCATAAGAAACCTTTATAAACAATTCAAACAACAGAAGTTTTTTAATTTATAGTTGACAGACTTGCTTGTAGTTCACGTGAAGCATCAACGAAGTGACTGATGTAGATAAGAAGTAAGAGGACCCAGGACACTACCTTGTGGAACTCCTATGTTGATCTATCAGGTTGTGATGAATAGTCATTAATGGTTACATGTTGGTTACATGTTGTTTGCAATCGTGTCGGTACGATTTCGTGAGTCATGTTGACGGCTTTGAGGGGACTTGAGCTAGAGTTCGTCACGGCTACGCTAGCTGGAGATTCGTCTGTAAAAACTTGCATTTGTGGTCACAGTGGTGGCCTATGCTAACCTTCCTATGGTGTTGAAATATACCTAGTTGGACGAATCTTATTGTGGCTAGCTGGTCCAGTGGCTAACGCGTCGGTCTGGAGTTTTGAGACTCTCTGATCGCGGGTTCTAACCCCACCCGTGGCATGGTTTGTCTGCAATCGTGTCATTACGATTTCGTGAGTCATGGTGTCTAGTACTTACAGTACGTAAACTACTACTATCATAATACAGTAGGCCTGTGGCCCACGCTAGGCAGTTCTACTCAGATACTGTAATGCTTTCGTAACTAAATTCGTGTCTTCATAACAACTCATTACGACTGTAACCAGATCACGAATATGTATAGATCATTACCACTGTAGCTTGTTCAGTTATTGTAACACTGGTACCCTGTCCCTGGATGCATAACACTGGTACCCTGTCCCTGGATGCATAACACTGGTACCCTGTCCCTGGATGCATAACACTGGTACCCTGTCCCTGGATGCATAACACTGGTACCCTGTCCCTGGATGCCTAACACTGGTACCCTGTCCCTGGATGCATAACAATGGTACCCTGTCCCTGGATGCATAACACTGGTACCCTGTCCCTGGATGCATAAAACTGGTACCCTGTCCCTGGATGCATAACACTGGTACCCTGTCCCTGGATGCATAAAACTGGTACCCCCCTGGATGCATAACACTGGTACCCTGTCCCTGGATGCATAACACTGGTACCCTGTCCCTGGATGCATAACACTGGTACCCTGTCCCTGGATGCATAACACTGGTACCCTGTCCCTGGATGCATAACACTGGTACCCTGTCCCTGGATGCATAACACTGGTACCCTGTCCCTGGATGCATAACACTGGTACCCTGTCCCTGGATGCATAACACTGGTACCCTGTCCCTGGATGTATAACACTGGTACCCTGTCCCTGGATGCATAACACTGGTACCCTGTCCCTGGATGTATAACACTGGTACCCTGTCCCTGGATGCATAACACTGGTACCCTGTCCCTGGATGCATAACACTGGTACCCTGTCCCTGGATGCATAACACTGGTACCCTGTCCCTGGATGCATAACACTGGTACCCTGTCCCCTGGATGTATAACACTGGTACCCTGTCCCTGGATGTATAACACTGGTACCCTGTCCCTGGATGCATAACACTGGTACCCTGTCCCTGGATGCATAACACTGGTACCCTGTCCCTGGATGCATAACACTGGTACCCTGTCCCTGGATGCATAAGACTGGTACCCTGTCCCTGGATGCATAACACTGGTACCCTGTCCCTGGATGCATAACACTGGTACCCTGTCCCTGGATGCATAACACTGGTACGCTGTCCCTGGATGCATAACACTGGTACCCTGTCCCTGGATGCATAACACTGGTACCCTGTCCCTGGATGCATAACACTGGTACCCTGTCCCTGGATGTATAACACTGGTACCCTGTCCCTGGATGTATAACACTGGTACCCTGTCCCTGGATGCATAACACTGGTACCCTGTCCCTGGATGCATAACACTGGTACCCTGTCCCTGGATGCATAACACTGGTACCCTGTCCCTGGATGCATAACACTGGTACCCTGTCCCTGGATGCATAACACTGGTACCCTGTCCCTGGATGCATAACACTGGTACCCTGTCCCTGGATGCATAACACTGGTACCCTGTCCCTGGATGCATAACACTGGTACCCTGTCCCTGGATGCATAACACTGGTACCCTGTCCCTGGATGCATAACACTGGTACCCTGTCCCTGGATGCATAACACTGGTACCCTGTCCCGGGATGCATAACACTGGTACCCTGTCCCTGGATGCATAACACTGGTACCCTGTCCCTGGATGCATAACACTGGTACCCTGTCCCTGGATGCATAACACTGGTACCCTGTCCCTGGATGCATAACACTGGTACCCTGTCCCTGGATGCATAACACTGGTACCCTGTCCCTGGATGCATAACACTGGTACCCTGTCCCTGGATGCATAACACTGGTACCCTGTCCCTGGATGCATAACACTGGTACCCTGTCCCTGGATGCATAACACTGGTACCCTGTCCCGGGATGCATAACACTGGTACCCTGTCCCTGGATGCATAACACTGGTACCCTGTCCCTGGATGCATAACACTGGTACCCTGTCCCTGGATGCATAACACTGGTACCCTGTCCCTGGATGCATAACACTGGTACCCTGTCCCTGGATGCATAACACTGGTACCCTGTCCCTGGATGCATAACACGGGGTCCCAGACTCCGTAATCTATTGATTACCATCCACACCGTGGGAATGGGGCGCATAAGTAACATATTAATGGAACTCTTCCACCCTATTTTGAAAGCTGAATATTCAACCTATTTTGAAAGCTGAATATTCAACCTATTTTGAAAGCTGAATATTCAACCTATTTTCAAAGTAACAATTCCAAACTACAAGATTTAGAGAGATCGAAAAAGTAAATATATAAATGCGAAAATATACATACCAGTTTTTCGAAAATTTTATAGTTGAGAGCCACATAGTGGATTTTGAGTGCCGTTCTGAAAAAAAAAATCACACTTAAAAAAATTTGCATTTATATATACTGAAAAAAAAATGCTATTGTGGATACTTTAGAGAGTCATGATTCGAAATGCATCTGAAATAGACATATACCTGGAGAGAGGATTTCGGGGAGGTCAACGTCCCCGCGGCCCGGTCTGTGACCAGGCTCTGCGGTGGATCAGAGCCTGATCAACCAGGCTGTTACTGCTGGCAGCATGCAAACCGACGTTCGAACCACAGCCCGGCTGGTCAGGTACTGACTTTAGGTATCTATCTCCCCCCCTCCCCCCTTCCGAGAGTTTTGGCGAGGGAGTGAACCGTGGTTGGCTAGGGAAAAAGAGAACCACAGGGTTCTCCTCTAGTGGTAAGAGTACTTGGTTCTCACTTTCCCTGGTTACAACCCCCGCCACACTACTCAAACAAAATTTGAAAATCTTTCACTTCATTCTTATGGCATTTCTTTCATACTTTGAAGAAATTTTTAGTCCCTCAAAGTTCCTAAAATAATTCCCAGGATATTATTATTATTATTATTATTATTATTATTATTATTATTATTATTATTATTATTATTATTATTATTATAATTATAATAATTATTATTATTATTATTATTATTATTATTATTATTATTATTATTATAGTTATTAAATAATAATAATAACCAACAACAACAGCAATAATAATAATAATAATAATAATAATAATAATATTATTATTATTATTATTGTTATTATTATTAAATGATGATTATAATAATGATAATATGATTATTATTATTGATATTACTACTACTACTACTACTACTACTACTACTACTACTACTACTACTACTACTACTACTACTACTACTACTACTACTACTACTACTAATAATAATAATAATAATAATAATAATAATAATGATAATAATAATGATAATAATAACAATTTACAACTCTGATATGACCGAGCATGATGTTTACAGATATAATCATTTATTAAAACCGAAAGATAACGGGTTCGATTCCCAGTCAAGGAGATATACCTTGGAAAGTCACCTTACACTTGCTGCCTCTGTTCACCTAGCAGTAAATAGTTATCTGAGTGTTAGTCGACTACTGTCAATCCTCCGTGCACTGATAGTGAACAGTGCACGGAGAATCGAACCTCGAGCTGATGGGCCCACGCGGGTTTACCGCTGGCTAAATAAAATACACGAGAATGCAAATATATTAATATAATACTATATTTTTGGATTTGTGTGGGTGACTCGATATTACGTACGAAGTAAAGGCGTGTTCGTAGTAGTCACAACCAGCTTGTAGGTCGAGGGTCAGGTGTAAGGCGAGACGTGCTAGTGATTCCAGCGCCGCATCTCCCCCTGTAGAGAGACTGGATTCTCTGTGACGGTCGTACCTGTGGTGGATAGAAACCAAACCAGAAGTGTGGCTGAAGGGGATTTAGTGGGGTGAGGGTGGGTTGGGTTATGTGGGTTGTGGGTGGGTGGGTGTTAGAGTGCCGTGGGTAGCCAACATTGATAACATAAGAATGGAAGGAGATACTGCAGGAGGCCTACTGACCCATACAAGTCCTTATCAAAACCACCTATGTATTTATCCGACCTCTTCCCAAAGCTAAGCAAAAATTTGCTTCCGTACCCCAGGCACCAGTCATACCTCCCACTCATATTTTGACCAATCTTGAGTATTGTCAAGTAACTGCTGCTGTGGCGTGTTTGGATGGGTGACCATGCCTGTGTTGACCCTCTGTGGTAGCTAGTTTCACGGTCCACCACTCTATGGTCCACCTCTCCTTGGTCCACTGTACCTGTCCTTGGTCCACTGTACCTCTCCCTGGCCCACTGTACCTCTCCCTGGCCCACTGTACCTCTCCCTGGTCAACTGTACCTCTCCCTGGCCCACTGTACCTTTCCCAGGTCCACTGTACCTGTCCCTGGTCCACTGTACCTCTCCTTGGTCCACCGTACCTCTCTCTCTCACTCTCTGGTCCACTGTACCTCTCCTTGGTCCACCGTACCTCTCTCTCTCACTCTCTGGTCCACTGTACCTCTCTTGTCCACTGTACCTCACCCTGGTTCACCACACCTCTCCCTGGTCCACCACACCTCTCCCTGGTCCACCACACCTCTCCCTGGTCCACCACACCTCTCCCTGGTCCACCACACCTCTCCCTGGTCCACCACACCTCTCCCTGGTCCACCACACCTCTCCCTGGTCCACCACACCTCTCCCTGGTCCACTGTTCCAGGAAGAGACTGATGAAGGTTGCTACTTCTCTTACTAACAGCAGTAACAGCAGCAGCTGTCATACTTAAAAGAATATTATTTGTACCAGCAACAACACCAGCAACAGCAGCAGTAGCAGCAACAGCAGCAGTAGCAGCAGCAGTAGTAGTAGTAAACTAGTAGTACATTATAGAATTATTATTAGTAGTAGTGATAGTAGCAATAATAATAATCACAACAATGATAATAATAATAATAATCATCATAAGCAATATAAATCTTGCATCTCGTACATGGATAACTGAGACAAATTGATATTCATTAAATGTTCAGTATTATGTAAAATAATTCAATGATACATTTGCAACCATTGACAGTGTTGGCTTGACAGGCAATTACTACCGTCAAGGATGGTCAGGTTGAGTCCTGGAGGTGGCAAGTGCAGTGCCTACACTCTGAAGGAGGGGCGGGGATATTTGCAGTTTAGAGGGGTAAGTGAGCTGTAGTATCGACACGTCTTTGGCAAGACAGTGATGGAGTGAGCGATGGTGAAAGTGCTCCTTTTTTTTCGGATCACCTTTCCTCGGTGGGAGACGGCCGGTGTGTTAGAAAAAAAAATATGGCCAGGAAACAAAGTTTTCAGGCCATTTCTTTCCCAGTGGAGCTTCTGTGTGTAGTGACCGAGGCCTCAGAAATGTGCCAACAATTTCTCTTTACCAACGATAATTCTTGCAGTGGATTTCTTAACAGTTCTGATGCTTCGTTTTTTTCTCCTTTCATCTGTAAGTCACCTCGTCATTCATTTAACCATCTAAATATTCTAAATACACTGGCCTCTTACCATACACCATCATGTGTAAATACACTGCCCTCTCACCTTACTCCTTCCAGGTTGACCACTGGCTGCGTCCAAATGGGTTTATACAACGTCTGGGGAATGGAGGGTAATCAGGTTTGTTGCTGGGGAAATGAGGGTAGCTCTATTTCCTTCCATCAAGAGCCCCTCCCCACCATCAAGACACCACTTTTAAGGTGACCCTTTGACAGTACAAATGTGAATGAACTACGGGAACGTATCTTGTTTGCAAGCAGAAAAAAACAACACATGAACATATCTTGCTAGTGTGCTGAGATAAACAGGAACCTATCTTGTATGTAAGTCGTAACACCAGGACCACAACTCGTTCGTAACTCAGAGACCACTAGTATACACAGTACAATTAATCCTTGGGTGTAATCTCTCTCGAATCTCGGAAATATATCTTAGACAAATCGTCAACATCTATAAAATTTGTAATAGTGCAGGATATTTCACTCGTAGGAGGCCCTGAGTTGGCACTCCAGGGAGTTACAATTGTTTTGTTTGTATATTGTTTGCAGTAAAAGATAACTCGGGGCTTCCTACGAGCAGGAGGCCCCGAGTTATCGCTTCCTACAGACATAATATACAGTCAAGACTGTTGCAACTACGGGAGTGCCAACTCGGGTCCTCCTACGAGTGAAACATCCTGTATGTAAGTTAGTATATTCATGCATATTTTAAATATGTATCTGTAACGAAAGCTATACAGGCTTATTAACATAGATACAGTAAAGACTTCTGCAAGCTATAAAGCACAATACAGAACAGCAAAGTTGATTGAAGAGCGTACTGCCGAGAGTAATAATGTCATACACACGTAATAGAAGAATCTTTTATTGGGCAAATGTATTGCTAAAGAAGAGTTTTATTGAGACGAAGCATCTCAGAACTCTGATAAGCTCGTCAGAGCTGCACATTGTCCCAATATCAGTGTGTTGTTCTACATGTGTGATCAAGAGTACAGTTATTATGTTGTGGTGCTGTATAAGCATAGATCTGTAACAAAATCTGTCATTAGCCAATTAACATCGATACAAGACAATACAGAAGAGCGTGAAAGAAGCGCATGAAAGAAGAGGATGAAGGCAGAGAATGAAAGAACCTGTGCCATGAAAAGTGGAGAGAAAGCAAATGTTTTAACATCCTCAAGAGACGACAGTTTAAGATACGTATATAACAGCTTTACACTAATGATGGTACAAGGCGAAGAGCCCAGCCATGGCGGACGACAGTGGAAAAATGTGAAGGAAGAAGGGAGGTGGGAAAGGAGAGTTGAGGAGACAGAAAACAAAGAGAAACGAGGGTAAGATGGATAGAGAAGAAAGGGATTATATATTTTTGTGGCTGAAATTGGGATACAGAGGTTAGATTGAGGTATGAGGAAGTAAGAGGTGGGTTAGTGGTTTGTATAGTGAGAGGAACGAGGCAGAGACGAGAGGAATGAACAGTCATCCACTGCCCTACTTGAGCATGCCATTACCTTAAGCAAACATGCCACTAAGATGTCATGCCACTATAAGCTAGAGAGGCATTCCTAGAGGTCTGGGTTGTAACTCGCCAGAGCCTGGAATGACACTCATAAGGGCCTGAAAATGCCACTCACTGCATCCAGCCTAGCGTGCCATTAACCAGAGACAGGAATGCCACTCACCACAACTTTGAGTGCCACTCACTATAGTACAAAATACTACCACTCAGAATAGCGCTTTTTCATAACAGAGAGAGAGAGAGAAAGAGAGAGAGAGAGAGAGAGAGAGAGAGAGAGAGAGAGAGAGAGAGAGAGAGAGAGAGAGAGAGAGAGAGAGAGAGAGAGAGAGAGAGAGAGAGAGAGAGAGAGAGAGAGAGAGAGAGAGAGAGAGAGAGAGAGAGAGAGAGAGAGAGAGAGAGAGAGAGAGAGAGAGAGAGAGAGAGAGAGAGAGAGAGAGAGAGAGAGAGAGAGAGAGAGAGAGAGAGAGAGAGAGAGAGAGAGAGAGAGAGAGAGAGAGAGAGAGAGAGAGAGAGAGAGAGACAGAGAGAGAGAGAGAGAGAGAGAGAGAGAGAGAGAGAGAGAGAGAGAGAGAGAGAGAGAGAGAGAGAGAGAGAGAGAGAGAGAGAGACTATAATAAATCAAGTTAAAACCAAACCATGCACTTAACAAGCAGTTGTGTTGTTAAG
>NC_091371.1:9159033-9214033 GCF_038502225.1 Cherax quadricarinatus | reverse complement strand
AGATTTGTGGGCAGAAAGGAAGTTCCTCTACTCGAGAAGCACTTTGATCTCGTAGATGTTCAGAAATTTGTAGAGAATTACTGACATCAGTACAATACCTCAAAGAAACGGGTGTGAGAAGGTGATGATGCATGAAGAGGCAGTGGAAGAAAACTCCACTGTTTTTAGTGTATATATTACGGTGGAACACGATAGACTACGCTTGTCGAGTTGTCAGTAGTGTTACTGTGTACCTGTGTAGTATACTTAGATAATTCCAGCCCCTTTATAGATAGACTCCTTGGCTATCTATGACGTCACAAGTCACGCACATGTGTGACACCAGCCTCAGGCCTTTGTCTCAGTTCCCGTTAGACCTAGACTGGACGAAGGCAAGGCTCCTGGGTCTCCCCTCAACTCACATTAATTACACGCCTCGAGACATCCAACGTGTGTATTTCTTACTCCAATATGTCACCACAACCCCCCACGACAGAGTGGACGGATCCAATGTGATGCTTGTGATAAGAGTGAAGACAACACACAGGTTCTGTGTGCTGTGTGACCTGTCTTGTCTTCACCAGTCACTTGAATGATACAGATACAGCTTTAGTCATATAGAACCTTTAATGACAATGTTTCTCCCATCCAGTGCGATATATCAGGCCACAGATGATCAAGTCTACTGTGTTGGTGAAAAGTCCTCAGCAAGATTTCAGTAACACGAATTCGTGATTCCTTACCATCGGGTTGATACCTGATTCCATTACCCACCCAGTTGACCGAATGTTAAGGGGGATCAGGAGCTGCAGTTCGACCCCTACAGGTGTGACTGCTGCTCTACATACAAACACACACTCAACACACACCGGCACCTCGCTTCAATTAATTTTTAAAAACGCCAAACTCATTTCGCACCAATCCGTGGAACACATTTTTGCACATGGTGACTGACAGATAAATACCAGGGCTAAAAGACAGCCATTGGTGAACAGATTTACCAGATTAAACAAAGCACAAAAAACGACAAGTTTTTTACCCGGACGACATTCAGAACAAGATCAGTTTGGCAGAATTAAAAAAAAAAAAACGCGCTGGAAAAAATAAAACTCTAAAATCTTTACGACCATTGGTTGCAATACTTTTTTTTCGACTGTGGCTGAAAAATAAAGAATATTGGGTTGTGTTAGAGGTAATTACCGCATCAATTTTAATGGCAAACTGGGTTTAAAATTCTGGTTTAAAAAGAGGACTGCTGATGCCTGGTTAGCCTAGCCCTTCCTAGCCTTCACAACCACCTAGCCCTTCCTAGCCTTCACAACCACCTAGCCCTTCCTAGCCTTCACAACTACCTAGCCCTTCCTAGCCTTCACAACCACCTAGCCCTTACTAGCCTTCACAACTACCTAGCCCTTCCTAGCCTTCACAACCACCTAGCCCTTCCTAGCCTTCACAACTACCTAGCTCTTCCTAGCCTTCACAACCAACTAGCCCTTCCTAGCCTTCACAACCACATAGCCCTTCCTAGCCTTCACAACTACCTAGCCCTTCCTAGCCTTCACAACTACCTAGCCCTTCCTAGCCATCGCAACTACATAGCCCTTCCTAGCCTTCACAACTACCTAGCCCTTCCTAGCCTTCACAACTACCTAGCCCTTCCTAGCCTTCACAACCACCTAGCCCTTCCTAGCCTTCACAACCACCTAGCCCTTCCTAGCCTTCACAACCACATAGCCCTTCCTAGCCTTCACAACTACCTAGCCCTTCCTAGCCTTCACAACCACCTAGCCCTTCCTAGCCTTCACAACCACATAGCCCTTCCTAGCCTTCACAACTACCTAGCCCTTCCTAGCTTTCACAACCACCTAGCCCTTCCTAGCCTTCACAACCACCTAGCCCTTCCTAGCCTTCACAACTACCTAGCCCTTCCTAGCCTTCACAACTACCTAGCCCTTCCTAGTCATCGCAACCACATAGCCCTTCCTAGCCTTCACAACTACCTAGCCCTTCCTAGCCTTCACAACTACCTAGCCCTTCCTAGCCTTCACAACCACCTAGCCCTTCCTAGCCTTCACAACCACCTAGCCCTTCCTAGCCTTCACAGTCACCTAGCCCTTCCTAGCCTTCACAACCTCCTAGCCCTTCCTAGCCTTCACAACTACCTAGCCCTTCCTAGCCTTCACAACCACCTAGCCCTTCCTAGCCTTCACAACTACCTAGCCCTTCCTAGCCTTCACAACTACCTAGCCCTTCCTAGCCTTCACAACCACCTAGCCCTTCCTAGCCTTCACAACTACCTAGCCCTTCCTAGCCTTCACAACCACCTAGCCCTTCCTAGCCTTCACAACTACCTAGCCCTTCCTAGCCTTCAAAACCGCCTAGCCCTTCCTAGCCTTCACAACTACCTAGCCCTTCCTAGCCTTCACAACTACATAGCCCTTCCTAGCCTTCACAACTACCTAGCCCTTCCTAGCCTTCACAACCACATAGCCCTTCCTAGCCTTCACAACTACCTAACCCTTCCTAGCCTTCACAACTAACTAGCCCTTCCTAGCCTTCACAACTACCTAGCCCTTCCTAGCCTTCACAACTACCTAGCCCTTCCTAGCCTTCACAACTACCTAGCCCTTCCTAGCCTTCACAGCCACCTAGCCCTTCCTAGCCTTCACAACTACGTAGCCCTTCCTAGCCTTTACAACTACCTAGCCCTTCCTAGCCTTCACAACCACCTAGCCCTTCCTAGCCTTCACAACCACCTAGCCCTTCCTAGCCTTCACAACCACCTAGCCCTTCCTAGCCTTCACAACCACCTAGCCCTTCCTAGCCTTCACAACCACCTAGCCCTTCGTAGCCTTCACAACCACCTAGCCCTTCCTAGCCTTCACAACCACCTAGCCCTTCTTAGCCTTCACAACCACCTAGCCCTTCCTAGCCTTCACAACCACCTAGCCCTTCCTAGCCTTCACAACCACCTAGCCCTTCCTAGCCTTCACAACCACCTAGCCCTTCCTAGCCTTCACAACCAACTAGCCCTTAGTAGCCTTCACAACCACCTAGCTCTTCCTAGCCTTCACAACCACCTAGCCCTTCCTAGCCTTCACAACCACCTAGCCCTTCCTAGCCTTCACAACCACCTAGCCCTTCCTAGCTTTCACAGCCACCTAGCATTTCCTAGCCTTCACAGCCACCTAGCATTTCCTAGCCTTCACAGCCATCTAGCATTTCCTAACCTTCACAGCCACCTAGCATTTCCTAACCTTCACAACCACCTAGCCCTTCCTAGCCTTCACAACTACCTAGCCCTTACTAGCCTTCACAACCACCTAGCCCTTCCTAGCCTTCACAACTACCTAGCCCTTCCTAGCCTTCACAACCACCTAGCCCTTCCTAGCCTTCACAACCACCTAGCTCTTCCTGGCCTTCACAACCACCTAGCCCTTCCTAGCCTTCACAACCACCTAGCCCTTCATAGCCTTCACAACCACCTAGCCCTTCATAGCCTTCACAGCCACCTAGCATTTCCTAACCTTCACAGCCACCTAGCATTTCCTAACCTTCACAAACACCTAGCATTTCCTAGCCTTCACAACCACCTAGCATTCCCTAGCCTTCAAAACCACCTAGCCTTTGCTAGCCTTCACAACCACCTAGCCTTTGCTAGCCTTCACAACCACACCAGGAGATGTCGTATATATACCCAGATTACACACACCAAAGGTATACACATGTATATACAAAGAGAATTTACGTTATTGACTATTATCGGGATTGTAACATTGTCCAGTGACGTAGCACAAGAGAAACTTAGTGTAAACACGAGGACATTGATGTACAGTGTACTGTAAACAAGAGGACATTGATGTACAGTGTACTGTAAACAAGAGGACATTGATGTACAGTGTACTGTAAACAAGAGGACATTGATGTACAGTGTACTGTAAACAAGAGGACATTGATGTACAGTGTACTGTAAACAAGAGGACATTGATGTACAGTGTACTGTAAACAAGAGGACATTGATGTACAGTGTACTGTAAACAAGAGGACATTGATGTACAGTGTACTGTAAACAAAAGAACATTGATGTACAGTGTACTGTAAACAAGAGAACATTGATGTACAGTGTACTGTAAACAAGAGGACATTACAGTGATGTACAGTGTACTGTACTGTAAACAAGAGAACATTGATGTACAGTGTACTGTAAACAAGAGGACATTGATGTACAGTGTACTGTAAACAAGAGAACATTGATGTACAGTGTACTGTAAACAAGAGAACATTGATGTACAGTGTACTGTAAACAAGAGGACATTGATGTACAGTGTACTGTAAACAAGAGAACATTGATGTACAGTGTACTGTAAACAAGAGAACATTGATGTACAGTGTACTGTAAACAAGAGAACATTGATGTACAGTGTACTGTAAACAAGAGAACACTGATGTACAGTGTACTGTAAACAAGAGAACATTGATGTACAGTGTACTGTAAACAAGAGAACATTGATGTACAGTGTACTGTAAACAAGAGAACATTGATGTACAGTGTACTGTAAACAAGAGAACATTGATGTACAGTGTACTGTAAACAAGAGAACATTGATGTACAGTGTACTGTAAACAAGAGAACATTGATGTACAGTGTACTGTAAACAAGAGAACACTGATGTACAGTGTACTGCAAACAAGAGAACATTGATGTACAGTGTACTGTAAACAAGAGAACATTGATGTACAGTGTACTGTAAACAAGAGAACAGTGATGTACAGTGTACTGTAAACAAGAGAACATTGATGTACAGTGTACTGTAAACAAGAGAACAGTGATGTACAGTGTACTGTAAACAAGAGAACATTGATGTACAGTGTACTGTAAACAAGAGAACATTGATGTACAGTGTACTGTAAACAAGAGAACAGTGATGTACAGTGTACTGTAAACAAGAGAACATTGATGTACAGTGTACTGTAAACAAGAGAACAGTGATGTACAGTGTACTGTAAACAAGAGAACATTGATGTACAGTGTACTGTAAACAAGAGAACATTGATGTACAGTGTACTGTAAACAAGAGAACATTGATGTACAGTGTACTGTAAACAAGAGAACATTGATGTACAGTGTACTGTAAACAAGAGAACATTGATGTACAGTGTACTGTAAACAAGAGAACATTGATGTACAGTGTACTGTAAACAAGAGAACATTGATGTACAGTGTACTGTAAACAAGAGAACATTGATGTACAGTGTACTGTAAACAAGAGAACATTGATGTACAGTGTACTGTAAACAAGAGAACATTGATGTACAGTGTACTGTAAACAAGAGAACATTGATGTACAGTGTACTGTAAACAAGAGAACATTGATGTACAGTGTACTGTAAACAAGAGAACATTGATGTACAGTGTACTGTAAACAAGAGAACAGTGATGTACAGTGTACTGTAAACAAGAGAACATTGATGTACAGTGTACTGTAAACAAGAGAACATTGATGTACAGTGTACTGTAAACAAGAGAACATTGATGTACAGTGTACTGTAAACAAGAGAACAGTGATGTACAGTGTATTGTAAACAAGAGGACATTGATGTACAGTGTACTGTAAACAAGAGATCATTGATGTACAGTGTACTGTAAACAAGAGAACAGTGATGTACAGTGTACTGTAAACAAGAGAACATTGATGTACAGTGTACTGTAAACAAGAGGACATTGATGTACAGTGTACTGTAAACAAGAGGACATTGATGTACAGTGTACTGTAAACAAGAGAACATTGATGTACAGTGTACTGTAAACAAGAGAACATTGATGTACAGTGTACTGTAAACAAGAGAACATTGATGTACAGTGTACTGTAAACAAGAGAACATTGATGTACAGTGTACTGTAAACAAGAGAACATTGATGTACAGTGTACTGTAAACAAGAGAACATTGATGTACAGTGTACTGTAAACAAGAGAACATTGATGTACAGTGTACTGTAAACAAGAGAACATTGATGTACAGTGTACTGTAAACAAGAGAACATTGATGTACAGTGTACTGTAAACAAGAGAACATTGATGTACAGTGTACTGTAAACAAGAGAACATTGATGTACAGTGTACTGTAAACAAGAGAACATTGATGTACAGTGTACTGTAAACAAGAGAACATTGATGTACAGTGTACTGTAAACAAGAGAACATTGATGTACAGTGTACTGTAAACAAGAGAACATTGATGTACAGTGTACTGTAAACAAGAGAACATTGATGTACAGTGTACTGTAAACAAGAGAACATTGATGTACAGTGTACTGTAAACAAGAGAACATTGATGTACAGTGTACTGTAAACAAGAGAACATTGATGTACAGTGTACTGTAAACAAGAGAACATTGATGTACAGTGTACTGTAAACAAGAGAACATTGATGTACAGTGTACTGTAAACTAGAGAACAGTGATGTACAGTGTACTGTAAACAAGAGAACATTGATGTACAGTGTACTGTAAACAAGAGAACAGTGATGTACAGTGTACTGTAAACAAGAGAACATTGATGTACAGTGTACTGTAAACAAGAGAACATTGATGTACAGTGTACTGTAAACAAGAGAACAGTGATGTACAGTGTACTGTAAACAAGAGAACAGTGATGTACAGTGTATTGTAAACAAGAGGACATTGATGTACAGTGTACTGTAAACAAGAGAACATTGATGTACCGTGTACTGTAAACAAGAGAACAGTGATGTACAGTGTACTGTAAACAAGAGAACAGTGATGTACAGTGTACTGTAAACAAGAGGACATTGATGTACAGTGTACTGTAAACAAGAGGACATTGATGTACAGTGTACTGTAAACAAGAGAACAGTGATGTACAGTGTACTGTAAACAAGAGAACAGTGATGTACAGTGTACTGTATACAAGAGAACAGTGATGTACAGTGTACTGTAAACAAGAGAACAGTGATGTACAGTGTACTGTAATCAAGTGGACATTGATGTACAGTGTACTGTAAACAAGAGAACAGTGATGTACAGTGTACTGTAAACAAGAGAACAGTGATGTACAGTGTACTGTAAACAAGAGAACAGTGATGTACAGTGTACTGTAAACAAGAGAACATTGATGTACAGTGTACTGTAAACAAGAGAACAGTGATGTACAGTGTACTGTAAACAAGAGGACATTGATGTACAGTGTACTGTAAACAAGAGAACATTGATGTACAGTGTACTGTAAACAAGAGAACAGTGATGTACAGTGTACTGTAAACAAGAGGACATTGATGTACAGTGTACTGTAAACAAGAGAACATTGATGTACAGTGTACTGTAAACAAGAGAACAGTGATGTACAGTGTACTGTAAACAAGAGAACATTGATGTACAGTGTACTGTAAACAAGAGGACATTGATGTACAGTGTACTGTAAACAAGAGAACATTGATGTACAGTGTACTGTAAACAAGAGAACATTGATGTACAGTGTACTGTAAACAAGAGGACATTGATGTACAGTGTACTGTAAACACAGATGAGGTGTAGAGATATCACTCAACTTTTGTAATTCTTCATTATAATTATTATTATCGTTATTACTATTATTATTATTATTATTATTATTATTATTATTATTATTATTATTATTATTATTATCATTATTATTATAATTATAATAACGGAGATGTATAAGAGACTAAAGACAGTTTAAGGGAGACAAAAAACACGAATAAAAAAAAGGCTGATTTTTGATAAAGTCGGAGGGAAAAAGGGGGTCGGAAGGTGTGCTCAAAACCCGCAAGACTAACTAGGTAATGACACACACACACAGTGATGTAGTGGAGGCAAGATTCATGCATAGCTTTAAGAAGAGGTATGATAAAGCTCATTGAGCAGGAGGAGTGACCTAGTATCGACCAGTAAATCGACGGGGCCAGGAGCTGTGAATAGACCCCTGCAACCTCAACTAGGCGAGTACAACTAGGTGAACACACACACACACACACACACACACACACACAAACACACACACACACACACACACACACACACACGCGCACAAACACACACACACACACACACACACACACACACACACACACACACACACACACACACACACAAACACACACACACACACACACACACACACACACACACACACACACACACACACACACACACACACACACACACACACACCTGACTGGAAATATCTTAAGGCGATTAATTTTTTTAAAATTAACCGGACATGGGCGACTAAGGGAAAACGTGGCCAATGTGAACTCTGAAACGACGTTTCTGCTTTCTAGAAAGACGTCGTTTGGGGCTACATACGTCTTAGCCATTAGCCAAGAGCTCATAATGTGGATGTGACGTTGGCGGCCGCTGGGCCGATTTGACGAATTTCCCTACCGGCGCCAACTTCCTGATTAATTACCGCTTTTAATTGGCGCTCGAAGACATGCTTGTAAAGTGGTGGCGCAGGGGTGAGGGGTGCTGGGGTGAAGGGGGTGGCGCAGGGGTGAGGGGGTGCTGGGGGTGAAGGGGGTGGCGCAGGGGTGAGGGGTGCTGGAGTGAAGGGGGTGGCGCAGGGGTGAGGGGTTCTGGGGTGAAGGGGGTGGCGCAGGGGTAAGGGGTTCTGGGGTGAAGGGGGTGGCGCAGGGGTGAGGGGTTCTGGGGTGAAGGGGGTGGCGCAGGGGTGAGGGGTTCTGGGGTGAAGGGGGTGGCGCAGGGGTGAGGGGTTCTGGGGTGAAGGGGGTGGCGCAGGGGTGAGGGGTTCTGGGGTGAAGGGGGTGGCGCAGGGGTGAGGGGTTCTGGGGTGAAGGGGGTGGCGGAGTGAGTGGGGAGGGGTGTGGGACAAGTAAGGGGTGATGGGTATAGGGAAGTAGCAGTGTGTTGCTACACTATTCTGTATGATAGTTACATTGTGGGAACACCAGCAGCGTGTTGCTACACTATTCTATATGATAGTTACATTGTGGGAACACCAGCAGTGTGTTGCTACACTATTCTATATGATAGTTACATTGTGGGAACATCAGCAGTATGTTGCTACACTATTCTATATGATAGTTACATTGTGGGAACACCAGCAGTGTGTTGCTACACTATTCTATATGATAGTTACATTGTGGGAACACCAGCAGTGTGTTGCTACACTATTCTATATGATAGTTACATTATGGGAACACCAGCAGTGTTGCTACTCTATTCTATATGATAGTTACATTGTGGGAACACCAGCAGTGTGTTGCTACACTATTCTATATGATAGTTACATTGTGGGAACACCAGCAGTGTGTTGCTACTCTATTCTATATGATAGTTACATTGTGGAAACACCAGCAGTGTGTTGCTACACTATTCTATATGATAGTTACATTGTGGGAACACCAGCAGTGTGTTGCTACACTATTCTATATGATAGTTACATTGTGGGAACACCAGCAGTGTGTTGCTACTCTATTCTATATGATAGTTACATTGTGGGAACACCAGCAGTGTGTTGCTACACTATTCTATATGATAGTTACATTGTGGGAACACCAGCAGTGTGTTGCTACACTATTCTATATGATAGTTACATTGTGGGTACACCAGCAGTGTGTTGCTACACTATTCTATATGATAGTTACATTGTGGGAATACCAGCAGTGTGTTGCTACACTATTCTATATGATAGTTACATTGTGGGAACACCAGCAGTGTCTTGCTACACTATTCTATATGATAGTTACATTGTGGGAACACCAGCAGTGTTGCTACACTATTCTATATGATAGTTACATTGTGGGAACACCAGCAGTGTGTTGCTACACTATTCTATATGATAGTTACATTGTGGGAACACCTGCAGTGTTGCTACACTATTCTATATGATAGTTACATTGTGGGAACACCAGCAGTGTGTTGCTACACTATTCTATATGATAGTTACATTGTGGGAACACCAGCAGTGTTGCTACACTATTCTGTATGATAGTTACATTGTGGGAACACCAGCAGTGTGTTGCTACACTATTCTGTATGATAGTTACATTGTGGGAATACCAGCAGTGTGTTGCTACACTATTCTATATGATAGTTACATTGTGGGAACACCAGCAGTGTGTTGCTACACTATTCTATATGATAGTTACATTGTGGGAACACCAGCAGTGTTGCTACACTATTCTATATGATAGTTACATTGTGGGAACACCAGCAGTGTGTTGCTACACTATTCTATATGATAGTTACATTGTGGGAACACCAGCAGTGTTGCTACACTATTCTGTATGATAGTTACATTGTGGGAACACCAGCAGTGTGTTGCTACACTATTCTGTATGATAGTTACATTGTGGGAACACCAGCAGTGTATTGCTACACTATTCTGTATGATAGTTACATTGTGGGAACACCAACAGTGTGTTGCTACACTATTCTATATGATAGTTACATTGTGGGAACACCAGCAGTGTGTTGCTACACTATTCTATATGATAGTTACATTGTGGGAACACCAGCAGTGTGTTGCTACACTATTCTATATGATAGTTACATTGTGGGAACACCAGCAGTGTGTTGCTACACTATTCTATATGATAGTTACATTGTGGGAACACCAGCAGTGTTGCTACACTATTCTGTATGATAGTTACATTGTGGGAACACCAGCAGTGTGTTACTACACTATTCTATATGATAGTTACATTGTGGGAACACCAGCAGTGTGTTACTACACTATTCTATATGATAGTTACATTGTGGGAACACCAGCAGTGTGTTGCTACACTATTCTATATGATAGTTACATTGTGGGAACACCAGCAGTGTGTTGCTACACTATTCTATATGATAGTTACATTGTGGGAACACCAGCAGTGTGTTACTACACTATTCTATATGATAGTTACATTGTGGGAACACCAGGAGTGTGTTACTACACTATTCTATATGATAGTTACATTGTGGGAACACCAGCAGTGTGTTACTACACTATTCTATATGATAGTTACATTGTGGGAACACCAGCAGTGTTGCTACACTATTCTATATGATAGTTACATTGTGGGAACACCAGCAGTGTGTTGCTACACTATTCTATATGATAGTTACATTGTGGGAACACCAGCAGTGTGCTGCTACACTATTCTAAATGATAAATTGTAGGAACATGATTAATATTCCATTAAATGTTCATCAGCTACGACAGCTTCAAAGGTTTCCTACCAGCAGAGCTGCAGTTACTATCATTTAGGAATTACCATCTCTCAGGATGATCTGTCTCCCTCCCCACACACACATGCAGTGGTAAGTGGCGGTATAGGTAAGATCGTGTAGTAAAATCACAGTAAACAAGTGATTTTGCGATATGCAAAACAACCACTGTGAAAAATAGTGACCTTCTAGCCGCTTTCGTGGTTTCTCACATTATCAGGGAACTGTAGAAATAATAGAACGAAAAGTCTTAAAAGGTCGAGATAACACCTCACAGTCAACATCCGACACCTCACCCGTTCCTTAATGATGATGCGGGTGAGTTGGTCAAGGACTTATCCAACATAGCTTTAATTCTTCCCAAATTTTATTAATTATAAATGAATCTAATTTATAATCCTAAACCATTATTTATATTAAAATCAAAACTATTTTTTATGAAAATTGACTCAGGTAAGATTATGGAGAAAGGTGAGTTGATGGAAGCTTCTCAAGGCGAAGCTGATGATCCACTTAACACAGGTGACCCAAGTGAACCAGGTGACCCAGGTGACCCAGGTGACCCAAGTGAACCAGGTGACCCACCTTAAACTTGGTAAGCTCGTGCAGGAGGAAGGTGGTAATGATCTGGTCGTGTTGACGAACCTCGGCCCATACCTCGTCCTCAGACGTCCCCCTGAGGAAAGATGTAGGGAGAGTGAGGGACGGCCAGGGAGAGTGAGGGACGGCCAGGGAGAGTGAGGGATGGCCAGGGAGAGTGAGGGATGGCCAGGGAGAGTGAGGGACGGCCAGGGAGAGTGAGAGAAGGCCAGGGAGAGTGAGAGAAGGTCAGGGAGAGAGAAAGAAGAAGAGGGAAAATAAGAGAGGGAGAGTATTGAAGGTCAGGGAGGGTGAAGGAAGGAGAGTGAGGGTGGGCTAAGGAGAGTGCAGAATAGAGCATAAGAAATCGAAAGGGAGTTAGGAAGAATACCAGAGAGAGATAGATAGATAGATAGAGAGAGAGAGAGAGAGAGAGAGAGAGAGAGAGAGAGAGAGAGAGAGAGAGAGAGAGAGAGATCTATATATAATCAGTCAGTAGCATCTACTAATATATTACATTAGATAATTACAGTTAAATTATACATAATAATTTATAATTACGTTTTAATCATCCTAAATCACCTATCCTGGCTCTATAATTACCTGTCCTGGCTCTATAATTACCTGTCCTGGCTCTGTAATTACTTGTCCTGGATTCTTACTCACCTGTCCTTGACTCCCACTCACCCATTCAGGACTCCCACTCAACAATACAGGATTCCCACTCACCCATCCAGGACTCCCACTCACTCATCCAGGACTCCCACCCACCCATCCAGTACTCCCACTCACCCATCCAAGACTCCCACTCACCCATCCAGGACTCCCACTCACTCATCCAGGACTCCCACTCACCCATCCAGTACTCCCACTCACCCATCCAGGCCTCCCACTCATCCATCCAGTATTCCCACTCACCCATCCAAGACTTCTACTTCCCTAACCAGGGCTCCCATTCACCCATCCAGTACTCCCACTCACCCATCCATGACTCCCACTCGCCCATCCAGGACTCCCACTCACCCATCCAGGACTCCCACTCACTCATCCAGGACTCCCACCCACCTATCCAATACTCCCACTCACCCATCCAAGACTCCCACTCACCCAGCCAGGACTTCCACTCACCCATCCAGGCCTCCCACTCACCCATCCAGTATTCCCACTCACCCATCCAAGATTTCCACTCACCTAACCAGGGCTCCCACTCACCCATCCATGACTCCCACTCACCCATCCAGGACTCCAGGACTCCCCACTCACCTATCCTCACGGGTCGACAGCCACATCTTCAGGTTGATCTGACCCTGGATGTTGGAGCGGTGTGATCGACCCTCCAGCGGGTACCATCTATCCACTCCCGTGCTGGGCATGTCCTGAGATGCCACAACTCATTAGTGCCATGCCTACCAGTGCCCCAGTCAGTGCCACAGTACATTAGTGCCCTGCTCTGTAACGATACGTGAAATCTAACATGCTAAATTTAACATGTTAAATCTAGCATGCTAAATTTAGCATGTTAAATCTAGCATGTTAAACCTAGCATGTTAAATCTAGCATGTTAAATCTAACAAGTTAAATCTAGCATGTTTATTCTATCATGTTAAATTAAGCATGTTAAATCTAACAGGTTAAATCTAGCATGTTTATTCTACCATGTTAAATTAAGCATGTTAAATCTAACAGGTTAAATCTAGCATGTTAAATCTAGCATGTTCAGTCTAGCATGTTAAATTTAGCATGTTAAATCTAACATGCTAAATCTAGCATGTTAAATCTAGCATGTTAAATTTAGCATGTTAAATCTAGCATGTTATATGTAGCATGTTATATGTAGCATGTTAAATCTATCATGTTAAATCTAGCATGTTAATTTTAACATGTTTAAATTAATAATTTTCTCACCTATCAGAAAATCAACTATGTTCGACAGTAGTCGAGGAAATGATGGGACGCAGATCCAGGAGCTGGTATTCAACCCTTCCATCACATGTAGGAGAGTACAAGCTAGTTGAGTACATGTACAGAGGACAACAAAGGTGGAACTCTGTGTTGTACTCGCTCGTTGTAAAGTTCTGACATGTTTTGAATAGAGTTTAGATATGACAGGAAGACAATCAGTAACAGCTGTCGAGGGTGGGGAGAGTGTGGGTGGGGAGAGTGTGGGTGGGGAGAGTGTGGGTGGGGAGAGTGAGTGTGGGGAGAGTGGTAGAGTGTGTTGGTAGAATGAGGGAGAATGTTAAGAGTGAATGAGGGAGAATGTTAAGAGTGAATGAGGGAGAATGATAAGAATGAATGAGGGAGAATGTTAAGAATGAATGAGGGAGAATGTTAAGAGTGAATGAGGGAGAATGTAAAATGGTAAGAGGGTGATAGGAAAATGAGGGAGGACGGTAGAGAAAAATGAAAGTATGGTGGGAAATAACAGGGCAATTGACAGGAAGAAATAATGGTGGGGAGAGCGAGAGAGATAGATAGATAGATAGATAGATAGATAGATAGATAGAGAGAGAGAGAGAGAGAGAGAGAGAGAGAGAGAGAGAGAGAGAGAGAGAGAGAGAGAGAGAGAGAGAGAGAGAGAGAGAATCATATACACAGTTTTAAGACGAGGTTTGATAAAGCTCATGGAGAAGGGAGAGGACCTAGTAGCCATCAGTAAAGAGGCGGGGCCAGGAGCTATGAATCGACTCCTGCAACTACAAACAGGTGAGTACACACACAACCACCTACCCACACCCACCCATCCACCGCCACATACCTGCAGCGGTATATTCACACATCCCAGGAAGTCATCCTGTCCACCTCCCGCTCTGGCAGACTGCGCGATTTGTTTGAAGAAACGACCCAGCCCTTTCACTCCCTTCACCTCGTTCAGTTTACTGACCACTTCGAATACGCTGGACTCATCATCGTGGTCCCTGTCGGGAGACCCCAAGACATCGAACAGTGAGGAAATATACGGGGAATCCGGTCCCTCCAAGGATACCGAACGGTCGGCAGATATGATAAGCCAGACACATAAGCCAAAGTTATTTAACTTTATTCCAGATTAAAGTTATCTAACTGTTACACATGTGGCTTACTTGTCAACCTGTCGGGATTGTGTATCATTATTATATCTAGTCGTATAGATAAAATTGCGGTCCTGGCCACGAGATCACACAGTAATGAAGAGAGCACCATTGGAATAATGTTTAGCTCTGTATATACCTTAATTGTGACTACGTTTCGCTCTATACACAGTGAAACGTCGTCGCAATAAAGGCTTTCTTTGCAACTATGTTTGTCTCATTACTGAGGCTGCTGTATCCAACAGCCAAGCTAGAATATAACATAACAGTTGCAAAGAATTCTTACAGTCAACTCGAAAGTTCATTTTAGGTAAATATACCCAATCAATTTGTGGAAAAAAGTACATAAATCTAACTTCATTACTGATTACAGGAAATAACAGTCAGTCTCCTATACTATCCTTGTCCCAAACACCTGGATAATATACGAGAATCTTCAGTCTAGACTCTGGTAGATAGATCTTCACAGGCGACAGCTTCCGTGTGGACTCTTATGTCCACCTCGGCTGTCTGTCTTTCCAGTGTACTCCGGTATCAAGACCATGGATGTACTCACCATATATCCAAGTGAAGGATGTCGTAGTTGATGTCATCGATGTCTCTGAGGAGAGAAGATAAAAGGAAATTAATACTGGCTCACATATATATATATATATATATATATATATATATATATATATATATATATATATATATATATATATATATATATATATATATATATATATATATATATATATATATATATATATATATATATAAATATATATATATATATATATAAAGCTCTTAAGCCTATGTCTTTACCTCGGTATTAATCTGTCTAGTTGTACGTATATCTCCTGTTTATACTTAAACTTGCTTGATTTAAATCCTAGACTTTACATGCTAGGAGCTGTCATCCTGCCTAAGGTCAATTACATGCTAGGAGCTGTCATCCTGGCTAAGGTCAGTTACATGCTAGGAACTGTCCTCCTACCTAAGGTCAGTTACACGCTAGGTGATGGCAGGGTACTCGTGGGCAAATTACCCTACACCTCAGGTATGAGCCAATGGTGCTACCATACTTTAATATTAATCTATCAAACTACATACCCTCGTGTCTATTGTCTATCGACTTATCTGTCTGTAAAACTCTGCATTCGCATGTTCGTCTGTCTGTGTCTTTGTACACTTACAGCCTGCAGGCCGCTAGCACCAACAGCATTGGATAGTCACTAAAAACTGAGTGTAGGAAACTCAATGGGGCAGAATAGGGTGGTCAATAAAGCCTGAGTGTAGGGTGGTCAATAAAGCCTGAGTGTAGGGTGGTCAATAAAGCCTGAGTGTAGGGTGGTCAATAAAGCCTGAGTGTAGGGTGGTCAATAAAGCCTGAGTGTAGGGTGGTCAATAAAGCCTGAGTGTAGGGTGATCAATAAAGCCTGAGTGTAGGGTGGTCAATAAAGCCTGAGTGTAGGGTGGTCAATAAAGCCTGAGTGTAGGGTGGTCAATAAAGCCTGAGCGTAGGGTGGTCAATAAAGCCTGAGTGTAGGGTGGTCAATAAAGCCTGAGTGTAGGGTGGTCAACAAAGCCTGAGTGTAGGGTGCTCAATAAAGCCTGAGTGTAGGATGGTCAATAAAGCCTGAGTGTAGGGTGGTCAATAAAGCCTGAGTGTAGGATGGTCAATAAAGCCTGAGTGTAGGGTGCTCAATAAAGCCTGAGTGTAGGGTGGTCAATAAAGCCTGAGTGTAGTATGGTTAATAAAGGCAGAATAAGGTACTCACAGTCTGAACTTCTCATTCCACCTGGGACTGAGTGTGTGTGGTTTGACTGAGGTGGCCCGGATAATCTTGGCTGGTATAGCGTTGCTGAGAGAATCCCTATGTTCGACGCGCTCTCTCTTGGGCTCCGTAGGCTTTCTCTTGAAGCTTAACCGGAAGCTGTTGAAGGTGGGAGGAGGGTGAGGGAGAGTTGGTGGTGGTGGCGGTGGTGGTGGGGTGTTAAGAGGGAGAGGGATACACCTATGATGATGGAAGTGTTGATGCCGTGGAATAGTTGATGCAAGTTGATGACGTTGTTGCTGTAGTTTGGATGGGAATTGATGGGATAGAGAAGTTAATGAGAGCTAGTACTGAGAGTGAAGCTGTCAAAGAAGCTAGCTCTTTAAAAGCTCTTCGTGATAGAACTTAAGAGTTTACATTCTGGGGAGAAAGAAAGCAGGGGAGAGCTGCAAATGTAATATTTGGAGTGACGTTACATACCTGGACGTTGCAGCTGGCGGTGCGATGGTAGTAGCAGCAGTAGTAGTAGTAGTAGTAGTAGTAGTAGTAGTAGTAGTAGTAGTAGTAGTAGTAGTAGTAGTAGTAGTAGTAGTAGTAGTAGTAGAAGTAGTAGTGGTGGTGGTGGTTATAGTTTTGAGGTAATGGTGGTAGGTGGGTTGGGGTGGTGCTGGTAGAGGAGGTGGTGGTGATAATGTTAGCTGTGGGCTTGTTACAGTGGTGTTTCAGAGGTGGCAGGATGTACTAGTGGTAACACTGGTATCAGTGGGTGTGTCTAAGGGAGTCTCAGTGGTGGTGGTAGGGGGCGGATGGTTGTTAACGATTCTGATGAAGAGGATAACGATGAATAATGAAGAAAACTAGACACAATATATCATCCACATCTCATTAGAAATTCAACAGAAAATCCACTGGTACTCAAGCCAATACACCAGATGACAACAGACACAGATAAACGCTAAAGAGAGACCAAAACAACACACTCAACTTTCTACACCAGAACATACACAGTGACGTTACATACATCTATACTACGCTATCCAAGAGTTTAATCTATTAGCTAGTTAATCTAGTTGAGGCTATTAATGCGCAGGGATGGTGTGGGTATGTATAGAAGTAGGGGTGATCGTGAGTGGCTATGGAAATGTGAAGAGGTACGAATGGGTGTGAAAGTAGGTGAAAGTGAGTAAGTATGGGTGTATGAGAGTATGAATGGGTGTGTGTAGGAGTGTATGTATATGTGTGTAAGGATCGTTTAGATGAGAGTATGAAGGGTTATGTGTGTGTGTATGTGTGTGTGTGTGTGTGTGTGTGTGTGTGTGTGTGTGTGTGTGTGTGTGTGTGTGTGTGTGTGTGTGTGTGAATGAAGGGTTAAGGTGCTCATTAATTCGTGTTTAGCAAAACAATTTTAGTGAAAATACTGGTAGTGGGGCATGCACGGCTCGAAAGAGTTTTAAATAATGTATGTACATAGACCATACATACACAAATAATAAGGAAGATGGGTAGTTATTAAGCCTGTATCAACCAGCGGCTAAGTCAAGGCACAGTGCTAATACTTCAAAGACTAGAAGATCTGGTGTAACCTTAAAGATCCAGGTGACTGACTTGACCTCGGGGATACACCGACTTCCTGCAGAATCTTCCTAGCTCTCTAGAATCTCTGTATATATATATATATATATATATATATATATATATATATATATATATATATATATATATATATATATATATATATATATATCTCAAATTCGTTTTTTAGAAAACATAATATGTGTCTTGGTTAGTAACTTCTACACTGATGGGGTCCTAACTAGTGATGTATCGGATATCCGCATCCGCATCCGCATCCGTGGAACATCCGCGCAATTTCTAACATTCGCATCCGCGCCCGCATCCGCAAAATAAGTAAGACATCCTCATACACATTCGCATCCGAGGATATCTAAAGTTTCACTTCCGATACATCTCTAGTCCTAACTTTTGTACAGAGGTAGTTTCCACCCTCTATACTGAGGGGGGTCTTAATATGTACTGTGGGGCCCTAACCTCTATGCTTATGGTCTTAACCTCTGTACTAAAGGGATCTCCAATCTCTATAATGAAGACATCTTAAACCTCTTTACTGAAAAGAGTTCATAACTTTACACTACAGGGGTTCAATGATATATGAACTAAAAGACAGAAGAGAATAAAGTCGTAGTCTTTGGGTCAAACTTTATTATTAATGTGAATATACAAGGGAATAAAATTATACTGCTCATAATTATAGGAAGAGAGAGAGAGAGAGAGAGAGAGAGAGAGAGAGAGAGAGAGAGAGAGAGAGAGAGAGAGAGGATATTATAGTGTTGAGAAATATAATTTACGAAAGATTTAATGGCTGCAGTTCTTGTCCAGACGGTCGTAAGATGTGTGTCTGGAATCCGATTAGGTTCTCAATCACATTAATGGGTAATCGCTAAACGCGTAGGGGTCATACAGCACTTGAGAGTAGATGGGGGGAGGGCGTTGATATAGGATATTATCAAGTTTGATCGAAGGAAGATGAGAGTAGCTCCAGTTCCTTGGATCGAAGTAGAGAGTTTCAATCATCTCCGGAGAAGCATTGCATAGATGTACTTCTGCAACTCTTTCGTACTGGCCTGGAAATTTCACTCGCTGTGGGTTCGAATCCCAACCGTTCCGTGGTCTGTCTGAATCCTATTGGCTTTCATTTATGCATATATTCTTGAACTACCATCCACAGGATGGATATGGTGTGAACAATAAACTAGCCAATGTTCACATAACATTAACAGATCTGTTCTAAGCCACATTCTAAGGTAGATAATGGAATAATCTCAACAGAAATACCACAAGGATTAACCTTATTGGATTATCCTGGATTAATAACCCAAGGGGGTTATTAATCCAGGTTAATCCTCCGTAATAACTTTCCGTGGTTATTAATTCCAAGAATTTTTTCTCCAATCGCGAGACATGGCCACCTCGTCTAGTCTAGTCCTGACTAGACGATTAGGTACTAAAAACTAGGAGGCTACTCAGGAGCATTAACAACTACTGTACCAGAGTGAAACTGCAATAACTAGGAAGTTAAAATCACTGAGTGAAACTGCAATAACTAGGAAGTTAAAATCACTGAGTGAAACTGCAATAACTAGGAAGTTAAAATCACTGAGTGAAACTGCAATAACTAGGAAGTTAAGATCACTGAGGAACTAGCGACTAGGAATCTTACATAACTGGGTAACAAGTATGCAGTGTTCCACAGACAAGGAACATCACACTGAGGAACACTTCTGTTGTTCCACTGGTATAAACCAGGTAATATAATGAGGTTTAATTGACCGGTTTGTTCTTCAGGGTCACTATACCTTATTGTAAATACGAGTATTGCCAGAGCCAGACCTTGGAAATATTGTAAATACGAGTATTGCCAGAGCCAGACCTTGGAAATATTGTAAATACGAGTATTGCCAGAGCCAGACCTTGGAAATATTGTAAGTTAAGTTTGTGGAACGAAATGATGGAATAACTTTTAGGTTATACAATCTACTGGGGTAGAACAATGTTTAGCTTGTACAGTGAACTGAGGTAGAAGAACAGTTCTTGTACAGTGAGCTGAGGTAGAAGAACAGTTCTTGTACAGTGAACTGAGGTAGAAGAACAGTTCTTGTACAGTGAACTGAGGTAGAAGAACAGTTCTTGTACAGTGAACTGAGGTAGAAGAACAGTTCTTGTACAGTGAGCTGAGGTAGAAGAACAGTTCTTGTACAGTGAGCTGAGGTAGGAGAACAGTTCTTGTACAGTGAACTGAGGTAGGAGAACAGTTCTTGTACAGTGAACTGAGGTAGGAGAACAGTTCTTGTACAGTGAACTGAGGTAGGAGAACAGTTCTTGTACAGTGAACTGAGGTAGGAGAACAGTTCTTGTACAGTGAACTGAGGTAGGAGAACAGTTCTTGTACAGTGAACTGAGGTAGGAGAACAGTTCTTGTACAGTGAACTGAGGTAGGAGAACAGTTCTTGTACAGTGAACTGAGGTAGGAGAACAGTTCTTGTACAGTGAACTGAGGTAGGAGAACAGTTCTTGTACAGTGAACTGAGGTAGGAGAACAGTTCTTGTACAGTGAACTGAGGTAGGAGAACAGTTCTTGTACAGTGAGCTGAGGTAGGAGAACAGTTCTTGTACAGTGAGCTGAGGTAGGAGAACAGTTCTCGTACAGTGAGCTGAGGTAGGAGAACAGTTCTTGTACAGTGAACTGAGGTAGGAGAACAGTTCTTGTACAGTGAGCTGAGGTAGGAGAACAGTTCTTGTACAGTGAGCTGAGGTAGGAGAACAGTTCTTGTACAGTGAACTGAGGTAGAAGAACAGTTCTTGTACAGTGAACTGAGGTAGGAGAACAGTTCTTGTACAGTGAACTGAGGTAGAAGAACAGTTCTTGTACAGTGAACTGAGGTAGGAGAACAGTTCTTGTACAGTGAACTGAGGTAGAAGAACAGTTCTTGTACAGTGAACTGAGGTAGGAGAACAGTTCTTGTACAGTGAACTGAGGTAGGAGAACAGTTCTTGTACAGTGAGCTGAGGTAGAAGAACAGTTCTTGTACAGTGAACTGAGGTAGAAGAACAGTTCTTGTACAGTGAACTGAGGTAGAAGAACAGTTCTTGTACAGTGAACTGAGGTAGAAAAACAGTTCTTGTACAGTGAACTGAGGTAGGAGAACAGTTCTTGTACAGTGAACTGAGGTAGGAGAACAGTTCTTGTACAGTGAACTGAGGTAGGAGAACAGTTCTTGTACAGTGAACTGAGGTAGGAGAACAGTTCTTGTACAGTGAGCTGAGGAAGACTAGCTCTTAGCTTGTAAAAAAAAGAGAAAAGTCTGAGAGGATGTTGCTTGGTCACGTTCTGTTTACGTGGGTGCCATCAGTGCCACACGCTGCCACCAGCTTGCCTGTGACACCTGGGTGCCATCAGTGCCACACGCTGCCACCAGCTTGCCTGTGACACCTGGGTGCCATCAGTGCCACACGCTGCCACCAGCTTGCCTGTGACACCTGGGTGCCATCAGTGCCACACGCTGCCACCAGCTTGCCTGTGACACCTGGGTGCCATCAGTGCCACACGCTGCCACCAGCTTGCCTGTGACACCTGGGTGCCATCAGTGCCACACGCTGCCACCAGCTTGCCTGTGACACCTGGGTGCCATCAGTGCCACACGCTGCCACCAGCTTGCCTGTGACACCTGGGTGCCATCAGCTGAAGGCAAGAGACTTCTGTATTTTTTTTAAAGAATAATTGAGTGCCACAGTAGTTGTGCTGTCACCCGGGTTTATAAAACTTACTCAGTGGTTACATAAACCGTATTCCAGCAGGCAGTGTGTGTTCCATAGTGTTGTGACGCGTCAGTCTGAGCTGGGAGACTTCTGCAGTGTCAGTCTGAGCTGGGAGACTTCTGCAGTGTCAGTCTGAGCTGGGAGACTTCTGCAGTGTCAGTCTGAGCTGGGAGACTTCTGCAGTGTCAGTCTGAGCTGGAAGACTTCTGCAGTGTCAGTCTGAGCTGGAAGACTTCTGTAGTGTCAGTCTGAGCTGGGAGACTTCAGCAGTGTCAGTCTGAGCTGGGAGACTTCTGCAGTGTCAGTCTGAGCTGGGAGACTTCAGCAGTGTCAGTCTGAGCTGGGAGACTTCTGCAGTGTCAGTCTGAGCTGGGAGACTTCTGCAGTGTCAGTCTGAGCTGGAAGACTTCTGCAGTGTCAGTCTGAGCTGGAAGACTTCTGTAGTGTCAGTCTGAGCTGGGAGACTTCAGCAGTGTCAGTCTGAGCTGGGAGACTTCTGCAGTGTCAGTCTGAGCTGGGAGACTTCAGCAGTGTCAGTCTGAGCTGGGAGACTTCTGCAGTGTCAGTCTGAGCTGGGAGACTTCTGTAGTGTCAGTCTGAGCTGGGAGACTTCAGCAGTGTCAGTCTGAGCTGGGAGACTTCTGCAGTGTCAGTCTGAGCTGGGAGACTTCTGTAGTGTCAGTCTGAGCTGGAAGACTTCTGCAGTGTCAGTCTGAGCTGGGAGACTTCAGCAGTGTCAGTCTGAGCTGGGAGACTTCTGCAGTGTCAGTCTGAGCTGGGAGACTTCTGCAGTGTCAGTCTGAGCTGGAAGACTTCTGCAGTGTCAGTCTGAGCTGGGAGACTTCAGCAGTGTCAGTCTGAGCTGGGAGACTTCTGCAGTGTCAGTCTGAGCTGGGAGACTTCAGCAGTGTCAGTCTGAGCTGGGAAACTTCAGCAGAGCAATAAGGATATCGTCAGTCATTAAAGTAAGGCTTTATCATCAACGGGAGCTTCTGGTTTCTTACTGGAATGCCTGAAGACGATAGCTCCTCTGTCCCAGGAGGGTTGAGGGGGCTAGGAAGAGGGGATGGGAAAGGGATGATAAGGGTGGAAAAGGTAAGGCGATTACTCCACGGAGACCACGCCCCAGGGCAATATTAGCAGTGACTCCCGTGTACACACACACACACGCTCCACGTATCATATCCTCGTGGTGTTATCGCCTCCCTGCTTCACCTCTCCCGGAAGCTCACTCATTATCACTGCTGATATTAAATGTCCTCTTCGCCACGAAATATGAAACTTAATTAAGCTAAGTGTACATATATATTAAGATCCGGCTGACCTTCGGTTCTAGCGCTTCAGTAAACGCTTATATTGAGAAAAATTCTCGTCCCCAGAGACACTGTTTTAGGTCCTGAGGTCTTTCAAAAACCATGATAAAGACTTATGGCTGGTCTTAGGTATGGCAGAGAGGAGGGGGAAAAAGGCCTCAAGAATTGGAGAGTATAAGAGACGAGGTAGCAGATGTTATAATCAGTTTTGAGCTCAGAACCCGAGACAGGAAGTGAATTAGCACAATGCATAGGAAAGCATGCATGTGTAGCCGCACTTAAATGTGATAATTACTCGTCGATCCACTGGTTGTATCAGATATGTTGTTGTTGTTGTTGGTGGTATCAACACAGCCTTCACTTATGGGTCCAGGGACTGCTGGAGCCGAGGGTGGCTATGGATAATAATTATCAAGAGTGGGGAGAACCCTGGATGACAGATTCTTTTGTCACGGGTACATTTTGGCAGAAGGAATAATAATAATAATAATAATAATAATAATAATAATAATAATAATAATAATAATAATAATAATAATAATAATAATAATAATAATAATAATTGAATCACTCAGGAAAAAGGATCTCGCTCATCAACTTTGTGTTGCTGGACACAAGAAACACACGAGGATTCTGGTAGTGAGAGAAAAGTACTTTTCTGAAGACTGGTGGACTGATTACTTCATTCTCCTCATCTTTCACCGTTTTACTCTGAGTTGAACTAAAGAAGCCACTGGCTGGCGAAACGTTTCCTCAGTAAAGATTTCCAGATGTTGCACGAGTGTCTCAGTCTTCCAACTTGTCGATTTTCTAAATCACTACACGGAGACTTGCACTTATAAATCACTAGATGCAACACCAGAACTCCACAGAAGTAAACTGGCACGATCCTTCACTGAATCCAAGTGCACTTTTCTCTTACTTGCTTATTTAAATTCTTGCTGGCAACTTCTCACAAAACACGCCTCTCTCGTTAGTTTCAACAGCTCTACAGGGAAATTCTCTTGTGCAGAGTGGTCATCAGACTCAGGTTCTCCACTAAAGTTGATTTTATGCAAGCGATGTCGTGTTTTAGTTCTGCTAAATCATCCAGAAGTAAATGGACACTCTTTCTCAGCCTTTCCTCCCGACTCACACTGTTTTATAGTGCTATAAGGCTTTCTCCCTCATCATATGGACACTTAAAGTGGGGAGGTCAAATTTTTCAGCGTAGGAACGAGCCTAATTTCATGTTTTATCCCCTAACTTTACGGTGCTAACAGTTAGGTTTTATTACGCTGAGAAATACACTTTTCGATATATATATCCTAGATGTCAGCTTACTGGTTGGTTGGTTAATGGGGTTTGAAGCCTATTGCCTGCAAGAGTACTTCGACCGTGTAGGTCACTCACCGCTCATGACCATAAAAGAATTCACAACACAGTAAAAAGATGGATAAAAGTAACCAACAATAAAACCAACGAACATTAACACTGAACACAAATCAATATTATCAAGCTTAATTAAAATAGCCAACATCAGTTAGCAACTCCATTAAATTATTAACGTCAGAAGACCTCCGTAAAAGTTCACCGAGGTCCGTACAGGCACCTCGGAAAGGCTTAAGCCAGAGTTAACCATTTACAAAGTCGCACTTCAGGCACCATCCAAAGGAGGGAAGGGAGAGAAGCCAACCTCTGTGACTACAGACATATCAAGGTCACATTACAGAAGAGGGTCTTTGTATCTAGTTTGCAAACGACACAGGAAGCCTTGGATAATGAGCAATGGGCTCCTTCCTTCTTCCCTTTGCAAAGACCACAGCAGAAGCCGGGTTGCCAGGGTACGCTGAACCCGAAACAGGTGATACACACCGAATTCTTCACGTAGGAGATGCAGGAGAAGTTCACCTGGCTCGTCATAGAGGCTCCCAACTTGTGAAGTACGGAAAGCACCAGTGCAAAGCCGGATCCTCTGACGATGAACAGAGATCAGCGAAGAGCTGGTTGATGAGAGCTGGCAGAGGAGAGTTGGCAGAGGAGAGCTGGCAGAGGAGAGCTAGCAGAGAGCTGGCAGTCATACTCCAGCCCGGTTCACGGCATGAATGCGAGTCATACCATCGTAAGTAAACTCCACGGGTCACCAAGACCCAGGCCAGGACAGTACCGGCGAACCTCATCCAGTCCACGGTCACCATAAAAGACCCTTCACCCTAATGCAGGTGAATGGCTGTTGCTCCAAGGAACTGAATCTACCCTCTCATTACACAGATGCTATATAACTTCCTCCTGTATAGAGTTTACCCATGAACTTAGAAGAATTACACATATGAGGTATTTATATTCCTCATGAGGTGGAAGATAATCTCTGAAGTTACTGTTACGTAATTTACATAAATATACGTACAGTTACGTCATTCAAGTAACTTTATTCAAGTTATGTATAATAACTTTATTAAATGTTAAAGTTTATTTTCCACCCCATTAAATGTTAGTTTGATGCACCCCATTATGGAATGTGGTGTGGTGCAACCCATTAAAAGTTAATTTGGTCGACCCTATTAAATGTTAGTTTGGTGCACCCAATTAAATTTTAATTTGGTGCACCCTATTAAATTTTAGTTTGGTGCACCCAATTAAATTTTAGTTTGGTGCACCCCATTAAATGTTAGTTTGGTGCACCCTATTAAATGTTAGTTTGGTGCACCCTATTAAATGTTAGTTTGGTGCACCCCATTAAATGTTAGTTTGGTGCACCCCATTAAATGTTAGTTTGGTGCACCCAATTAAATGTTAGTTTGGTGCACCCAATTAAATTTTAGTTTGGTGCACCCTATTAAATGTTAGTTTGGTGCACCCTATTAAATGTTAGTTTGGTGCACCCTATTAAATTTTAGTTTGGTGCACCCAATTAAATGTTAGTTTGGTGCACCCAATTAAATTTTAGTTTGGTGCACCCAATTAAATGTTAGTTTGGTGCACCCAATTAAATTTTAGTTTGGTGCACCCAATTAAATGTTAGTTTGGTGCATCCAATTAAATTTTAGTTTGGTGCACCCTATTAAATGTTAGTTTGGTGCACCCTATTAAATGTTAGTTTGGTGCACCCTATTAAATGTTAGTTTGGTGCACCCTATTAAATGTTAGTTTGGTGCACCCTATTAAATGTTAGTTTGGTGCACCCTATTAAATGTTAGTTTGGTGCACCCTATTAAATGTTAGTTTGGTGCACCCTATTAAATGTTAGTTTGGTGCACCCAATTAAATTTTAGTTTGGTGCACCCTATCATGGAATTGCGCCTCTCGTTTTCTGATTACAAAGGCGACACGTCGTCCAGTGATAGATCGCTGGGCAACTCAAGTCATTAAACAAATAACTATCGTTATTTGTTATTCTGTGCTAGGTTAGTTACAGGAAATCCTAAGTAACAATATAGCTCACTGAACGTAGGATTCGAACCCATGGCAAGAGAGGCCTAAAACGAGAAAGCGCCGGTGATACACTCCAAGGTTAGGAAAACCCTTAAAAAGAACATTTATATTTCCTTATCAGCGATTATAATCTCTGTAATGGTCAGGTCAATAGTGCTAGTCCTCGCTGGGTGGCTAGTGCGAATTCCATCACCTAGGGCTAGGCGGCTAGTGTGACTCTCAACAGTAGGGGTAGGGGGTAATGGGGAGTCTTCACACCTGGGAGTTGAGTCAGTACCTGGGGGCGTATTAGTCCTAGGAACAGGGGAGAGATGAGTCCTAGCACCTGAGTCAGTACCTGGGTGCGTGTTAGTCCTAGGACCAGGGGAGAGATGAGTCCTAGCACCTGAGTCAGTACCGGGGTGCGTGTTAGTCCTAGGACCAGGGGAGAGATGAGTCCTAGCACCTGAGTCAGTACCTGGGTGCTCGTTAGTCCTAGGACCAGGAGAGAGATGAGTCCTAGCACCTGAGTCAGTACCTGGGTGCGTGTTAGTCCTAGGACCAGGGAAGGGGGATGAGTCCTGGCACCTGGAGGGAAGGTGTAGCATTAGCGTGAAAGTGAGAGGTGTGGCCGAGCGTGGGAAATGAGCATTACCTGTGGCCGAGCGTGGGGTATGAGCATTACTTGTGGCCGAGCATTACCTACCTGTGCAATCTACGCTACCTAGAGCGCTACAATACCGGCGGTGCGGAGCAGGTTAAGGGACTGGGGAGGGCATGGAACAGGGAGCAAATAAAAGTGTCTTGGATGGTCAGGCTGTGGCTAGACCAGTAGTCCACTCGGTGGTTTAAAAGGGCATTGAGCTAGGGTATAGGGCTCTGGTGGGTATGGAAGAGAGAGAAAAAGAGATGTTAAGGCACTCTACTGCTCATACGAATCACCAAAACGCCAAGGCTGAGGGATTACCTCTTTTTTTGTACGTAGTTCTACAGTCTTCCCATTATGTCCTTGATTTTGTATTGATAAAGCCACTGAATGGCGAAACGTCTACAAATAAAAATAACCAGATGTTGCACATGTGTCTGATTCTTCATTCTCCCTAAACATCTGTGTCCTCATCCTCTAGTGTTTACCAGCCGTGTGTAAACACACTCAACTCCACGTCTTATTTTCAAGAGTAATTAAACTACTGGCTATTGTTATCTCTCCAAGGCGATGGTTACAGGATGTTGCTCCATCAAACTCTTCTTGAAGGGAATGGTTGTCTTGATGACGGTGAAGAGCTCGTGATCCAAGGAATTAAAATTAACCTTCCTTTCCTTAGGCTAAACCTGTGTGTCTTCCATACACAAGCTATGTACGAGTTTTATGGGATTAGCATTTAAGGGGGATTACCAACAGACCCCTGGCAGTCTTCAAGCTGGCACTGGACAAGCACCTAAAGTTGGTTCCTGATCAGCCGGGCTGTGGCTCGTACGTTGGTTTGCGTGCAGCCAGCAGTAACAGCCTGGTTGATCAGGCTCTGATCCACCAGGAGGCCTGGTCACAGACCGGGCCGCGGGGGCGTTGACCCCCGGAACTCTCTCCAGGTAAACTCCAGGTAATTACTGCTACTGCTACTATTACTGTTGTTATTACTGCTGCTATTACTGGTATTACTGCTACTACTAAGAATAATAATAATAACAGCAATAATAAATACTCCACCATTAGTTAATATTACCCCAATAAATTAATTATCCAGCGACCCCTGGATGAATGATTCAGTGTATACCACATACCCAGCAACTGGGTTATCATACATAATGGATGGTCCAACACTACGTGTGCCACTCAATTCTCTTACTGATCACGTTCATTATAAACAGTTTTGTGTGTGTCTAGTGTTATTGTCGATAATATTACTACCGATACAAAATTATGGAATTTAATTTAAATATTGTACGAGTATAGTGATAAACAGTAATGGGGTGTATTTGTTAATGTGTTTTTGGTGTTTAGTGCAGATTTGAACGTTGTCTGGGAGTGGCCAGACACCGCACTGCCAGACTTATGTTGCTTTGTCGTGTGACTGGCTTATTTGTGGTTAATTAGGATGTTTGTATAAGTTTGTATGGTCTGCCCTGATCTAGCTTGAGGAACGAGATACTTGTGTAACATTTGAAGAAATGTTTCGCCAGCCTGTGGCTTCTTCGGTCCATTATAGAGAATATCAGAGAAAGGTGAAAATTATTAGGTAATCAGTCCCTGAATAAAGACTGAATAAAGATTCCCTATTGGTGGACAAGTGTCTCACACTTCAACTTATTGTTTTTTCAAAACTATTTTCATCTAACCTAACCTAATTTAACCTAACCTAACTTAACCTAACCTAGCTTAAACTAACCTAACCTAACCTAGCTTAACCTAACCTAGCTTAAACTAACCTAACCTAACCTAACTTAACCTAACCTAGCTTAACGTAACGTAACGTAACCTAACCTAACCTAACCTAACCTAACATAACCTAACCTTACTTAACCTAACCTAACCTAACCTAACCTTACTTAACCTAACCTAACCTAACCTAACCTTACTTAACCTAACCTAACCTAACCTAACCTAACCTAACCTAACCTAACCTTACTTAACCTAACCTAACCTAACCTAACCTAACCTAACCTAACCTAACCTAACCTAACCTAACCTAACCTTACTTATCCTAACCTAACCTAACCTAACCTAACCTAACCTAACCTAACCTAACCTAACCTTACTTAACCTAACCTAACCTAACCTAACCTTACTTAACCTAACCTAACCTAACCTAACCTAACCTAACCTAACCTAACCTAACCTTACCTAACCTAACCTAACCTAACCTAACCTTACTTAACCTAACCTAACCTAACCTAACCCAACCTAACCTAACCTAACCTAACCTAACCTTACTTAACCTAACCTAACCTAACCTAACCCAACCTAACCTAACCTAACCTAACCTAACCTTACTTAACCTAACCTAACCTAACTTAACCTAACCTAACCTAACCTAACCTAACCTTACTTAACCTAACCTAACCTAACCTACCCTAACCTAACCTAACCTAACCTAACTTAACCTAACCTAACTTAACCTAACCTAGCTTAACCTAACCTAACCTTACCTTAAAGAATAATGTACTTTTGTAATTCTATGCATCGTGGAGAGGTTGACGCAGAGTAATGCGTCAGAAAACGCACGAAGCAAGATAAGAAGAGATCGGTATGTGATGTTAGGTTGACGAGAGAGGAAAAAATGTTTTCTTTGTCAGCAGAAATGAGAGAATTTACCCTGATCAGCCGCTGAGTGCAGCTGTTGGTTACGACTTGAGGAAGAGTGCAGCAGGACTACCTTGCCCGCACTAGGCAGGTCTTCCTCAGATTCGAACCCTCTAACAGAATACACATATAACCCACACATAGAAGATAGAAGCTGACGACGACGTTTCGGTCCGTCTTGGACCATTTACAAAGTCACACTCTAACAGGAATAATTGCCCAGTGTTTGCCAGGCACAGCGCCACCTACCTAACAAAACATAAGTCACATGATCACGTTATTTACCTTTCCTCATCCCAACATGGCAGTCTTCAGGTCGCCATGTGTCACCATGGAAAACACAAGAATGGTCGTAAGAGTGAGACCTTCAGCCGGCTGACCCACTCACCACATAATATGGCAGCAAGACGTCCACTCCATACCAGGAAGTGCTAAATCCGTTGGGGGTCACACAACGCCTCTAGGGAAGGAAGGATAATTCCAATTCCATTGGTCAACAGCCCTTTAAGGGCGTCAGGGCACCGCCTCCCTCACAGTTTTAGGTCGTCTCTGGTATACCTGGTATTGTGCCCGGTGTACATACCTTCATGTTGGTTTATATTGTAAACCGCAGCATAGGTATAAACCATGTTAAAAAAATATTCTTTTTCCTTGCATGTATGGTTAAATACGAGCGTGTATACATACTTTATGTGTACGTTAATCTTAATACATACATACAAGCGTTACTGTGTGTATCCGTACAAACAAGCGTAAATGCGTGTATACATACATACAAGCGTTACTGTGTGTACACATACAAGCATAACTGTGTATACATACACACAATTTTAACTGTGTATACATACACACACAATCGTAACTGTGTATACATACACACAAGCGTAACTGTATATACATACACACAAGCGTAACCGTGTATACATATACATAAATGTAACCGCGTATACTTATACACAAGCGTAACTGTGTATACATACATACATACATCTGCGCGTAACAGTGTGTTCATTAATTTGGTGTCTTATACAAGTATTACATTGACGATCAGTGAGCATCCCAGCACGTCGTGTAGAGCCCGGCACTCAGGGACCAACAGGAGGTATGATGACCCTTACGGGTTTACCTGGCTAATTGACTTGCAAACCTGTCGACTATTCGAAAGGGTAATAGTTAAATAGTCTCTATATACTATTGTTGTACTATTTCGTCTGTAGACAATATAATAATAGCAACAGCCGATGCTTTACGTAAAATTAAATTCTTGCCTAATTCTGTATTGTTTTTGACTGTATCGTTAACACACAAAAAAAAAAAACACGTGAGTCTAGAGACACAAACACCTTAAATAACAATGGTGGTGCGGGAAAAATTAAATCCGTAACTTATCTGGAATAACGGAGTTGCTTCAAGTCCGCCTTTAAAGGGAAAGCAATAATCCATTTGAGAAAGTTTGGAAGCGGCAGAGGTGAACTGACAGCGAGGTACCGAGTCCAGCAGGTAGGCCAGCAGCCATAGCTCAACTGTGGCTCAGTATTCACATTTATGGTATTAGGCTTTAACTGTATACTAGTGGTATTCAGTACCGACAAGATGATGAATTACACATGTGTGAAACATCTAGGTATCTTTACTTGTAGACGTTTCGCCATCCAGTGACTTTATCAATACATTACATTAGAGATACATACATCTACTGCTATATACATTTTTTCTAATGACTTCGTTTTATGTATATGATGAAACCACTGAATGGAGAAACGTCAAGGAATTAAGATACCCAGATGTTACACATGTGTCTAATACATAATGAGTAGCGTTCAGCACTCTAATGGTTGGTCATGCTGCACACCTGTCAGAGGGCCAACGATACCAATGACCAGTTCATATATATCAAAGATACGAATGGAGTGATCCTTCACTGACGAAAAATATTACCATTTGACCTTGCTGAGATGACCTCCGGCACTAAGTGCCACTTGAGATAATACTGATGAGGCAGTAACCTCATTCTCTACCCCTGTGTTCCACTTCCATGTTCCATGACCTCTCTTTCTTTCTCTCTCTTCTCCCTCCCTACCCCAAACACCCTGCCTGGAAAAAAAACGGGAAGAGGGGGAGGGAAGGACTGAAAATGATAATTGAGATGAAGTGAGGTGCTCTTGTTAGCTTGCTTGCTTGACCTCACCCCTGCTTGCTTATCTTACCTCGGCCGCTTCTTTAGCCTCTCTCTGGGACTGTCGAGTTTGCTGTCTGGCGTCTTAAGACAATCCAGATTCAACCTTGCCATGCTTAAGAGGAGACAAACGAACTTCTTAAAGAAGAAGAAATAACGGGTGAGGAGGAGAAGAAAACATAAAGTTGAGTGGTAAACAGTCAGTGGTAAACAGTCAGTGGTCAACAGTCAGTGGTCAACAATCAGTGGTCAGCAGTCAGTGGTCAGCAGTCAGCGGTCAACAGTCAGTGGTCAACAGTCAGTGGTCAACAGTCAGTGGTCAGCAGTCAGCGGTCAACAGTCATTGGTCAACAGTCAGTGGTAAACAGTCAGTGGTCAACAGTCAGTGGTCAACAGTCAGTGGTCAACAGTCAGTGGTAAACAGTCAGTGGTAAACAGTTAGTGGTCAACAGTCAATGGTCAACAGTCAGTGGTCAGCAGTCAGTGGTCAGCAGTCAGCGGTCAACAGTCAGTGGTCAACAGTCAGTGGTCAACAGTCAGTGGTCAGCAGTCAGCGGTCAACAGTCATTGGTCAACAGTCAGTGGTAAACAGTCAGTGGTCAACAGTCAGTGGTCAACAGTCAGTGGTCAACAGTCAGTGGTAAACAGTCAGTGGTAAACAGTTAGTGGTCAACAGTCAATGGTCAACAGTCAGTGGTCAGCAGTCAGTGGTCAGCAGTCAGCGGTCAACAGTCAGTGGTCAACAGCTCCAGTAGTCAACAAGTCAGTAGTGACAACAGGTCCCTGGTCAACAGCTCCAGTAGTCAACAGGTCAACGTTTTGGTGTCAGGTCCAACTTGCAGTTAGTTACTCAGAAAGTTGAAATCTAAATCGAGTATAAATGTAAATACAGAATAGATTAAAGTACTGACAAAGCATTCTAAGAAAAATATCTTTAGTGGTTAAAATAGTTAAAATTCTAGATTAACTTTAACATGTTAGATTGAGCAGAGTTAAGGGTACAAATATGTAAGATGACAGAGTTAACTTGTAAATATAACAAGAAGTAAAAATCAAAGGTTTGTTGACATTTAGAAAAAAAGAGCAAATCCAAAATCCATTTATCTAGTAAAAGTCACATATAAAAATATATATAACCATGACAAAATGGTGGGAAAAAAACGATGGTGCAGCAGTGAAATAAAAAAAAATGGTATACACTTGAAATGTGGTAATGAAAACCTCATGGGATTTTTTTTTGGTTGGGGGGGGGGGGTAAGAAAATAGAAAATTCAGAAAATTGAGGCAATGTTAGAATAAAAGAACAAATTTAACATCGAGGATTGAAAAAAAAGGTGAAAAAAAATTATTACGAATAAAATATTGATGATAAAGGAACTCTTATTTTGACGTCGTGTTGATGTGCGATTTTGGATGAGTTGATGTAAGTAATGAACATTGTGCACACACACACACATACACACACACACATACACACATGTGTGTGTATGTGTGTGTGTGTGTATGTGTACTCACCTACACTAGGTGAGTACACATACACACACACACACATACACACACACACACACACACACATACACACACACACATACACACACACACACACACACACACACACACACACACACACACACACACACACACACACACACACACACACACACACACACACATCCTGCCAAATGCAAAGTCATGAAGATAGGGGAAGGGCACAGAAGACCACAGACAGAGTATAGGCTAGGTGGCCAAAGACTGCAAACCTCACTCAAGGAGAAAGATCTTGGGGTGAGTATAACACCGAGCATGTCTCCGGAAGCACACATCAATCAGATAACTGCTGCAGCATGTGGGCACCTGGCAAACCTGAGAACAGCATTCCGATACCTTAGTAAGGAATCATTCAAGACACTGTACACCGTGTATGTCAGGCCCATACTGGAGTATGCAGCACCTGTTTGGAACCCGCACTTGATAAAGCACGTCAAGAAACTAGAGAAAGTACAAAGGTTTGCGACAAGGTTAGTTCCAGAGCTAAGGGGAATGTCCTATGAAGAAAGATTAAGGGAAATCGGCCTGACGACACTGGAGGACAGGAGGGTCAGGGGAGACATGATAACAACATATAAAATACTGCGTGGAATAGACAAGGTGGACAAGAGAGATAGTAGGAAGTATTTCTTCAGTCATAGGGTTGTAAGGCAGTGGAATAGCATAGAAAATGACGTAGTGGAGGCAGGAACCACACACAGTTTTAAGACGAGGTTTGATAAAGCTCATGGAGCGGGGAGAGAGAGGGCCTAGTAGCAACCGGTGAAGAGGCGGGGCCAGGAGCTAGGACTCGACCCCTGCAACCACAAATAGGTGAGTACAAATAGGTGAGTACACACACACACACACACACACCAGAGAGGGGACACAGGGACAAGGGGTCAAAACTGGAAGCTGAAGACTCAGGCGAGTCACAGGGACGTTAGGAAGTATTTCTTCAGTCACAGAGTCGCCAGGAAGGGGAATAGCCTAGCAAGTGAAGTAGTGGAGGCAGGAACTATACATAGTTTTAAGAAGAGGTATGACAAAGCTCAGGAAGCAGAGATGGAGAGGACCTAGTAGCGATCAGTGGAGAGGCGGGGCCAGGAGCTGAGTCTTGACCCCTGCAACCACAATTAGGTGAGTATACACACACACACACACACACACACACACACACACACACACACACACACACACACACACACACACACACACACACACACACACAGGGTGAGTATAACACCGAGCATGTCTCCGGAAGCACACATCAATCAGATAACTGCTGCAGCATATGGGCGCCTGGCAAACCTGAGAACAGCATTCCGACACCTTAGTAAGGAATCATTCAAGACACTGTACACCGTGTATGTCAGGCCCATACTGGAGTATGCAGCACCTGTTTGGAACCCGCACTTGATAAAGCACGTCAAGAAACTAGAGAAAGTACAAAGGTTTGCAACAAGGTTAGTTCCAGAGCTAAGGGGAATGTCCTATGAAGAAAGATTAAGGGAAATCGGCCTGACGACACTGGAGGACAGGAGGGTCAGGGGAGACATGATAACGACATATAAAATACTGCGTGGAATAGACAAGGTGGACAAGGACAGGATGTTCCAGGGAGGGGACACAGAAACAAGAGGCCACAATTGGAAGTTGAAGACACAAATGAGTCAGAGAGATAGTAGGAAGTATTTCTTCAGTCATAGAGTTGTAAGGCAGTGGAATAGCCTAGAAAATGACGTAGTGGAGGCAGGAACCATACACAGTTTTAAGACGAGGTTTGATAAAGCTCATGGAGCGGGGAGAGAGAGGGTCTAGTAGCAACCGGTGAAGAGGCGGGGCCAGGAGCTAGGACTCGACCCCTGCAACCACAAATAGGTGAGTACAAATAGGTGAGTACACACACTGTATTTATGCCCACCTCCAATGACCAGAACTCATGCAGTGATTTTGCAGCCTTTGACCACAGAGGCTGTACTCCGTCTGCGGTCTTCTTTGTCCTTCCCACAGCTTCAAAAGTATTATGTACGAAATAAACACACACACACGAACCACTACGCTCACGGCCTGATACTTGCATATCAAACTAAGATAAATAACTGTCTGATTCTCACACTTGACTGAGAAGCTCACACTGTCTCTCATACTTGTTCACCTGATGCAGCTGTATGTAATAATTTTTCAGAAAATTGAAAAACTGTCAAGAATCCCGAGGAACTGCCTCAAGCGGTAGGGAACGCAAAAGAAAAAGAACAGTAACAGCGAAGCATAAGAGTTGATGTTAGCTGGAAAAGGGAGAAAACAGATATTAAATAGGACGTAAATTTAAGGGCATCCCCTGATTCATTACTGAAATGAATTAAGGTGAGGGGAAGGTCAGGGGGAGGTGAGGGGAAGGTCAGGGGGAGGTGGCATTGACAGTAATTCTGGAAAGTCATGATAAATGACCCGATTGTGTGTTCTTTACGTGCACCTAAATAACTGTACAGATCCTGACTGGTACAGAACCTGACTGGTACAGATCCTGACTGGTACAGAACCTGACTGGTACAGATCCTGACTGGTACAGAACCTGACTGGTACAGATCCTGACTGGTACAGAACCTGACTGGTACAGAACATGACTTGTACAGAACCTGACTGGTACAGAACCTGACTGGTACAACACCTAACTTATACAACACCTAACTTATACAACACCTGACTCATACAACACCTAACTTATACAACACCTGACTCATACAACACCTGGCTCATACAACACCTATCTTATACAACACCTAACTTATACAACACCTGACTCATACAACACCTAACTTATACAACACCTAACATATACAACACCTAACTTATACAACACCTAACTTATACAACACCTAACTTATACAACATCTAACTTATACAACACCTAACTTATACAACACCTAACTTATACAACACCTAACTTATACAACACCTAACTTATACAACACCTAACTTATACAACACCTGACTCATACAACACCTGACTCATACAACACCTGGCTCATACAACACCTGACTCATACAACACCTGACTCATACAACACCTGACTCATACAACACCTGACTCATACAACACCTGACTCATACAACACCTGACTCATACAACACCTGGCTCATACAACACCTGACTCATACAACACCTGACTCATACAACACCTGACTCATACAACACCTGACTCATACAACACCTGACTCATACAACACCTGACTCATACAACACCTGACTCATACAACACCTGACTCATACAACACCTGACTCATACAACACCTGGCTCATACAACACCTGACTCATACAACACCTGACTCATACAACACCTGACTCATACAACACCTGACTCATACAACACCTGACTCATACAACACCTGACTCATACAACACCTGACTCATACAACACCTGACTCATACAACACCTGACTCATACAACACCTGACTCATACAACACCTGACTCATACAACACCTGACTCATACAACACCTGACTCATACAACACCTGGCTCATACAACACCTGACCTTCCATACTCAAAATTTAAGATCTGAAATATAGATAATTCATTTATTATATTCTGTTGGCTTGGAAAAATAGACAGGTAGACAGATAAATAAAGAGGAGAGTAGATAGACAAGGAAGTAGGAAGACACGAAGATAGGTTGATGAACTGAGAGGTAGGTACTTAGGTAGGTAGAAAGGGAATCAGACAGTGAAAGAAGTAAATAGGTAGGCATGGAGGCAGGTATATTTGCAGATAGAAATTTAGATAGATACATGAGTATGGAGGTACCTGGGGTAGGTAGGTATTTTAGGTAGGTAGTTTAGGATAGGTAGGTACCTGAGGTACATATGAGTACGTAAGTACCTTGGAGTAGGTAAGTGTCTGGTGCCGCCAGGATAGATAGATATGATTGGTAGATACCTAGGATAGTTAGGTATCTAGGGGTAGGTAGGTAAATACCTGAGGTACATGAAGTAGGTAGCTAAGGATAGGTAGCTACCTGAGGCACATAGAGTTAGGTAAGTACCAGGTGTCGGCAGGTACACAGGGTAGATAGGTAGCTACCTAACCTAGATAGATACCTAGGTTAGGTAGGTAACTTGGGAAGATAGCTTAGGATAGGTAGGTAACTAACTTAGGAATGTAGTTTAAGGTTTGAAGGTACCAGAGGTACCTAGGATAGGTAGCTAACCGAGATACATTGGGTAAGGTAGGTATCTACGGAAGGTAGATAGATAGGTACCTGAAATACACAGGAGTAGGTAGGTATTTACGGTAGGTAAATAGATAGGTAACTTAGATACATAAGGGTAGGTAGGTACCTAGGATAGGTACCAGAGGTAACTAGGGTAGGTAGGTAACTTAAAAAATTAGCTTTATATAGGTAGGTACTTAAAATACTTAGGGGTAGGTAGGTACCTAGGGTAGGTACCAGAGGTAACTGGGGTAGGTAGGTAACTTAGGAAGTTAGCTTATGATAGGTAGGTACCTGAGATACATAGGGGTAGGTATCTAGGGTAGGTAGGTACCTAGTGTAGTCAGGTACCTAAGGTAGGTAGGTACTTACATAGGGTAGGTGGTTACCTAGGGCAGGTAGGTACATAGGGTAGGCAGGTACCTAGGGTAGGTAGGTAGGTAGATAGATACCTAGAGTAGGTAGGTTCCTAGAACAGGTAAGTACCCAGGGTAAGTAGGTACAAAGGGTAGGTAGGTACTAGGTAGGTTACCTGTGGTGTTTACGTAGGTTCTCCTTACTGAAGGGTTTCGGGCTCTCACAGCTGCTGGTCCTTTCCAACTCAGTTTCGCTCTCAGTGTCCACTGAACTTCTGGAACCCTGTGTATCCCAGTGGTGAGAAACACTGTTAGTACAGCAAAGTGGAAACGTAACAGGAAAAACATCACTAACGGAACACAAACAGAAAAAAGTATTATTAACGGAACACGTAAACGGGAAATAACACACAAATGTAGACACTACGCACACACATACACAGAAAGACAGGCATACACACACACACACACACACACACACACACACACACACACACACACACACACACACACACACACACACACACTAGAGTGTAGGTCTATAGTTCATCCCATCTCGGGTCCACAATGTTTCTGACCCACCCTATCTCAGGTCCACAACGTTTCGGACTCACCCCGCCTCAGGTCCACAACGTTTCGGACCCACCCCGTCTGATCAACAATGTTTCTGGCTTCAAACATTTACATTCCCATAAAAGTGTTTATATTAGACGTAAAAAGAATAATTCGCAGGATAATAAACGTTAATTTTGTTCTTAGCTTCTCACTTTAATCTTGTGTAAATTTACAATGTTAACACCGCTGTTAACTCATATTAACACCGCTGTTAACTCATGTTAACACCGCTGTTAACTCATGTTAACACCGCTGTTAACTCATGTTAACACCGCTGTTAACTCATGTTAACACCGCTGTTAACTCATGTTAACACCGCTGTTAACTCATGTTAACACCGCTGTTAACTCATGTTAACACCACTGTTAACTCATGTTAACACCGCTGTTAACTCATGTTAACACCGCTGTTAACTCATGTTAACACCGCTGTTAACTCATGTTAACAGCGGTGTAAACTTACCTCACGCCAGGGTTTATAACTTTAGGGTGTAAACCTCTGGGGTGTAAACCTCTGGGGTGTAAACCTCTGGGGTGTAAACTTCTGGGGTGTAAACCTCTGGGGTGTAAACCTCTAGGGTGTAAACTTCTGGGGTGTAAACCTCTGGGGTGTAAACCTCTGGGGTGTAAACCTCTGGGGTGTAAACCTCTAGGGTGTAAACCTCTGGGGTGTAAACCTCTAGGGTGTAAACCTCTGGGGTGTAAACCTCTGGGGTGTAAACCTCTGGGGTGTAAACCTCTTGGGTGTAAACCTCTGGGGTGTAAACCTCTGGGGTGTAAACCTCTGGGGTGTAAACCTCTGGGTGTAAACCTCTGGGGTGTAAACCTCTGGGGTGTAAACCTCTGGGTGTAAACCTCTGGGGTGTAAACTTCTAAGATTTAAACATCTAGGATTTAAACCTCTAGAATTTAAACCTCTTGGATTTAAAACTATAGGATTTAAAGCCCTAGGGCTTAAACCTCTAGGGTGTAAACCTTTAGAGTGTAAACCTTTAGGGTTTAAACCTCTTGGGTGTAAACCTCTAGGATTTAAACTTCTAGGGTGTAGACCCCTACGGTGTAAACCTCTGGGGTGTAAACCTTTATGGTTTAAACTTCTTGGGTTTAGGGTTTAGTCATGAGTAGAATGATTACGTAAACCCACATAACTGTTAATAATTTTTAAATTCCCATAATCCTTCGGGGACAATTATTTTCTAGGGGATACTAAACTATAATGAAAGATTTTTTAAAACTATGTTTAGCGAGATTAATTTCAGGACTGATTAAATTTAGAGATAGTCAGCCTGTGTTAATACTAATTATTATTTTATTCAGTTAAACTGAAGTGTGATACGAAGCATATTATATATATATATATATATATATATATATATATATATATATATATATATATATATATATATATATATATATATATATATATATATATATATATATATATATATATATATATATATATATATATATATATATATATATATATATATATATATATATATATATATATATATATATATATATATATATATATATATATATATATATATATATATATATATATATATATATATATATATATATATATATATATATATATATATATATATATATTCCTTCTCTTCTTTCCTTCTTATTAGAGAGGTAAACTTTGATTCTCTCTCTCTCTCTCTCTCATTCTTCAAGTCTCACACTGTCTCTCACACTCACCACAGCATCATCTCGCCATCCTTCACCTCTCTCACTTTCCTCACTCACTCTACTCTACCTCCAGTCCCTGACCCTCCCCCCCTCACCTACCCCACACCAACACTCACTACGCTGACCTGCCTTGTCCTGGGTGAGTCAGGTGGTGGTGAGCCCTGAGCCACGGTGTACACGTCCCTAGGGGAGCCTGGGTGACCCCCAGCTGGTACCACAGCTGGCTGGATGCCCAGCATGCAGTATGGATCACTGAAACCTGTGAGGGGTACACAGACATGCCCCCACGGGAGGCTGGGTATTAGCTGCTGTGGTAGAGACCTGGTTTGGGACCGGGCGGCGGGGGCGATGACCCCCAGGATTCATCTAGAGGTCAGAGGTTCATAAAACTATGATTCGAACATTGTCTCAACTTACAGCATTTTGAGGCCTTTAAAAATTATCCCAAAACTTCCACTAGAAAACGCCAGACCCGTAAGGGTCATATAGCTCCTGGGCAATGAGGAATCAATCATGATTCAATCTAGTAAAAAAAAGATGTAATAAGGATATATAATAAGGATATGTAATAAGGATATGTAATAAGGATATGTAATAAGGATATGTAATAAGGATATGTAATAAGGATATGTAATAAGGATATGTAATAATGATATGTAATAAAGATATGTAATAAGGATATGTAATAAGGATATGTAATAAGGATATGTAATAAGGATATGTAATAAGGATATGTAATAAGGATATGTAATAATGATATGTAATAAAGATATGTAATAAAGATATGTAATAAGGATATGTAATAAGGATATGTAATAAGGATATGTAATAAGGATATGTAATAAGGATATGTAATAAAGATATGTAATAAGGATATGTAATAAAGAGAAATAACACAAAGTTTCAAATACGATAAATAATTTAGAGAAAAAAGAAATATATTAAATAAAAATGGAAATCAGAGAATAATGTACTTTAAATAGAGGACTATTCTCCACTGATTTACGTAAAATAGAGGACTATTTTCTACGGTTTACGTAAAATGGAGCTCTGTTTTCCACTGAAAGAATCATTAAGGGTACATTGGGTATCAGACATTGGAAAAATATCTTCCCATTACGAAGTACTTTATCTAGTGGTCTTTGGTTGGTTATCTGTTCTCTCTCCTTTTTTTCTTCTCTTTCTCTCTCTCTCTCTCTCTCTCTCTCTCTCTCTCTCTTAATACATATACAAATAACCATTCAAGGGCCACTGGTCATGCACTGGGCTGCATGACTCTCCAGATAAACGCACGCTCATTTACCCACTCACAGAGACCGGAAAAATAGGAAACATTAAGTGCCTAACACAATGTTTTGCCCAGGAAGCATGAAGTCTTTCCTTCCAGCTGGATAAAGACAACGTTTTATTCCCAGGAGAGCCTCGACCTCCTCCTCGTCCTCCCCTCCAGCCCGCTTACTCACGTATATACAAAGCACATTTCTCAATAAAAGAATTATAATAACTAGATCACCAAATTCTAATATTGCTTCTGGATTTACTGGGATTTCTTTAATCCTTTAACGTTAAGTAACTGAAATAACGAAGGGATTTGATTATTCTTCTGGTACGCTGCAGAGTGTCATTTAATAAGACCTTTTTCAATATTATGATTTATGTGCATAAAACCCTTATGGAATGCTACGTAACTTTTTCTATGAAAACGTTTCGTCCACCAATTGGACTAGAAGCAAGGAATGCCGGTGAGTGATAGGTTAAGAGATACCACGAGCAAATTTACTGGACGTGCGCTGATGCTGGAGGAGGATTCTTGACCCCAGGAGTTGCTGCTACCCTCCCTTCGTTCAGATCAGATCCATTATCTCTCATTCCCTAAGTAATGTAAGACAGCTATGGATTTAGCTCTTCTCTTTGATGATGATGATGATGATGATGATGATGATGATGATGATGATGATGATGATGATGATGATGATGATGATGATGAAAATAATAATAATAATAATAATAATAATAATAATAATAATAATAATAATAATAATAGTAATAGTAATAATAATAATAACAATAATAGTAATAATAATAATAATAATAATAATAATAATAATAATAATAATAATGATAATAATAATAATAATAATAATAATAATAATAATAATAATAATAATAATAATAGTAATAGTAATAATAATAATAACAATAATAGTAATAATTATAATAATAATAATAATAATAATAATAATAATAATAATAATAATAATAATAATAATAATAATAATAATAATAGTAATAATAATAATAACAATAATAGTAATAATAATAATAATAATAATAATAATAATAATAATAATAATAATAATAATAATAATAATAATAATAATAATAATAATAATAATAATAATAATAATAATAATAATAATAATAATAATAATAATAATAATAATAGTAATAATAATAATAATAATAATAATAATAATAATAATAATAATAATAATATATAATCACTACAGAGTTTGTCAGAGACACATCATGGTGTGCCTCTGGCAACCTCTGATTCTCAGACAGAACTGAACTCTGCCAAGTGATCATAGTCTTAATTGTCCGTCCTCCCTGACTCTTCAGGACTTCAGGACAATCACCAGCGGAAGAGATAATATCACTGATTAATCCAAGAGTTGGGATCCTATTGCAAACACACCGGAATTTCCAGCCCAATTAGTTATGGTGCTGTTTTTCTAAAGGTTGATCTGTCGCAAAATAATATTCATAGAACTAGCCAGTGATGGGATGTAAACAAGGGAGGGGGCTGGGATTGGCATGTTCCGATGGCCACGGAGGTGAGATTCGCACACCCTTCCACTCATACATCTTAGACTAGTATGCACACCCAGAGTAAGCTCCTGCTTTGATTGGTATACAGTCCAATCACAACAATAGCTAGTATGCACTTCAATCAGGGATGGGGCTAACATACACTCCAATCACAGATAGGGCTAATATACACTCCAATCAGGGATGGGGCTAATATACATTCCAATCAGAGTTGGGGCTCATATAACCGACCAATTACAAAGCTAGGGATCATATGACCGACCAGCCACAGAGCTGGGAATAACCTAACTGGCTAATCACTGCTGCAGGCAACACCACCACCCAATCATGACAGGAAAGTTGCCCGGCCTTCGCCTCGTATTAGTGGCAGAGGACTGACTATATTATTAAACTTATATCTAGTTAAATTGAATAACCTCGCTAACACACGGGAAGAACCCTGGATTTAATAACGGGTTTAATAATAGCATTAATAATAATGATAATAAAAATAAAATTTATAAATGTTTACCATTAAAACTGTAGGAAAGAGTGTGTATATACTAGATAAGAGCATATCTCCTAGTATATACACTCAGAGTTTATATGTATATACATAATTTTCAAGACACAGATAATGTAATTGATAATACAGTTACTTTCAGTGAAAACATGCTTAAAAAAGGAGACATAATGTATTTAGGACTTACTCCATGCTGGAAAATAATACTCAAAATTCTTATTAATCTTAAATTTCATTCCACAAGAAAAAACAAGTGCATGAACGTGAAAAATGTAATCCACAATCGCAAAATGTAATCCACAATCACAAAATGTAATCCACAATCACAAAATGTAATCCACAGTCACAAAATGTAATCCACAATCGCAAAATGTAATCCACAATTACAGAATGTAATCCACAGTCACAAAATGTAATCCACAATCGCAAAATGTAATCCACAATTACAGAATGTAATCCACAATCACAAAATGTAATCCACAGTCACAAAATGTAATCCACAATCACAAAATGTAATCCACAATCACAAAATGTAATCCACAGTCACAAAATGTAATCCACAATCGCAAAATGCAATCCACAGTCACAAAATGTAATCCACAATCACAAAATGTAATCCACAGTCACAAAATGTAATCCGCAATCACAGAATTCCGAACCAAATTACCGTAACATAAACTGTAATTATATTATGCAGTGTTTTCAAAACAGTAACTAACTTTTGTGGGTAAGATACATGTAAATTTCTTGCATAGACTGCAACCAGTCATTCATAAGAGATACAACTAGAGGCTTTGTTTACTAGGAAAAGCTGTATGTAGAGATGTTAGGTGTACACAAAAGAGTTCATTAGTTTCCCATGACTTGAAGAGTATTGGCTATAATGTTGTCTGTGTAGATGATGCCAGTTTTCACAGACTAAGTTGTATGTGTAGGTACGAGATCCCGGGGTCAGCTATGATGCCATCGCCACCCGTTTTCAACCCGTTGCAAGGTCTGTTATTGCAACAGAGTTGTGATCACAGGAGAGACGTCTGCAGCCTTGACTACGTAACGCTAAGCAGCGTAAAGCCATTATTTACAATAATTAAATAAAACTTTCGTTCAGCAATAGTTTTTTACAATGAAGTCTTACGTTGTAGCATGTTTCTTCCTGTAGGCTCGTTGTACACAGCCTTGCTGCTGTGTGCACAGCTGGTGTTGGTAAGTGTTGGAGTGCAACGCTTTTCACGTTATCCTTAATAATGTGAAAAATCAAGAAAGGGCTTGGAATTTCACTATTTTTTCATTGTGGTTGTTTTTGCACAAACACACACACACACACACACACACACACACACACACACACACACACACACACACACACACACACACACACACACACACACACACACACACACACACACACACATACGCACACACACACGGGGCCAGGAGCAGTGAATCGACCCCTGCAACCACAATTAAGTGGGTACACACACACATAAAAATATATATATATAATGCTTAGAATTAAATACAATAAACACCAGTAAATATATTATAATATATTCTAAGGCCTAATCTTTGGAACGAGCTGAGTCAGGGTAACACTTCTCAGCGCGTAGAAATATGCAGAAGCTCTTGAACACAACGCCAGAAATTTGTTTTTAAGTGCAGCAGAAAGACTTAGAGAGCGATATCATTCACTTCAGTGAGGAACTCAGCAGCACTAAATCACACTGTGTCATGCATGTGGCCTCCTGCTCCTGCTTCTCTGTAACATGCATGTGGCCTCCTGCTCCTGCTTCTCTGTAACATGCATGTGGCCTCCTGCTCCTGCTTCTCTGTAACATGCATGTGGCCTCCTGCTCCTGCTTCTCTGTAACATGCATGTGGCGTCCTGCTTGTTCTTCTCTATAACATGCATGTGGCGTCCTGCTTGTTCTTCTCTATAACATGCATGTGGCATCCTGCTTGTTCTTCTCTAACGCCAAAACGTATTCAGAGAGGAAGCTTCAGACGATGTTTCACTCCATCCTAAACCATTATCATTTCAGTTATTAATAATCCAGGTCGGACCAAAACATTGTCGAAAGTTTTCACTACAAAGTAAGCTGATATATTTGTGTGTTGTTCCAGCCACGCTACTGTCACCATTATCCTTCACCATAGCATAAAAAATTATAACCAAAGACAAGATAAACCATGCCCGTCTATGGGTTTTAATAAATCCGAAATGTATTTAAAATTATAAAAAAGGGAGTTTATATATATATATATATATATATATATATATATATATATATATATATATATATATATATATATATATATATATATATATATATATATATATATATATATATATATATATATATATATATATATATATATATATATATATATATATATATATATGCAATAAGATCACAGTAGACAGGTGATTTTAGAATATACATAACAACCACTGTGAAAGAATAATGAAATTCCAAGCGCTTTCGTGACTACTCACATTATCAAGGAACAATGATTGGTCCTTGATAATGTGAGTAGTCACGAAAGCGCGTGGAATTTCATTATTCTTTCACAGTGGTTGCTTTGTATATATATATATATATATATATATATATATATATATATATATATATATATATATATATATATATATATATATATATATATATATATATATATATATATATATATATATACACATATATATGGTGGGGCTGCGAATGAGTGGGAGTCGTCTTTGTGTCCCAGCCAGAGTGAATAAAACTTGATGCAGTGCAACATTTCACGCAAATTTAGTGCAGCATAGTGGAGGGGATGTTGAGTGGAGGTGCTGAATGTTGCATGGAGTCGACGTTATGCAATGGGGGGGGGAGCATATGTATAGGTCGAGTACTTGTATAGGTCGATAATACGTCCTTATGTAGTGCATACGTTTATGTTTGTGTATCTCGAAGGTCTAGTGTATGTATTTGTTTATTGCTTATATTTTCGTAATGTATATTGACAGAGATATATAATTTTTCATCCTGCAGAGAGAATATGCACGTGAGAAATAAGCTCACGGCTCGATAATTCATTTAGCTGCAGGTTGTGTTGACACACACAGTTTGGGAAGTTAATTATCCCATCTAGCAGCCTAATACATGACATTATCGTCCAAAGCAATACTAGTCCTGTAATGGGTCTTTCGGCGCCAATAGAAGGAAGCATCCCAACAGACAGGAAGGCTATCTGTAGGAGGCCTAGAGTATTTATTAGGCACTGTGCTTAGGGCTTATTTTCCAAAGACTCTTAATCGAGGCTACAACGAGAAATCTGCTAAATCAGACTGAATCATTTGCAGTGAGTACAACGTATAACTGCATTTTAAAGATATACATATACCAGACAAATATTTATCTATATATTATTATTATTATTATTATTATTATTATTATTATTATTATTATTATTATTATTATTATTATTATTATTATTATTATTATTATTATTATATGTATACCAGAAAAAGCACTATAAATATACTAGATCTGTTCTTTATTAATATGTCATTAAAGTCTGGTACTTCTGCCATTGGTGGCAGCGGTGGGATTTTCACCCAGGACTGAGAAACGTTAAAGTGGGTTTTTAGTTTTGATATACTGATAGATCAAATGTATGTCTGGGTCAAGTGTTTCGTAAAATCTGGTAATTGTATAAATCAAATTTACTGTACGTCAGTTTTATGTATGTGTATGAATATGTATGTCTCATATCTGTCTTCTTCAGATATATTAGTATATGCATTTTATACAGTGGTTTAGCGTCCGTAAGTATGTAAGTCGATTGCTGGCGTTGGTCAGGTATATGTATAAATCGAATCCATGTATTGGTCCAGTAATTAACTCGCCTATACATATGGGGTCGACTATACACATAGAGTGGTCGACTATATACATAAAGAGGTCGACTATACATATGGAGGAGTTCAAGGGGTTGTGTGGGGGGTAGGGGGTCGACAAGTCACCTATGGAGACGGTGCTCGATATGATGCGGACGGGTGAGGCAAGAAGCGGTGAATCACAAGCGGCGAAGGAAGCCGTACTCTCACTGTCGACGCTACTCTGTCGACTGGAACTTCTTGACCCGGCGCCTCCGCCGCCTCCGCACATCGACGGAGATGCTCCCAGCGCCGTCGCCACCGACGCCATTGACGCCGCCGACGCCGCCGACGCCGCTGACGCCGCCGACGTTGTAGAACTCGCCGACGTCGCTACCACCGACCGGATTTCAGGCACGATACCAATCATGCAGTAAGGATCGCTGAAGCCTGCAGGAGTATACCAACACTCTTACCTATACCAGGGGAAGGGGGTAAGGGGAAAGAGGGCAAGGGGAAGGGGACAAGGGGAAAGGGCCAAGGGAAAAGAGGCAAGGGAAGGACAAGAGGACAAGAGGCAGGGAACGAAACGAAAAGAAGAGGATAGGAAGGTATGGATAAGAGAGAGAGGATGAATATGGTATAGATGGTTCAGGGAGACTAACAGAGGTAGATGTTTCTCCTCACCATAGGTAGATGTTTCTCCTCACCATAGGTAGATGTTTCTCCTCACCAAAGGTAGATGTTTCCCCTCACCAAAGGTAGATGTTTCCCCTCACCAAAGGTAGATGTTTCCCCTCACCAAAGGTAGATGTTTCTCCTCACCAAAGGTAGATGTTTCCCCTCACCAAAGGTAGACGTATTTCCCTCACCAGACGTATTTTCTCTTAACACGGGTAGATTCTACCCCTCACCACTACTACTACAATTGCTACTACTACTACTACTACTACTACTACTATTACTACTACTACAATTGCTACTACTACTACTACTACTACTATTACTACTACTACAATTGCTACTACTACTACTACTGTTACTACTACTACTACTACTACTACTACTACTACTACTACTACTATTTTTACTACCATTACTGCTATTTATGTTAATAACATTAGCAATAATTAGGAATGATAATGTCTTTAATTAAAGCGTCACTAGTAGTTAAAAAAATCATAATTAATGACCTCAGTGTCAAATTAAGATTTTTTTTGCCACCCGAGTGATACAACTTGACCTAAACCCGAATGGGTTCATACGAGGTTGTAATGGGGGCATTTAGGGTGGTCCGTGGCTCCCTAATTGATGGAATGAGAATAATTAACAGTGTCTATTAATTGACGTAGGATTTTTTTCAGGGATTTAGTCGCTTTTGTCTGACGTTAACGTCTTCTAAATCAAAGTTAACGTCTTCTAAATCAAAGTTAATGCCTTCAGAATCAATGATAGTTTCTCAAAATCAATGATAGTTTCTCAAAATCAATGTTAGTTTCTCAAAATCAATGTTAGTTTCTTCAAAATCAATGTTAATTGTCTGAGGTTCCACTAAGTGGATAATTCCACACACAAACCCATCACTGCCACTCAGAATACATCACTGCCACTCAGAATACATCACTGCCACTCAGAATACATCACTGCCACTCAGAATACATCACTGCCACTCAGAATACATCACTGCCACTCAGAATACATCACTGCCACTCAGAATACATCACTGCCACTCAGAATACATCACTGCCACTCAGAATACATCACTGCCACTCAGAATACATCACTGCCACTCAGAATACATCACTGCCACTCAGAATACATCACTGCCACTCAGAATACATCACTGCCACTCAGAATACATCACTGCCACTCAGAATACATCACTGCCACTCAGAATACATCACTGTTACTCAGAATACATCACTGCTACTCAGAATACATCACTGCCACTCAGAATACATCACTGCTACTCAGAATACATCACTGCCACTCAGAATACATCACTGCTACTCAGAATACATCACTGCCACTCAGAATACATCACTGCCACTCAGAATACATCACTGCCACTCAGAATACATCACTGCCACTCAGAATACATCACTGCCACTCAGAATACATCACTGCTACTCAGAATACATCACTGCTACTCAGAATACATCACTGCTACTCAGAATACATCACTGCCACTCAGAATACATCACTGCCACTCAGAATACATCACTGCTACTCAGAATACATCACTGCTACTCAGAATACATCACTGCCACTCAGAATACATCACTGCCACTCAGAATACATCACTGCCACTCAGAATACATCACTGCCACTCAGAATACATCACTGCTACTCAGAATACATCACTGCCACTCAGAATACATCACTGCCACTCAGAATACATCACTGCTACTCAGAATACATCACTGTCACTCAGAATACATCACTGCCACTCAGAATACATCACTGCTACTCAGAATACATCACTGCTACTCAGAATACATCACTGCCACTCAGAATACATCACTGCCACTCAGAATACATCACTGCCATTCAGAATACATCACTGTCACTCAGAATACATCACTGCCACTCAGAATACATCACTGTCACTCAGAATACATCACTGCCACTCAGAATACATCACTGCTACTCAGAATACATCACTGCTACTCAGAATACATCACTGTCACTCAGAATACATCACTGTCACTCAGAATACATCACTGCTACTCAGAATACATCACTGCTACTCAGAATACATCACTGTCACTCAGAATACATCACTGCCACTCAGAATACATCACTGCTACTCAGAATACATCACTGCTACTCAGAATACATCACTGTCACTCAGAATACATCACTGCCACTCAGAATACATCACTGCTACTCAGAATACATCACTGCTACTCAGAATACATCACTGACACTCAGAATACATCACTGACACTCAGAATACATCACTGCTACTCAGAATACATCACTGACACTCAGAATACATCAATGACACTCAGAATACATCACTGCTACTCAGAATACATCACTGCCACTCAGAATACATCACTGCTACTCAGAATACATCACTGCCACTCAGAATACATCACTGCTACTCAGAATACATCACTGCCACTCAGAATACATCACTGCCACTCAGAATACATCACTGCCACTCAGAATACATCACTGCCACTCAGAATACATCACTGCTACTCAGAATACATCACTGCCACTCAGAATACATCACTGCCACTCAGAATACATCACTGCTACTCAGAATACATCACTGTCACTCAGAATACATCACTGCCACTCAGAATACATCACTGCTACTCAGAATACATCACTGCTACTCAGAATACATCACTGCCACTCAGAATACATCACTGCCACTCAGAATACATCACTGCCACTCAGAATACATCACTGCTACTCAGAATACATCACTGCTACTCAGAATACATCACTGCTACTCAGAATACATCACTGCTACTCAGAATACATCACTGCTACTCAGAATACATCACTGTCACTCAGAATACATCACTGCTACTCAGAATACATCACTGCTACTCAGAATACATCACTGTCACTCAGAATACATCACTGCCACTCAGAATACATCACTGCTACTCAGAATACATCACTGCTACTCAGAATACATCACTGTCACTCAGAATACATCACTGCCACTCAGAATACATCACTGCTACTCAGAATACATCACTGCTACTCAGAATACATCACTGACACTCAGAATACATCACTGACACTCAGAATACATCACTGCTACTCAGAATACATCACTGACACTCAGAATACATCAATGACACTCAGAATACATCACTGCTACTCAGAATACATCACTGCCACTCAGAATACATCACTGCTACTCAGAATACATCACTGCCACTCAGAATACATCACTGCTACTCAGAATACATCACTGCCACTCAGAATACATCACTGCCACTCAGAATACATCACTGCCACTCAGAATACATCACTGCCACTCAGAATACATCACTGCTACTCAGAATACATCACTGCCACTCAGAATACATCACTGCCACTCAGAATACATCACTGCTACTCAGAATACATCACTGTCACTCAGAATACATCACTGCCACTCAGAATACATCACTGCTACTCAGAATACATCACTGCTACTCAGAATACATCACTGCCACTCAGAATACATCACTGCCACTCAGAATACATCACTGCCACTCAGAATACATCACTGCTACTCAGAATACATCACTGCTACTCAGAATACATCACTGCCACTCAGAATACATCACTGCTACTCAGAATACATCACTGTCACTCAGAATACATCACTGCCACTCAGAATACATCACTGCTACTCAGAATACATCACTGCCACTCAGAATACATCACTGCTACTCAGAATACATCACTGTCACTCAGAATACATCACTGCCACTCAGAATACATCACTGCTACTCAGAATACATCACTGCTACTCAGAATACATCACTGCCACTCAGAATACATCACTGCCACTCAGAATACATCACTGCCACTCAGAATACATCACTGCCACTCAAAATACATCACTGCCACTCAAAATACATCGCTGCCACTCAAAATACATCACTGCCACTCAGAATACATCACTGCCACTCAAAATACATCACTGCCACTCAGAATACATCACTGCAACTCAAAATATATCACTGCCACTCAGAATACATCACTGCCACTCAAAATACATCACTGCCACTCAGAATACATCACTGCCACTCAAAATACATCACTGCCTCTCAAAATACATCACTGCCACTCAAAATACATCACTGCCACTCAGAATACATCACTGCAACTCAAAATACATCACTGCCTCTCAAAACACATCACTGCCACTCAAAATACTTCACTGCCACTCAGAATACATCACTGCCACTCAGAATACATCACTGCCACTCAAAATACATCACTGCCACTCAGAATACATCACTGCCACTCAAAATACATCACTGCCACTCAAAATACATCACTGCCACTCAAAATACATCACTGCCACTCAAAATACATCACTGCCACTCAAAATACATCACTGCCACTCAAAATACATCACTGCCACTCAAAATACATCACTGCCACTCAAAATACATCACTGCCACTCAAAATACATTACTGCCACTCAGAATACATCACTGCAACTCAAAATACATCACTGCCACTCAGAATACATCACTGCCACTCAGAATACATCACTGCCACTCAAAATACATCACTGCCACTCAAAATACATCACTGCCACTCAGAATACATCACTGCCACTCAAAATACATCACTGCCACTCAGAATACATCACTGCAACTCAAAATATATCACTGCCACTCAGAATACATCACTGCCACTCAAAATACATCACTGCCACTCAGAATACATCACTGCCACTCAAAATACATCACTGCCTCTCAAAATACATCACTGCCTCTCAAAATACATCACTGCCACTCAAAATACATCACTGCGACTCAGAATACATCACTGCCACTCAGAATACATCACTGCCACTCAAAATACATCACTGCCACTCAGAATACATCACTGCCACTCAGAATACATCACTGCCACTCAGAATACATCACTGCCACTCAAAATACATCACTGCCACTCAGAATACATCACTGCCACTCAAAATAAATCCTGCTACTCAAAATACATCACTGCCACTCAGAATACATCACTGCCACTCAGAATACATCACTGCCACTCAGAAAACACCACTGCCACTCAGAATACATCACTGTCACTCAGAATACATCACTGACACTCAGAATGCATCACTGCCACTCAGAATACATCACTGCCACTCAGAATACATCACTGCCACTCAGAATACATCACTGACACTCAGAATACATCACTGCCACTCAGAATACATCACTGACACCCAGAATACATCACTGCCACTCAAAATACATCACTGACACTCAGAATACATCACTGCCACTCAGAATACATCACTGCCACTCAGAATACATCACTGCCACTCAGAATACATTGCTGCCACTCAGAATACATCACGGCCACTCAGAATACATCACTGCCACTCAGAATACATCACTGCCATTCAGAGTACATCACTGCCATTTAGAATACATCATTACCACACAATACATCACTGCCACTCAGAATACGTCACTGCCACTCAGAATACATCACTGCCACTCAGAATACATCATTGTCACTCAGAATACATCACTGCCACTCAGAATACATCACTGCCATTCAGAATACACCATTGCCACTCACAATACATCACTGCAACTCAGAATACATCACTGCCGCTCAGAGTACATCATTGTCACTCAGAATGCATCACTACCACTCAGAATACATCACTGCCATTCAGGATACACCATTGCCACTCACAATACATCACTATCACTCGGAACACATCACTGCCACTCAGAATACACCACTGCCACTCAAAATACATCACTGCCACTCAGAATACATCACTGCCACTCAGAATACATCACTGCCACTCAGAATACATCACTGCCACTCAGAATACATCACTGCCACTCAGAATGCATCACTGCCACTCAAAATACATCACTGCCACACAGAATACATCACTACCACTCAGAATACATCACTGCCACTCAGAATTTATATTAACTGAACCAGAAGACAGTATTCCTTAGCAGTTTGACTGGTCCATAAGTAGACCAATCACATTACTGCATTACTTATGACGTAAACTAACGGACCAATCAGAGTGCCGTATTTCCAATATTGAACCAATGACTGTGATTCAATATCTGCGTCTTAACGTAAACAACAGTTGTACGACAGGACTTACGATACGTTGCCATTGACGTAAGAATGTGAATCAATAATTTGAATCACTCTCGATTACGTAGGAAAATTGACCAATCACGCTGGAGTATTGGCGGTGACATAAATTGATTGGCCAATCAGAATAGAGTATTTCCTGGGAAGAGGGGGTGAGGGGGGAAATGAGTTCAACGTTCTCCTTGACGTCAGATAGTGTCGTGATATCATAGTTATTTATGGTGTGTCAGTGTTATGGTGTTATGGTTATGGTATGACAGTGTTATGGTGTTATGGTTATGGTGTGACAGTGTTGTGGTGTTATGGTTATGGTGTGACAGTGTTGTGGTGTTATGGTTATGGTGTAACAGTGTTGTGGTGTTATGGTTATGGTGTAACAGTGTTGTGGTGTTATGGTTATGGTGTGTCAGTGTTATGGTGTTATGGTTATGGTGTGACAGTG
>NC_091371.1:9149033-9154033 GCF_038502225.1 Cherax quadricarinatus | reverse complement strand
GAGGTCGCAGGGGTCGAGTCCGAGCTCCTGGCCCCGCCTCTTCACTGATCGCTACTAGGTCACTCTCCCTGAACCGCGAGCTTTATCATACCTCTGCTTAAAGCTATGTATGGATCCTGCCTCTACTACATCGCTTCCCAAACTATTCCACGTACTGACTACTCTGTGGCTGAAGAAATATTTCCTAACATCCCTGTGATTCATCTGTGTCTTCAACTTCCAACTGTGTCCCCTTGTTACTGTGTCCAATCTCTGGAACATCCTCTGTGTGTGTGTGTGTGTGTGTGTGTGTGTGTGTGTGTGTGTGTGTGTGTGTGTGTGTGTGTGTGTGTGTGTGTGTGTGTGTGTGTGTGTGTTTGAGATACGATAAAGTTAATTGCGTAGGGAGAGAGTTGACCTAGTAGCGACCACCGAAGAGGCGGGACCAGGAGCTGTGAATCGGCCCTTGCAGCCACAATTAGTCGAGTACACACGCACACATACACACGAGAATTGCCAGGAAGTGGAACACTCTGGAGAGAGATGTAGTGCGGTTAGGATCCATACATAGACTTAAGGATAGGTACGACAAGGAGCTGCGAATGGATCTCTGCAACCACAAATAAGTGAGTACACACACACACACACACACACACACACACACACACACACACACACGAAACAGGCCAAGTGTCTATGGACAAGTGTCTTTGACAACTAGCAACTACACACACACACACACACACACACACACACACACACACACACACACACACACACACACACACGCGCATCGAACACTCACTCAAAATAGTAAGTGAAGAATGGTGTCAACCAAGATTCTTTGCAAAGTACTGGAGAGTGGGCTGGGCCCCAGCCCACTCTCCTACACACCACCTCTCCTGCACTGCATTCCTTCCCCTCTCATTCCCTGGCCCACTCCAATACTTGACGACATCCTCACTGCCCTACCGAAGTTTGCCAGCTCAGGTTGACGGGTTTTAACACCTTGTATGAGCCTTATCCTCCTTGATGGAACATGAGAGGCAAATATTACTTTTGTTCCCACTCTGTAACAGTTGTTCCCACTCTGTAACAGTCATAGAATTGTTCTCATTCTTCTTAAGCATCGTTTCCTTCCCTGTTCTCCTTTCCTAATACCGTTCCTGGTTTGGTAACAGAGTTATGGAACAGTGGAACAAACTCCCGAGTACTGTCATTGGAACTAAAACGTTGTGATGTTTTAAAAATATGTTAGATACATGGGTGGGTGTGAGTTGGACCTAGCCAGCTTGGGCTGGTGGGCCTGCTTCAGTGCCCCTTCATTCTTATGTTCTTATTTACCTCTCCCATCATCTGTACTCTTTCTCCTAACTTTCTCACACACCCTTATCCTTCTCTCTCTTCCTATACTCTCCCTCTCCTCGTTTTTTTTTCTAAAAATATATAATTTCCTATTTTTTTCTTATCACACTTTTCCAATTTCTAACTTATACAAGTTTATCTTAATAAAACACAAAACACAAATACCTCGCACAAAGTCACAGTGTGACTTTGTAAATAGTCCATGTCGGATCGAAACGTCGTCGTCAGCTCCTCCTCTCTCCTATATACGAGTTATTTGTGTATTGGTAAGAGGACACAAGTGAAACTATTGTGACATTTTACTGTGGCAACGTTTCGCTCTCCAGTTTTGTCAAGCCGCTACAAACAATACAGCGACACCGAGGTGTATATGTAAGTACAAAGTGAGACACATATTGTCGGCAATTCTACAGACATTACTGTTCGCGTAGTGTTTCAGTCACGGTGCCTTTTCTTATCTATCTTAATAAGCCTCAGCATACATTTATTTTGTAAAATAGATAACGTCAGTTTAATAACACTTCATATAAACTTAAAAATACCAGATCCACTGGTTGGTTGTTTGGGTTTAACGCCCATATAATTGCATATAACTTAGCTTACTTTCATTGACTTGTCAGACAGGATATGCAAACTGAGAGATGTATTTCTCTCGGTGCATTAATGCTGAGAGTTTGCTTTTATTCCCTTATTTTAGGAAATAAAGTATTCTCTGGAGGTGGAAAGGTTACGTGGAGTCGACTATCGTGTAGCCGACAGGCTTTAAACCCCTTCACTAACCAAAACACCAACCCTGGCTAGCAGTTCATACTGACACAATAGAAGGTTCGTATTTCAGCATTCACACATTGATTTACAAATATTTACACTTGACTAAAAATATTTTATTTCATGTTCCCGAGTAAGTAAACAACGAAATATTAGGTAGGCAAGCAGGGAGAAATTGTTTTTGGAACATGGTACATTGTATGCCTGGTGAGCCTCTGGCAGTGACTGCTCCATGTATATACTGGTGAGCCTCTGGCAGTGACTGCTCCATGTATTTACTGGTGAGCCTCTGGCAGTGACTGCTCCATGTATTTACTGGTGGATCTCTGGCAGTGACTGTTCCATGTATTTACTGGTGAGCCTCTGGCAGTGACTGCTCCATGTGTTTACTGGTGGATCTCTGGCAGTGACTGCTCCATACTGGTGAGCCTCTGGCAGTGACTGCTCCATGTGTTTACTGGTGGATCTCTGGCAGTGACTGCTCCATGTATTTACTGGTGGACCTCTGGCAGTGACTGCTCCATGTATTTACTGGTGGATCTCTGGCAGTGACTGCTCCATGTATTTACTGGTGGACCTCTGGCAGTGACTGCTCCATGTATTTACTGGTGGATCTCTGGCAGTTACTGCTCCATGTATTTACTGGTGGACCTCTGGCAGTGACTGCTCCATGTATTTACTGGTGGACCTCTGGCAGTGACTGCTCCATGTATTTACTGGTGGACCTCTGGCAGTGACTGCTCCATGTATTTACTGGTGGACCTCTGGCAGTGACTGCTCCATGTATTTACTGGTGGATCTCTGGCAGTGACTGCTCCATGTATTTACTGGTGAGCCTCTGGCAGTGACTGCTCCATGTATTTACTGGTGAGCCTCTGGCAGTGACTGCTCCATGTATTTACTGGTGAGCCTCTGGCAGTGACTGCTCCATGTATTTACTGGTGGATCTCTGGCAGTGACTGCTCCATGTATTTACTGGTGAGCCTCTGGCAGTTACTGCTCCATGTATTTACTGGTGGATCTCTGGCAGTGACTGCTCCATGTATTTACTGGTGGATCTCTGGCAGTGACTGCTCCATGTATTTACTGGTGGATCTCTGGCAGTGACTGCTCCATGTATTTACTGGTGAGCCTCTGGCAGTTACTGCTCCATGTATTTACTGGTGGATCTCTGGCAGTGACTGCTCCATGTATTTACTGGTGGATCTCTGGCAGTGACTGCTCCATGTATTTACTGGTGGACCTCTGGCAGTGACTGCTCCATGTATATACTGGTGGATCTCTGGCAGTTACATTTACTGGTGGACCTCTGGCAGTGACTGCTCCATGTATATACTGCTGCCAATTTGCTTATGAATGAAAAATGCTTTGAAAATAAATGAAAAAAAAAAACGTAAGTGAATTGTATATTATGTAGGTGAATGAGGAACATTAAATTAAAAGTCTGGAACGATGAATTTATAAATATATGCATATAAAAACTGTCATTTTGCAGTTTAAAAACTGTAGTGTAAAGCACACTTCTGGCAAGACAGTGATGGAGTGAATGATGGTGAAAGTTTTTCTTTTTCGGTCCACCCTGCCTTGGTGGGAATCGGCCAGTGTGATAATAAAAAAATTATATATATATATATATATATATATATATATATATATATATATATATATATATATATATATATATATATATATATATATATATATATATATATATAGGTGTGTGTGTGTCAAAGACTCCTTAAACTGCCACAAAATGTCTAGATATACAAGCACATATACACTGACTCCCATTCACATAAGACTGAACCCCCATATACACAAAACTGACCCCCCATACAAACACTGAATCTATAACTAAAGCTCATACAAATAATGAACCCCGTGCCTAGACTGACAGAGTGGATGACCAATGCATAAAATATCCGACCTTTTCCCCTATCCTCATAAAGGTCGCCCCCTCCCTCTCCCTCTCTCTCTCTCTCTCTCTCTCTCTCTCTCTCCCTCCCCCTCCCCTCTCCCACCTCCATAACTTATACACAAACTATTATTCATTTTTCAAAATTCCAGCAGCACATATATGCTTTAATTGTACCACTAAATTGTCTATTTAAACCCAATCAATCTTATGATCAGGGCAATTAATTTCAATTCGTTCCCAAATTGCGCAGTTAGCGCTTGGCGAAAAAATTGAATCCGATTCAGGGGTTGATGGTGGTTGTGAGGTGCGGGCGCCCGGTGGTTACTTTGCTCTAGTACGGTGGTTGGTGAGGTTGTGGGTTGGTCTGCACTGCTTTAGTGGGGAAGGGGAAGGTCGTTGGCTGTCCTGCACTGCTCTAATGGGGAGGAGGAAACTGTGGGTTGTCCTGCACTGCTTTAGTAGGGAAGGGGAAGATTGTAGGTTGTCCTGCTCTGTTCGGGTAGGGGTGAGGAGGAGGTTGTGGGTTGCTGGTATGGTAGTGGGGTGTCCCATCTTCCTCTAGTGTGAGGGCTGATGTAGTTCCCACCATGTATCACATGGTGGATGTTGTGAGTTCTCACATCCTGGTTTAGAGTGGAGGCTGTGGGGTACCCTTACTCTAATACTAAGGACAATTTTCACCCCAAGATTGTAACTACTTATCAAATTATCCCCCGACACCCCCTCGTTTTTTTCTGTATACGTAACATATTGCTCAACGACATCAAAACGAAAATACAGTCCCCTGATACATTTAGTATAATTATACATGTCGAGGACACAGCTATAATAATAATAATCTTTACTTCTACATTATATAACTTATACAATCCTAGCTGATATCAGTGACATATTACCGTATTTCGCGGCTTATTAGACGCATTTTTTCCATGAAATGTCTCCAAAAAACCACCCTGCGTCCTATAAATTG
>NC_091371.1:9126533-9146533 GCF_038502225.1 Cherax quadricarinatus | reverse complement strand
GTTCACTCTCATGCTCACTCTCACGTTCACTCTCATGTTCACTCTCATGTTCACTCTCATGCTCACTCTCACCTTCACTCTCATGTTCACTCTTATGTTCACTCTCATGTTCACTCTTATGTTCACTCATGTTCACTCTCATGCTCACTCTCACGTTCACTCTCATGTTCACTCTCATGTTCACTCTCATGTTCATGCTCATGTTCACTCTCATGTTCACTCATGTTCACTCTCATGTTCATACTCATGTTCACTCTCATGTTCATGCTCATGTTCACTCTCATGTTCACTCTTATGTTCACTCATGTTCACGCTCATGTTCACTCTCATGTTCACTCTCATGTTCACTCTCATGTTCATGCTCATGTTCACTCTCATGTTCATGCTCATGTTCACTCTCATGTTCACTCTCATTTTCACTCTCATGTTTACTTTCATGTTCATTCTCATGTTCACTCTCATGTTCATGCTCATGTTCACTCTCATTTTCACTCTCATGTTTAATTTCATGTTTACTCATGTTCACTCTTATGTTCACGCTCATGTTCACGCTCGATTTTACACTAATGTTTACTGTCATGTTCACTCTCATGTTCACTCTCATGCTCATTCTTATGTTCACTCTCATGTTCATGCTCACGTTCACTCTCACGTTCACTCTCATGCTCACTCTTATGTTCACTCTCATGTTCATGCTCACGTTCACTCTCACGTTCACTCTCATGCTCACTCTCATGTTCACTCTCATGCTCACTCTCATGTTCACGCTCATGTTTACTCTCATGTTCACTCTTACGTTCCCTCATGTTCACTCTCATGCTCACTCTCATGTTCACTCTCATGTTCACTCTCATGTTCACTCTTATGTTCACTCATGTTCACTCTCATGCTCACTCTCATGTTCACTCTCATGTTCACTCTCATGTTCACTCTCATGTTCACTCTCATCATCACTGACAGTCACTCTCATCACTGACAGTGACTCACCATCAGCGATATTCACAGACACCATCGCTGCCTCATTTGGATCTACTCCTTGTGTGTGTGTGTGTGTGTGTGTGTGTGTGTGCGTGTGTGTGTGTGTGTGTGTGTGTGTGTGTGTGTGTGTGTGTGTGTGTGTGTGTGTGTGTGTGTGCACATACGCGAGCATATACGTCTATGTTCTGATGTGCGTGAGTGAACGCACACGTCAGTATGGTAGCACAGGATGAACGGAGGGTGAAAAAAATATTTCTCGTTTGCCCTGGAGATAAAAGTCCCAAAGCTAAATTTCTGATGAAAATTGATATATAGTTCCATGTTGAGAGAGAGAGAGAGAGAGAGAGAGAGAGAGTCAGACTCGCTTAAAATTAATCTATGTAAGTCACACTAGACTTTCTCTAAAATATTTACTTCACACTTTTTATTTTTATTTTTCAGCAATACTGTATGATAGTAACACTGTGGGAACACCAGCAGTGTTGTTGCTACACTGTTCTGTATGATAGTAACACTGTGGGAACACCAGCAGTGTTGTTGCTACACTGTTCTGTATGATAGTTACATTGTGGGAACACCAGCAGTGTTGTTGCTACACTGTTCTGTATGATAGTAACACTGTGGGAACACCAGCAGTGTTGTTGCTACACTGTTCTGTATGATAGTTACATTGTGGGAACACCAGCAGTGTTGTTGCTACACTGTTCTGTATGATAGTTACACTGTGGGAACACCAGCAGTGTTGTTGCTACACTGTTCTGTATGATAGTTACACTGTGGGAACACCAGCAGTGTTGTTGCTACACTGTTCTGTATGATAGTTACATTGTGGGAACACCAGCAGTGTTGTTGCTACACTGTTCTGTATGATAGTAACACTGTGGGAACACCAGCAGTGTTGTTGCTACACTGTTCTGTATGATAGTTACATTGTGGGAACACCAGCAGTGTTGCTACACTGTTCTGTATGATAGTTACATTGTGGGAACACCAGCAGTGTTGCTACACTGTTCTGTATGATAGTTACATTGTGGGAACACCAGCAGTGTTGCTACACTGTTCTGTATGATAGTTACATTGTGGGAACACCAGCAGTGTGTTGCTACACTATTCTGTATGATAGTTACACTGTGGGAACACCAGCAGTGTTGCTACACTGTTCTGTATGATAGTTACACTGTGGGAACACCAGCAGTGTTGCTACACTGTTCTGTATGATAGTTACATTGTGGGAACACCAGCAGTGTTGCTACACTGTTCTGTATGATAGTAACACTGTGGGAACACCAGCAGTGTTGCTACACTGTTCTGTATGATAGTAACACTGTGGGAACACCAGCAGTGTTGCTACACTGTTCTGTATGATAGTAACACTGTGGGAACACCAGCAGTGTTGCTACACTGTTCTGTATGATAGTAACACTGTGGGAACACCAGCAGTGTTGCTACACTGTTCTGTATGATAGTAACACTGTGGGAACACCAGCAGTGTTGCTACACTGTTCTGTATGATAGTTACATTGTGGGAACACCAGCAGTGTTGCTACACTGTTCTGTATGATAGTTACATTGTGGGAACACCAGCAGTGTGTTGCTACACTGTTCTGTATGATAGTTACATTGTGGGAACACCAGCAGTGTGTTGCTACACTATTCTGTATGATAGTTACATTGTGGGAACACCAGCAGTGTGTTGCTACACTGTTCTGTATGATAGTTACATTGTGGGAACACCAGCAGTGTGTTGCTACACTATTCTATATGATAGTTACATTGTGGGAACACCAGCAGTGTGTTGCTACACTGTTCTGTATGATAGTTACATGTGGGAACACCAGCAGTGTGTTGCTACACTATTCTATATGATAGTTACATTGTGGGAACACCAGCAGTGTGTTGCTACACTATTCTATATGATAGTTACATTGTGGGAACACCAGCAGTTGTTGCTACACTTTCTATATGATAGTTACATTGGGGAACACCAGCAGTGTGTTGCTACACTGTTGTATATGATAGTTACATTGTGGGAACACCAGCAGTGTGTTGCTACACTATTCTATATGATAGTTACATTGTGGGAACACCAGCAGTGTGTTGCTACACTATTCTATATGATAGTTACATTGTGGGAACACCAGCAGTGTGTTGCTACACTATTCTATATGATAGTTACATTGTGGGAACACCAGCAGTGTGTTGCTACACTATTCTATATGATAGTTACATTGTGGGAACACCAGCAGTGTGTTGCTACACTATTCTATATGATAGTTACATTGTGGGAACACCAGCAGTGTGTTGCTACACTATTCTATATGATAGTTACATTGTGGGAACACCAGCAGTGTGTTGCTACACTATTCTATATGATAGTTACATTGTGGGAACACCAGCAGTGTGTTGCTACACTATTCTATATGATAGTTACATTGTGGGAACACCAGCAGTGTGTTGCTACACTATTCTATATGATAGTTACATTGTGGGAACACCAGCAGTGTGTTGCTACACTATTCTATATGATAGTTACATTGTGGGAACACCAGCAGTGTGTTGCTACACTATTCTATATGATAGTTACATTGTGGGAACACCAGCAGTGTGTTGCTACACTATTCTATATGATAGTTACATTGTGGGAACACCAGCAGTGTGTTGCTACACTATTCTATATGATAGTTACATTGTGGGAACACCAGCAGTGTGTTGCTACACTATTCTATATGATAGTTACATTGTGGGAACACCAGCAGTGTGTTGCTACACTTTTCTATATGATAGTTACATTGTGGGAACACCAGCAGTGTGTTGCTACACTATTCTATATGATAGTTACATTGTGGGAACACCAGCAGTGTGTTGCTACACTATTCTATATGATAGTTACATTGTGGGAACACCAGCAGTGTGTTGCTACACTATTCTATATGATAGTTACATTGTGGGAACACCAGCAGTGTGTTGCTACACTATTCTATATGATAGTTACATTGTGGGAACACCAGCAGTGTGTTGCTACACTATTCTATATGATAGTTACATTGTGGGAACACCAGCAGTGTGTTACTACACTATTCTATATGATAGTTACATTGTGGGAACACCAGCAGTGTGTTGCTACACTGTTCTATATGATAGTTACATTGTGGGAACACCAGCAGTGTGTTGCTACACTATTCTATATGATAGTTACTGTTGCGGCCCCTGCCAAACTAGCGGTTAAATAGTTAACCTGCCGGCCGGCAGTACCACTGGGTACGTCATCAAACCCAATGTGGGGGCTGCTGAGCCGGCCTTAGAGCAGTAAGAGCCTGAGTGCCTCACGGTACACACCTAAGCAGTAGGTACCTGACCACCGAAGGGTACACGTCTACTGGCTTTAGTAACAGTATGTACCAGAGCGCCTCGCTGTACACACCTAAGCAGTAGGTACCTGACCACCGAAGGGTACACGTCTACTGGCTTTAGTAACAGTATGTACCAGAGCGCCTCGCTGTACACACCTAAGCAGTAGGTACCTGACCACCGAAGGGTACACGTCTACTGGCTTTAGAAATATTATGTACCTGAGCGCCTCGCTGTACACACCTAAGCAGTAGGTACCTGACCACCGAAGGGTACACGTCTACTGGCTTCAACATTAAGTACCTGAACTCCTCAGGGTACACGTCTATGCAGTAGGTACCTGACCACCGAATCGTACCTATCTACTGGCGTTAGAAGAACCGCTCACCGCAGCTCACTGAGTCTGTTGGCCTCAGTTACTTGACGGCCGCATTCAGTGAGCTTGCAGCATGGTGTTCGGCTAGCGGTGTGTCAACCGCCTTTGGAGAGGATTTACTGGACTACCGGTGATGTCTGTGGACTCACCGTCTACGTTGATCAACTGTGGGCCGGAGTCGTCAGATGCTGTTTAGTGGGACATTACATGAAGAAAAGGTTGGAGTGTTACACTGAACTGGGCCAGGACCGTAGTGTGACACTGAGGGACGTACGATGGAGTGGAACACTGAGATATGCACAGGACCGTAGTGGAACACTGAGATGAAAAGGGTGTCGTGGGACACTGAAGATGGCCTGGTTGTAGTGTACACTGAACAGTGTCGTGTGACTGACTTCGTGTCGTGAGAGGCAGTTGATTGTAATTTATTATAAAAATGTTATTTATAATTTATTGTTTTAGCATAGAGATATATATATATAGTGACAGTAGTGTCAAGAGTTGTACCCTGTGTAGGGTTATTAATTATATTTTAGTAAAATGCTGATTATAATTTATTATAGTAACATGTACATATTATTATTATATCATAGTTCAAATACCTCTAGACCAAAGATAGTTGATTTTTATATATTAAAGATTAATTTATATTAATGTGTGTATTTATGTATCCCGAACTCTTTATTACAAAAGGAGTAAATCTTACCATCTTCATTTAAAAATTACTTTTTTTGTAATAGTTACATTGTGGGAACACCAGCAGTGTGCTGCTACACTGTTCTGTATGATAGTTACATTGTGGGAACACCAGAAGTGTGTTGCTACACTATTCTATATGATAGTTACACTGTGGGAACACCAGCAGTGCGTTGCTACACTGTTCTGTATGATAGTTACACTGTGGGAACACCAGCAGTGTGTTGCTACACTGTTCTGTATGATAGTTACACTGCGGGAACACCAGCAGTGTGTTGCTACACTGTTCTGTATGATAGTTACACTGTGGGAACACCAGCAGTGTGTTGCTACACTGTTCTGTATGATAGTTACATTGTGGGAACACCAGCAGTGTGTTGCTACACTGTTCTGTATGATAGTTACACTGTGGGAACACCAGCAGTGTGTTGCTACACTGTTCTGTATGATAGTTACATTGTGGGAACACCAGCAGTGTGTTGCTACACTGTTCTGTATGATAGTTACACTGTGGGAACACCAGCAGTGTGTTGCTACACTGTTCTGTATGATACTTACACTGTGGGAACACCAGCAGTGTGTTGCTACCCTGTTCTGTATGATAGTAGTTACATTGTGGGAACACCAGCAGTGTTTTGCTACACTGTTCTGTATGATAGTTACACTGTGGGAACACCAGCAGTGTGTTGCTACACTGTTCTGTATGATAGTTACACTGTGGGAACACCAGCAGTGTTGCTGCACTGTTCTGTATGATAATTACATTGTGGGAACACCAGCAGTGTGTTGCTACACTATTCTATATGATAGTTACATTATAGGAACACCAGCAGTGTGTTGCTACACTATTCTATATGATAGTTACATTGTGGGAACACCAGCAGTGTGTTACTACACTATTCTATATGATAGTTACATTATGGGAACACCAGCAGTGTGTTGCTACACTATTCTATATGATAGTTACATTGTGGGAACACCAGCAGTGTTACTACACTATTCTATATGATAGTTACATTGTGGGAACACCAGCAGTGTGTTGCTACACTACTCTATATGATCGTTACGTTGTGGGAACACCAGCAGTGTGTTGCTACACTATTCTATATGATAGTTACACTGTGGGAACACCAGCAGTGTGCTGCTACACTATTCTATATGATAGTTACATTGTGGGAACACCAGCAGTGTGTTACTACACTATTCTATATGATAGTTACATTGTGGGAACACCAGCAGCGAAGAACTCTTGATCACAAGAATTAGAACTGATCTCCCTTCCCTTGGATCGAACCTGACTGCAATCCCATTACCCAGGTGCTGTATGACCCCCTACGAATTTAGAGATTCTTCACGAATATATTAATATTGATAACCACATAATAATAACAATAATAATAATTATAATAATAATAATAATATATATATATGTATATATGTATATATGTATATATGTATATATGTATATATGTATATATGTATATATGTATATATGTATATATGTATATATGTATATATGTATATATGTATATATGTATATATGTATATATGTATATATGTATATATGTATATATGTATATATATATATATATATATATATATATATATATATATCAGAGGACCTTGGGTGATAGTATGAGGCTCGTTAACATAATCGGAATGGGGTGAATTATGACAAGAGATAGAGAGAGAGAGATGTTGCACGTCTCCATCACGTCTCCATCACGTCTCCAGGCAGAGACTGGACGCTCACTTCTCTCTTGCAAATAAAAAAAATCCTCTCTGTTTTATCGATCCAATCCAGGACAGCACTGGCAGAGTCTCTTAAGATTTCTTATCGCAAAACATCCGATTAAATCCCCTCTCGGTCTGAATTCTCTCATTCAGAGAGTCCAAGACGGATTTCACATACGCTAAATCCCTATTCAGTTCTCTTTCTCTTGCAATTTCCGACCCAAAAACTGGGAGACTAAAGTATTTATATTTTGTCCAATTAGAAGGTAATCATGTAAATCCTTTAATTGCAAGAGTTACAGCCTGAGAATCCGACCACCACTGCGTGAATATCAGTCCCCAGACCGACCACTGCGTGAATATCAGTCCCAAGACCGACCACTGCGTGAATATCAGTCCCCAGACCGACCACTGCGTGAATATCAGTCCCAAGACCGACCACTGCGTGAATATCAGTCCCCAGACCGACCACTGCGTGAATATTAGTCCCAAAACCGACCACTGCGTGAATATTAGTCCCAAGACCAACCACTGCGTGATCAGCCCCAAAACCGACCACTGCGTGAATATCAGTCCCCAGACCGACCACTGCGTGAATATCAGTCCCCAGACCGACCACTGCGTGAATATTAGTCCCAAGACCGACCACTGCGTGAATATTAGTCCCAAGACCTACCACTGCGTGAATATCAGTCCCCAGATCGACCACTGCGTGAATATTAGTCCCAAGACCGACCACTGCGTGAATATCAGTCCCCAGACCGACCACTGCGTGAATATCAGTCCCCAGACCGACCACTGCGTGAATATCAGTCCCCAGACCGCCACTGCGTGAATATCAGTCCCCAGACCGACCACTGCGTGAATATTAGTCCCAAGACCGACCATTGCGTGAATATCAGTCCCCAGATCGACCACTGCGTGAATATTAGTCCCAAGACCGACCACTGCGTGAATATCAGTCCTCAGACCGACCATTGCGTGAATATCAGTCCCCAGACCGACCACTGCGTGAATATCAGTCCCCAGACCGCCACTGCGTGAATATCAGTCCCCAAGACCGACCTCTGCTTGAATATCAGTCTCCAGACCGACCACTGTGTGAGTATCAGTCCCCAGACCTACCACTGTCTAAATACCAAGACCGACCTCTGCTTGAATATCAGTCCCCAGACCAACCACTGTGTGAGTATCAGTCCCCAGACGGACCACTGTATGAGTATCAGTCCCCAGACCTATCACTGTCTAAATACCAGTCCCCAGACCGACAACTGCGTGAATATCAGTCCCCAGACCGACCACTGCATGAATATCAGTCCTCCAGACCGACCATGGCATGGGTTACAGTCCCTAGAAGGACCCTTACTTCTGTTATAATTAACAGACAAGATAACTGCATGGATATTAGCCCCCAGACTGACCACTGGAGGGGCTATAGTACCCAGTATGAACATTATCATGGGTGGCAGTCCCTCAGTTAGTCTAGGGGACTAAATGAGGGACTGTTCGTGTCCTTGCCCTGAAAAACTCTCTTCTGATTGATAAAACTCTCGTTCTTGATCAGCTGGAATGTTAATGACATTCGTGTGTGTGTGTACTCACCTAGTTGTACTCGCCTAGTTGTACTCACCTAGTTGAGGTTGCAGGGGTCGAGTCCAAGCTCCTGGCCCCGCCTCTTCACTGGTCGCCACTAGCTCACTCTCCCTGAACCATGAGCTTTATCGTACCTTTGCTTAAAGCTATGTATGGATCCTGCCTCCACTACATCTCTTCCCAAACTATTCCACTTCCTGACTACTCTGTGGCTGAAGAAATACTTCCTAACATCCCTGTGATTCATCTGTGTCTTCAGCTTCCAACTGTGTCCCCTTTGTTGCTGTGTCCAGTCTCTGGAACACCCTGTCTTTGTCCACCTTGTCAATTCCTCTCAGTATTTTGTAAGTCGTTATCATGTCCCCCCTATCTCTCCTGTCCTCCAGTGTCGTCAGGTTGATTTCCCTTAACCTCTCCTCGTAGGACATACCTCTTAGCTCTGGGACTAGTCTTGTGGCAAACCTTTGCACTTTCTCTAGTTTCTTTACATGCTTGGCTAGGTGTGGGTTCCAAACTGGTGCCGCATACTCCAATATGGGCCTAACGTACACGGTGTACAGGGTCCTGAACGACTCCTTATTAAGATGTCGGAATGCTGTTCTGAGGTTTGCCAGGCGCCCATATGCTGCAGCAGTTATTTGGTTGATGTGCGCTTCAGGAGATGTGCCTGGTGTTATACTCACCCCAAGATCTTTTTCCTTGAGTGAGGTTTGTAGTCTCTGCCCCCCTAGACTGTACTCCGTCTGCGGTCTTCTTTGCCCTTCCCCAATCTTCATGACTTTGCACTTGGTGGGATTGAACTCCAGGAGCCAATTGCTGGACCAGGTCTGCAGCCTGTCCAGATCCCTTTGTAGTTCTGCCTAGTCTTCGATCGAATGAATTCTTCTCATCAACTTCACGTCATCTGCAAACAGTGACACCTCAGAGTTTATTCCTTCTGTCATGTCGTTCACAAATACCAGAAACAGCACTGGTCATAGGACTGACCCCTGTGGGACCCCGCTGGTCACAGGTGCCCACTCTGACACCTCGCCACGTACCATTACTCGCTGCTGTCTTCCTGACAAATATTCCCTTATCCATTGTAGTGCCCTCCCTGTTATCCCTGCTTGGTCCTCCAGTTTTTGCACCAATCTCTTGTGTGGTACTGTGTCAAACGCCTTCTTGCAGTCCAAGAAAATGTAATCCACCCACTCCTCTCTCTCTTGTCTTACTGCTGTCACCTTGTCATAGAACTCCAGTAGGTTTGTGACACAGGATTTCCCGTCCCTGAAACCATGTTGGGTGCTGTTGATGAGATCATTCCTATCTAGGTGTTCCACCACTCTTCTCCTGACAATCTTCTCCATGACTTTGCATACTATACATGTCAGTGACACTGGTCTGTAGTTTAGTGCTTCATGTCTGTCTCCTTTTTTAAAGATTGGGACTACATTTGCTGTCTTCCATGCCTCAGGCAATCTCCCTGTTTCGATAGATGTGTTGAATATTGTTGTTAGGGGTACACATAGCGCCTCTGCTCCCTCTCTCAGGACCCATGGAGAGATGTTATCTGGCCCCATTGCCTTTGAGGTATCTAGCTCACTCAGAAGCCTCTTCACTTCTTCCTCGGTTGTGTGTACCGTGTCCAGCACCTGGTGATGTGCCACACCTCTCCGTCCCTCTGGAGCCCCTTCTGTCTCCTCTGTGAACACTTCTTTGAATCTCTTGTTGAGTTCCTCACATACTTCACGGTCATTTCTTGTTGTCTCTCCTCCTTCCTTCCTTAGCCTGATTACCTGGTCCTTGACTTGTTTTCCTCCTGATGTGGCTGTGTAACAGCTTCGGGTCAGATTTGGCTTTTGCTGCTATGTCGTTTTCATATTGTCGTTGGGCCTTCCTTCTTATCTGTGCATATTCGTTTCTGGCTCTACGACCGCCCTCCTTGTTCTCCTGGGCCCTTTGCTTAATATATTTCTTCCATTCCCTAGCACACCTGATTTTTGCTTCCTTGCACCTTTGGGTGAACCATGGGCTCATCCTGGCTTTTTCATTATTCCTGTTTCCCTTGGGTACAAACCTCTCTTCAGCCTCCTTGCACATTGTTGCTACATATTCCATCATCTCATTAACTGGCTTCCCTGCCAGTTCTCTGTCCCACTGAACCTCGTTCAGGAAGTTCCTCATTCCCGTGTAGTCCCCTTTCCTGTAGTTTGGTTTCATTTGTCCTGGCCTTCCTGCTTCCCCCTCCACTTGCAGCTCTACTGTGTATTCGAAGCTCAAAACCACATGATCGCTGGCCCCAAGGGGTCTTTCATATGTGATGTCCTCAATATCTGCACTGCTCAAGGTGAATACTAAGTCCAGTCTTGCTGGCTCATCCTCTCCTCTCTCTCTTGCAGTGTTAATTACGTGTTGGTACATGAAGTTTTCCAGCACCACCTCCATCATCTTAGCCCTCCATGTATCTTGGCCCCCATGTGGCTCCAAGTTCTCCCAGTCGATCTCCTTGTGGTTAAGTCGCCCATGATCAGGAGCTTTGCCCTGCTTGCATGAGCTCTTCTGGCCACTGCAGCCAGTGTGTCAACCATCGCTCTATTGCTCTCGTCATACTCATGCCCTGGTCTCCTGCTGTTCTGTGGTGGGTTATATATCACTGCAATTACCACCTTGGGACCTCCAGAGTGAAGAGTTCCCGCTATGTAATCACTTTCTTCTCCGCTGTCTCCTCTTTCCAGCTCATCAAAATTCCATCGGTGTTTGATCAGCAGTGCCACTCCTCCACCCCACTGTTCCTTCTGTCTTTCCTCAGGATCTGGTATCCCGTTGGAAAGATGGCATCTGTTATCATACGTGTAAGCTTGGTTTCTGTGAGCGCTATGATGTCCGGTGATGTCTCTTTGACTCTTTCGTGCCACTCCTCCCACTTGTTTGTTATTTCATCAGCGTTTGTGTACCATACTTTCAGTTTCCTTTCCAATACTGTGATTTGGGGGGCCTGTGGGGGTGGGAGACCTGGTAGCATACTGTGGGATTCTATGATTGGGGGTTGGGTGGAAGCTGTGGGTATGGATTGTAGTTTGTGTTGGGATGGTGTGATAGGTTGTGGGGTTCTGAGGATAGTTGTGTGTGTGCTTGCCCTTGCTTCTCTGTTCTGCTCTGACTGACCTCTGCTGGTTCCATCCTTGTTTCCTTTCCTATCTCCTTTCGCTTTTTTGTCCTCTCCTTCAGCTGCTGTCTCTCTGTTTGTGTTCTGCCTCTGTCTAGGAACACCTTCTTGTACTCTTCCGAGCTTTTCAACCTTGGTTTCTCTTGGAGGATCCTGTTCCTCACTGTTTCTGTCCTGAGAATCAGCTTGATCGGTCGGTTTCTCCCCTTCACGTACCCCCCTATTCTCTGAAAATTTACAATCTCGTCCATGTCTTCTCCCCCTATTTCCGTGATGATTTTCCCAATCTCCTTTCTTTCTTCCTGCCGTCTTTTAGTGTGTGTCTTTTCCTCTCTCTCCCGAAGCCCATGGGTAAACACTGATTTTGCCCTTTCCTCCTCCCATTGCCTCTCCCTCTGTGACTCTGGTTCCTGTCTGTATATGGTCATTTTCTCCCTTGATTTTTCCAGTGGCTCTTGGTAGCATGGTTGTGCCTCAGCATTCGACTTATCTCCCTCTCTATCTGCACCCAGCTGCTCTTTCCTTTTACTCCCTGACCCTTCTTTGCAGGCTGATATGACTTTAGCATAATTTATATCTCCTTCCTTCCTGTTCATCCCCTCAGCTTCATATGCTGTGTCTTCTCTGGTCACTGCCCCTGAGACTTGCTTCAGCCTGTTTACCTCAAACTCTAAGACCCTTACCCTGTCTACTGCAGTGTCGACTTGTGCCTTCCATTTCTTCGTCTCCTTCTCCAACCTCTTTTCCCATTTCGCAGAGAGCTCTTTCTCCATTTTTTCAGAAAGCTCTCCCAATTTTCTCTCCCATTCTTGCTCCATCTTTTTCCACTGCTCCTCCATCCATTCCTCCCTCTTATTTGTTATTCCATCAGCGTTTGTGTACCATACCTTCAGTTTCCTTTCCAACACTGTGGTTTGGGGGGCCTGTGAGGGTGGGAGACCTGGTAGTACTGTGGGATTCTATAGCTCGGTGTTGGGTGGAGGCTGTGGGTATGGATTGTAGTGTGTGTTGGGATGGTGTGATAGGTTGTATGGTTCTGAGAATAGTTGTGTGTGTGCTTGCCTGCCCTTGCTGTTCTGTTCTGCTCTGACTGACCTCTGCTGGTTCCATCCTTGTCTCTTTTCCTAGCTCCTTTCGCTTTTTTGTCCTCTCCCTCAGCTGCTGTCGTTCTGATTGTGTTCTGTCTCTGTCTAGGAACACCCTCTTGTACTCTTCCGAGTATTTCAATCGTGGTTTCTCTTGGAGGACCCTGTTCTGCACTGTTTCCGTCCTGAGAATCAGCTTGATCGGTCAGTTTCTCCCCTTCGAGTATCCCCCTATTCTCTAAAAATTTACAATCTCATCCATCTCTTCACCTATTTCCGTGATGATTTTCTCAATCTCCTTTCTTTCTTCCTGCTGCTTTTCAGTGTGTCCTTTCCTCTCTCTCCTGAAGCCCATGGATAAACACTGATTTTGCCCTTTCCTCCTCCCATTGCCTCACCCTCTGTGACTCTGGATCCTGCCTGTATGTGGTCAGTTTCTCCCTTGATTTTTCCGGTGGCTTTTGATAGCATGGTTGTGCCTCAGCATTCGACCTGTTTGTGTGTGTGTGTGGGGGGGTCTCACCTAGATGTTGTTCCTGTGTGAATGTGTGAATGTTTGTGGATATACATGCTTGAAATATAAGGGGTGGTAGGAGAAAATTCTCAAACAGCTTCAGGGAGAACCTTGAGTTTTCCCTGAAGCAAGTTTATTCTTTTCTCCGAGGACGAGGGTCCTCAGAACAGTTCTAGAGGTGGTACCTCCCTATATTTTGTATATATATATATATATATATATATATATATATATATATATATATATATATATACATATATATATATATATATATATATATATATATATATATATATATATATATATATATATACATATATATATATATATATATATATATATATATATATATATATATATATATATATATATATATATATATATATATATATATATATATATATGTACATGTATATATATATATGTATGCAAAACAACCACTCTGAAAGAATAGAGAAATTCCAAGCGCTTTCGTGACTACTCACATTGTCAAGGAACTATGAAAGTAAAGCATCCAAGGAAGGTATATAAGGGGTCTGGCCAGCACCTCACTATCAGGTCCCACAACAGTTAAACACCTGACGCGCGCCGGCCCAACTGGACAGGTCCTTCGCACAACCCACCAACAAACTATTCTACCCAAGAAAATTTTTAAAATTATTATTTGTCCAGTGTATTATTAAATTCTTCCCAAATTCTGTTAATTATAAATGGATCTAATTTATATAAACCAAAGGAAATATTCATATTATTGTCAAAACTGCTTTTTATGAAACAAGATTCAATTATATTCCTGTCGACCATGGACTTGCTTGATACTACTTTCTCAACTTTTTGAAAATCAATTGGATGGTTAAAATCTCTTACATGAATAAATAGAGCATTGGAATCTTGTCCAGTTCTAATGCTATATTTATGTTGTTTTAATCTTAGTTCGAGATTTTTACCAGTTTGACCGTAATAAACTTTATCGCAAATTTTACAAGGAATCTTATAGACACATCCATCAGCATTTTGGGGGGAATTCTTTATCAAAAGTTATTTTACTGTATCAAGATTTTCGAATACAACTTTAATATTAAAAGTCTTAACAAGAGAAGGCATATCAACCAAGTTTTCATGGTAAGGGAGAACCAACATATTTCTAGTTGAATAAGGTTGTTTGTCCCTTTTTGGATTGTAAAAAGTATTTCTAGCAACTTTAAAAGATTTATCAGTTACATTTCTTGGGTATTTTAAATCATTACCTATTTCATAAATTTTGGATATTTCCTCATCTATGAACTCAGGACTACAAATTCGTATATATATATATATATATATATATATATATATATATATATATATATATATATATATATATATATATATATATATATATATATATATAACACATCTGTCTGGAGTTTTATGGCTCTCTGACCGCGGGTTCTATACCCGCACGTGGTACAGTTTGTTTACATTCACGTCATTACGATTTCGTGAGTCATTTTCCACTGAGGTATGGTGATCCGAGAAAAGAAACACTTTCATCATCATTCACTCCATCACTGTCTTGCCAGAACTGTGCCTACGTCATAGTTCAAAAACTGCAACATGTCAACACCATTCCTTCAGAGTACAGGGACTGTAAGTCTCACCTCCAGGATTCAAGTCTGGCTAACCGGTTTCCCTAAATCCCTTCATAAATGTTACCTTGTTCACACTCCAACAGCATGTTAAGTGATAAAAAACACTTGTCTCCACTCGCTTCTAACACGCCTGCTGGAAGTCTAATCCTCTCTCACATGAAACCTTTTTTACCCCCTCCCTCCAGCCTTTCCTAGGCCAACCCCTACTCCGCCTTCCCTCCAATACAAATTTATACGCTATCAAAGTCACTCTATTTCGTTCCATCCTCTCTAAAAGTCAAAACCACCTCAACAACCCCTCCTCAGCCCTCTGGACAATGCTTTTAGAAACCCCATCACCTCCTTCTAATCTCCAAACTACGAATTCTCTGCATTACATTTACACCACACATAGCCCTCAAACACGACATCTCCACTGCCTCCAGCCTTCTCCTTGTTGCAACATTCACCACCTATATAAGAGTGTGGGTACCACTCTATATATATTAGGAGGAAGGGAGGGATGAAGGGAGAGAGGGAGGGAGGGAGAGAGCGAGGGAGAGGGGGAGGGAGGTAGGGAGGAAGTGAGGGAGGGAGAGAGGGAGGGAAAGAGAAAAGGAGCAACAGGTAAACACATCGAAGTCGGAAATTTAATAGCTTCGTGTTTTTATCCTGGTAAAAGTAGAGCAAGTTTTGAGGGAGAGAGAGAGGGAGGGAGGGAGGGAGGGAGAAAGGGAGGGAGAGAGAGAGGGAGGGAGGGAGGGAGAAAGGGAGGGAGAGAGGGAGGGAGGGAGGGAGGGAGAAAGGGAGGGAGAAAGGGAGGGAGGGGGGGAGGGAGAAAGGGAGGGAAGGACATGGTGGAGAGGGGGTTGGAGAAAAATGTAAAGCAGGAAGAGTTAAAGGAAGAAAAACAGTGAAAGAGAGGGAAGTCAAGATAAATGGAAAGGAAGGAACGAGGGTGGAAGAGAAGAATGGGAATAGTGGTTAAGTGAGGGGAGAGAGAGAGAGAGAGAGAGAGAGAGAGAGAGAGAGAGAGAGAGAGAGAGAGAGAGAGAGAGAGAGAGAGAGAGAGAGAGAGAGAGAGAGAGAATAGAAAGAGGGAGAAGAAGGAAGATGAAGAATGGAAGAGGGAAAGAAGAAGGGTGAAGCATTCACACTCATGCACTCACACTCATGCACTCACACTCCTGCACTCACACTCATGCACTCACACTCATGCACTCACACTCATGCACTCACACTCATGCACTCACACTCCTGCACTCACACTCATGCACTCACACTCATGCACTCACACTCATGCACTCACACTCATGCACTCACACTCATGCACTCACACTAATACACACACTCATACACTCACACTCATACACTCACACTCATGCACTCACACTCATACATTCACACTCATACACACACTCATACACTCACACTCGTACACTCACACACATACACACACTCACACACACACTCATACACTCACACTCATACACTCACACTCATACACTCTCACTCATACACTCACACTCATACACTCTCACTCATACACTCACACTCATACACTCACACTCATACACTCTCACTCATACACTCGCACTCATACACTCACACTCATACACTCACACTCATACACCCACACTCATACACTCACACTCATACACTCACACTCATACACTCACACTCATACACTCACACTCATACACTCACACTCATACACTCACACTCATACACTCACACTCATACACTCTCACTCATACACTCACGCTCATACACTCTCACTCATGCACTCACACTCATACACTCACACTCATACACTCTCACTCATACACTCTCACTCATACACTCACACTCATACACTCTCACTCATACACTCACACTCATACACTCACACTCATACACTCTCACTCATACACTCGCACTCATACAATTTCACTCATACACTCACACTTATACACTCACACTCATACACTCACACTCATACACTCTCACTCATACACTCACACTCATACACTCACACTCATACACTCTCACTCATACACTCACACTCATACACACACACTCATACACTCACACTCATACACTCTCACTCATACACTCACACTCATACACTCTCACTCATACACTCGCACTCATACACTCTCACTCATACACTCACACTCATACACTCACACTCATACACTCACACTCATACACTCACACTCGTACACTCACACTCATACACTCTCACTCATACACTCACACTCATACACTCACACTCATACACTCACACTCATACACTCGCACTCATACACTCACACTCATACACTCTCACTCATACACTCACGCTCATACACTCACACTCATACAATCACACTCATACACTCACACTCATACACTCACACTCGTACACTCACACTCATACACTCACACTCATACACTCTCACTCATACACTCACGCTCATACACTCACACTCATACACTCACACTCATACGCTCTCATTCATACACTCGCACCCATACACTCACACTCATACACTCACACTCATACACTCTCACTCATACACTCACGCTCATACACTCTCACTCATACACTCACACTCATACACTCTCACTCATACACTCACACTCATACACTCACACTCATACACTCTCACTCATACACTCGCACTCATACACTCACACTCATACAATCACACTCATACACTCACACTCATACACTCACACTCATACACTCACACTCATACACTCTCACTCATACACTCACACTCATACACTCACACTCATACACTCACTCATACACTCACACTCATACACTCACACTCATGCAACCACACTCATGCACTCTCACTCATACACTCACTCATACACTCTCACTCATACACTCACACTCATACACTCACACTCATACACTCTCACTCATACACTCGCACTCATGCACTCTCATTCATACACTCACACTCATACACTCTCACTCATACACTCACACTCATACACTCACATTCATACACTTACGCTCATACGCTCACACTCATACACTCTCACTCATACACTCGCACTCATACACTCTTATTCATACACTCACAATCACATACTCACACTTATACACTCACACTTATATACTCACACTCATACACTCACACTCATACACTCACACACTCACACTCATACACTCACACTCATACACTCACACTCATACACTCACACTCATACACTCACACTAATACACTCACTCACACACTCACACTCATACACTCACACTCATACACTCACACTCATACACTCACACTCATACACTCACACTCATACACTCACAATCATACACTCACACTCATACACTCACAATCATACACTCACACTCATACACTCACACTCATACACTCACACTCATACACTCACACTCATACACTCACAATCATACACTCACAATCATACACTCACAATCATACACTCACAATCATACACTCACAATCATACACTCACAATCATACACTCACAATCAAACACTCACCAGCACGAACTCCAGATGTTATTTGTCTCTTCATAAATACTGCCTGGTTACTCCCCAGCTGGTGTAGGCAGGTGGTATACACACCCCAGCTGGTGTAGGCAGGTGGTATACACACCCCAGCTGGTGTAGGCAGGTGGTATACACACCCCAGCTGGTGTAGGCAGGTGGTATACACACCCCAGCTGGTGTAGGCAGGTGGTATACACACCCCAGCTGGTGTAGGCAGGTGGTATACACACCCCAGCTTTTGTAGGCAGGTGGTATACACACCCCAGCTGGTGTAGGCAGGTGGTATACACGCCCCAGCTGGTGTAGGCAGGTGGTATACACGCCCCAGCTGGTGTAGGCAGGTGGTATACACACCCCAGCTGGTGTAGGCAGGTGGTATACACACCCCAGCTGGTGTAGGCAGGTGGTATACACACCTCAGCTGGTGTAGGCAGGTGGTATACACACCCCAGCTGGTGCAGGCAGGTGGTATACACACCCCAGCTGATGTGGACAGGTGGTATACACATCCCAGCTGGTGTAGGCAGGTGGTATACACACCCCAGCAAGTGTAGGCAGGTAGAATACACACCCCAGTTGGTGTAGACAGGTGGTATACACACCCTAGCTGGTGTAGACAGGTGGTTACACACCCCAGCTAGTGCAGGCAGGTAGTATACACACCCCAGCTAGTGTAGGCAGGTAGAATACACACCCCAGTTTGTGTAGACAGGTGGTATACACACCCTAGCTGGTGTAGACAGATGGTATACACACCCTAGCTGGTGTAGACAGGTGGTATACACACCCTAGCTGGTGTAGACAGGTGGTATACACGCCCCTAGCTGGTGTAGACAGGTGGTATACACATGCTAGCTGGTGTAGACAGGTGGTATACACGCCCCTAGCTGGTGTAGACAGGTGGTATACACATGCTAGCTGGTGTAGACAGGTGGTATACACAGCTGGTGTGAACTTTCACAGAATCAGCATCTAACTTCATTATCAACAGTAACATTGTACAGGTTTCCCAGATGTGATGGTGAAGGAAGGAAGGAAGGAAAGAAGGAAGGAAAGAAGGAAGGAAAGAAGGAAGGAAGGAAGGAAGGAAGGAAGGAAAAAAGGAAGGAAAGAAGGAAGAAAGGAAGGAAGGAAGGAAGGAAGGAAGGAAGGAAGGAAGGAAGGAAGGGAGTGAGTAAGGAAGGAAGGAAGGAAGGAAGGAAGGTAGGAAGGAAGGAAGGAAGGAAGGAAGGTAGGAAGGAAGGAAGGAAGGAAAGAAGAAAGGAAGGAAGGAAGAAAGGAAGGAAGGAAGGTAGGAAGGAAGGAAGGAAAGAAGGAATGAATGAAGGAAGGAAGGAAGGAAGGAAGGAAGGAAGGAAGGAAGGAAGGAAGGAAGGAAGGAAGGAAGGAAAGAAGGAATGAAGGAAGGAAGAAAGGAAGGAA
>NC_091371.1:9106533-9114033 GCF_038502225.1 Cherax quadricarinatus | reverse complement strand
TTTTTAGCCAATTACGGTTATAATGGGAGACAAGATTAACATCGCTACTGTTCTGCAGTCTGTTTTCCTGCAGACCTTAATGATCCACAGTGAATATCGTGAAGCATCTCTGAGGGGCTTGTGTATAAGAGGTCGATAATCTATCAAGTCTGTGGGGCTCATTCTTACGTTGCATAAGTGATCTTATTTAATTATAAATGGTGAGTGAGAAATAAAGTGAGAACATCATCAAACAGGATATATACACTGAGTAGTATGTATTTGTATCTTTCAGTGTATATACTCTGAATGTTGCGAAGTACAGAGATATGTCTGTCTCTCAGTGTACGTATATATTTGTATCTTCCCGTGTCTTGACACAAGAGTTGTGGATATACACAGAAATGTGTACCTTTCGGTGTATATACAGAGAGATGCATATATCTCAATTTATGTACTTCGAGAGGTGGACATATATAAACTGATAATCCACCTGACAATGACTTACCACAGTATACACCAATTCATTTCTCCGTGACTCCAATAAGCCCAGAGTACCAACATACTCGGGGCATCAGTAAATGGGCAACATGACTATGACAGCAAGAATCCTTGGGCACAAACATAGCCCAGGCAGCAACATAACCCTGGCAGCAACATAACCCTGGCAGCAACATAACCCTGGCAGCAACATAACCCTGGCAGCAGCATAGCCCTGGCAGCAACATAACCCTGGCAGCAGCATAACCCTGGGAGCAACATAACCCTGGCAGCAACATAACCCTTGCAGCAACATGGCCAGTCCACCAGCAAAAGTCTACATATATTTGTTACTTGAGCGGATCTCAGTCAAACACTCCTTGACTCCCTGGATTCTCTCAATAACTAGACACGAGTCTCAAGTCCCATCCTAGTCACTCTTAAAGCCACGGTTGACGATCTTCAACCTCGAGGCTTGGACATGCTGAAGGAAGTTGGAGAGGTGGTCATTAGAGGGTAATTGAACACTTGAGGGAGCAGCTCAGCAGTTTACAGATACCTCAGGGGAAAACTAGAGGAGAAAGATGGTCATTAGTTACGCTTTCTAGTGACTCCTGCGTAGTGGACACGACGTTAAGTCTCTCTGAAGACGTCAAGATTAATACATATCGATTTAATTAAGGACGACAAGTTATCGTAGTTTGGTTGCCGTGTCACTTGTGTGTATTGTTGTGACCAGCCTTCAGTGACTCCTCCAAGCAGTGACCTGCCTGTCAGGTGTGTCCAGTGTCTGTTGATGTGACCAGCCTTCAGTGACTCCTCCAAGCAGTGACCTGCCTGTCAGGTGTGTCCAGTGTCTGTTGATGTGACCAGCCTTCAGCAAAAACTTTACGGAATCAGTGGCAGAACCACAGGAGAAAGGATCATACATTTTTGCTGAGGGTTGAGAGAGAGAGAGAGAGAGAGAGAGAGAGAGAGAGAGAGAGAGAGAGAGAGAGAGAGAGAGAGAGAGAGAGAGAGAGAGAGAGAGAGAGAGAGAGAGGAGAGAGAAATATAAACACAAGAAAAGTCTCGGTCTTGGGCTCAAGGCAAAAGTCAGCAAAAATCACATCTGAAATTTTCTGAATATATTTTGAGATCCTGGCCGTGTGTGTGTGTGTGTGTGTGTGTGTGTGTGTGTGTGTGTGTGTGTGTGTGTGTGTGTGTGTGTGTGTGTGTGTGTGTGTGTGTGAGTGTATGTACTCACCTAGTTGAGGTTGCAGGGGTCGAGTCCAAGCTCCTGGCCCCCGCCTCTTCACTGGTCGCTACTAGGTCACTCTCCCTGAACCGTGAGCTTTATCATACCTCTGTGTGTATGTGTGTGTGTGAAGTAGAAACAATGAGAAACTTCAGAGAAAGGTACGATAGATCCACTTAAAATCAGTCAACAGGACGGTAAGACTATGATCCCAGAGCTAATGCTCAACACCTACAAAATTAAAACGATAATCAAACACACACACACACACCCACACACACACACACACACACACACACACACACACACACACACACACACACACACACACACACACACACACACACACACACACACACACACATACACACACACACACATACACACACACATTATCAGGAGGAGAGTGGTGGAACACCTGGAACGGAACAAGATCATAAATGAAAACCAGCATGGGTTCATGGAAGGCAAATCCTGTGTCACAAACCTTCTGGAGTTTTATGACAAGGTAACAGAAGTAAGACACGAGAGAGAGGGGTGGGTTGATTGCGTTTTCCTAGACTACAGGAAGGCCTTTGACACAGTTCCCCACAAGAGATTAGTGCAGAAGCTGGAGGATCAGGCGCATATAACAGGGAGGGCACTGCAATGGATCAGGGAATACCTGACAGGGAGGCAACAATGAGTCACGGTACGTGAAGAGGTATCACAGTGAGCGCCTGTGACGAGCGGGGTCCCACAGGGGTCAGTTCTAGGACCATTGCTATTTTTGATATATGCGAACGACATGAGGGAAGGAATAGACTCTGAAGTGTCCCTATTCGCAGATGATGTGAAGTTGATGAGAAGAATTAAATCGGATGAGGATGAGGCAGGACTGCAAAGAGACTTGGACAGGCTGGACATGTGGTCCAGAAACTGGCTTCTCGAATTCAACCCTGCCAAACGCAAAGTCATGAAGATTGGGGAGGGGCAAAGAAGACCGCAGACAGAGTATAGGCTAGGAGAACAAAGACTACAGACCTCACTCAGGGAGAAAGATCTTGGGGTGACCATAACACCGAGCACGTCACCGGAGGCACATATCAACCAAATAACTGCTGCAGCATACGGGCCCCTGGCAAATCTGAGAATAACGTTCCGATACCTTAATAAGGAATCGTTCAAGACACTGTACACTGTGTATATTAGGCCCATACTGGAGTATGCAGCACCAGTCTGGAACCCACACCTGGTCAAGCACGTCAAGAAGTTAGAGAAAGTACAAAGGTTTGCAACAAGGCTAGTCCCATAGCTCAGGGGAATGTCGTACGAGGAAAGGTTGAAGGAAATCGGACTGACGACACTTGAGGACGGAAGGGTCAGGGGAGACATGATAACGACATACAAGATACTGCGGGGAATAGACAAGGTGGACAGAGATAGGATGTTCCAGAGAGGGGACACAGAAACAAGGGGTCACAACTGGAAGCTGAAGACTCAGACGAGTCACAGGGACGTTAGGAAGTATTTCTTCAGTCATAGAGTCGTCAGGAAGTGGAATAGCCTAGCAGGTGAAGTAGTGGAGGCAGGAACTATACATAGTTTTAAGAAGAGATGTGACAAAGCTCAGGGAGCAGAAAGGGAGAGGACCTAGTAGCGATCAGTGAAGAGGCGGGGCCAGGAGCTGAGTCTCGACCCCTGCAACCACAATTAGGTGAGTACACACACACACACACACATACGCTTGGAAACCAGGACACTGGAAGTAAATGTCAGATCATTTTATGGAGTTTAAAATTTTCTATAGGTGGTGGTGGTGGTGGTGGTGGTGGTGATGGTGGTGGTGGTGGTGGTGGTGGTTGTGGCGGTGGTGGTCGTGGTGGTGACAGTAGTGGTGACACCTCTCATTCAAACGGTACTAAGGCTGACGAGTACGGGGCTACGAAAATACGCTACCCACAAGCACCTCTGCTGGCGTCAACAACACAAGTTGAGCTAATTAAAACTGAACACAGGTGAGCCTCACACCTGTCACAACACGACACACCACTAATGCTTTCTTACACACATGACTTTCCAGTCCCAACCTCATGAGATTTTCCCAAAAGAAATAAAATAGACACACACGCACAAATATATATATATAGATATATATATATATATATATATATATATATATATATATATATATATATATATATATATATATATATATATATATATATATATATATATATATATATATATATATATATATATATATATATATATATATATATATATATATATATATATATATATATATATATATATATATATATATATATATATATATATATATACATATACATGTATATATAATGATCGTAAAATCGTGAAATGTAGGTTAATAAATCCGAGTTAAGGAATACATAGGCATTATTGGGGTCGTATTATAAATATATTTTCTCTTCAACTCAGAATGATGTAAAAGATCTGAAAAAAATGGGTGACACTTAACTTACCCAAGAGTGACACTTAAAATAAGTCTAGTGACCACTTTGGAATAGTCAAGGTCACAGTACCGTGGCTGGAACAATTCACAACTAACCCACAATACTATGGCTGGCACAGAAAACTCGCAGTGAACCTCTAAAGTAGTGGCGAAACGTGACGATGACATTTCGGTCAGTCCTAGACCATTATCAGGTCTAGAATAAACTGAAACGTTCATAGCACACACTGAGAACGACCATCATGTGAATACAGAATTTATCATACAAAGAAATAATTCCGCTACTCACCGTTAGGATCCTTGGCTTCTAAATTCTCTGCTTCCACCACCACTAAGTTGAGCACCAGGATGGGAGGCTGCACACACACAGAAAATATTAAAATAAGTGAAAACACTATAATACATGTATATATATATATATATATATATATATATATATATATATATATATATATATATATATATATATATATATATATATATATATATATATATATATATATATGCAAAAAACCACTCTGAAAGAATAGAGAAATTCCAAGCGCTTTCGTGACTACTCACATTATCAAGGAACATAGTTCCTTGATAATGTGAGTAGTCACGAATGCGCTTGGAATTTCTCTATTCTTTCAGAGTGGTTGTTTTGCATATTCTGAAATCACCTATTTACTGTGATATATATATATATATATATATATATATATATATATATATATATATATACATATATATCTTATGGCTCTCAGGTTATTGTATACATTATATATTTATTTCGAAATAAGTATTTTTGTTTGTATTTGTGAAGACAGTGATCTACGGAAGGCAGAGTTAACAATAAACTAACATTGTAACGCAGAATATACAACGAATTCTCTCAAGCTTCGCCTGTCTCCATCTCCCACTGGGTATTAAGTAATTAATTAACCTTTATCGTGTTTACCTTTCCCATGTGTTCCCAGGGGAGGTCGTGCTCCCCCCCTCTTTCTCCCACTCTCCCACCTAACCCCCTCCTCCTCCTCCTCCTCCTCCACTCCCCCGTGCAACCCCCACCCCCCTCCTCCACCTCATCCAGCTACCCAACTTTCACTTGACCTGGAGTAGTTTTCTATTAAGAAAACCTAAGATTTTGAAATTACAATGATCTCAATGCCTCGTTGAATTTACATCATCTAAATTACCTGATCGGCAGAAGTCTATCAGACACTGCTTAGAGGAGAATTTATATTTACTTAAAAAAAAAATATTGATGTTGGAATTTTAAGTGGAGAAGGAATTCCAAGGAATTTTTCATGATATGGTGGTTCCACATCATGCATAAAAGTTACATTAAAAATAAATAGCTGTCAGAATTTTTTTTTTTATTTAGATGTCCCCGGAAAAAAATAGAGTGAATGATGATTTAAGTGTTTCTTCTCTTTCGGGTCCCACTGCCTGGGTGGGAAACAGCCGATATGTTAATAGAAAATGATAATAATATTTTTAGGATTCCATGTGCAGAATGTGACAAATTTTACTGTTTGGCAAACTATTTTTAAACGTTTTAAATTGAGATTTCAAAGGCGAAAATACGATTAAAACTGGACGAGCGTTAATGGCGTCGTTTATTCATGAGAGATTTTACTCACCACGTCAGTGATTAAAACCTGAGCATATTGTTACATGCAAATATGGTCTTATATCATAAAATAGTATTGTTTATAATTCAAACAATAGTCCAGAACTGTATAAACTAGATAAATTCATAAATAATAATAATAATAATAATAATAATAATAATAATAATAATAATAATAATAATAATAATAATCTTTATATCTACAGTGTATAATACAACTGACACAGACCTAGCTAACATCACTGGCATATTCCATCGCCCTTGTTAATGTAGAGTATTTCGGGCATCTTACGTTAATCTCACCCCCCAGGATGCGACCCACAACAGCCGACTAACACACAGGTACCTACTTGCTCCTAGGTGACAAGAGGCAGCTGGTGCAAGGAAACACTCCCAACGTTCCACGTGTGCCGAGGATCGATCCCAGACCCCTCTGTGTATGAGTTGAGGAGGACGCTATTGACTAACCACTTACCTGACGTCTCACTCCTGACCCGACAGTGTAGGGTACAGAAGGTAGGGTATGCACCACCGTGTTCTACTGGCTAGAGCACCGCATAAGATGTCATTTGCTTCTTCACTTTCACTATTCCTTGAGAATATCTCTGAGAGATAACGAAAATGCCAGAAAATCTTTTATCCACAAGGTATAGAATTATATATATATATATATATATATATATATATATATATATATATATATATATATATATATATATATATATATATATATATATATATATATATATATATATATATATATATATATATATATATATCTTGCCGAATAGGCAGAATTTGCGATCTTGGCTTAAATAGCAACGCTCATCTTGCCATATAGGACAAGTGAAAATTTGTGTATGCAATAATTTCGCCAAAATCATTCTGAACCTAACGAAAAAAATACATTTGACTGTGTTTGTTTAGTATTAAATTACTGTAAACAAATCTAAAATATATTTAGTTAGGTTAGGCTAAAATAAATTGTTCTTGTTATAATAAGGTTAGGTAAGCTTTCTAAGATTCTTTTGGTGCAAAATTAAAAATTTTTACATTAACATTAATGAAAAAATATATCTTTAAACGTACAAGAGAAAATTTTAGAAAGGACTTAATATTAAATGAATTCTTGCTAATTGTCCAGTTTCACATATTCGGCACGACATATATATATATATGTCGTGCCGAATAGGCAGAACTTGCGATCTTGGCTTAAATAGCAACGTTCATTTTGCCATATAGGACAAGTGAAAATTTGTGTATGCAATAATTTCGCCAAAATCATTCTGAACCTAACGAAAAAAATATATTTCACTGTGTTTGTTTAGAATTTAATTATTGTAAACAAATCTAAAATATATTTAGTTGGGTTAGGCTAAAATAAATTGTTCTTGTTGTAATAAGGTTAGGTAAGTTTTCTAAGTTCATTTTGGTGCAAAATTATAAATTTTTACATCAACATTAATGAAAAAAATATATCTTTAAACGTATAAGAGAAAATTTTAGAAAGGACTTAATTTTAAATGAGTTCTTGCTAATTGACCAGTTTTACATATTCGGCACGACATATATATGTACATATATATATACATATATGTACATATATATATATATATATATATATATATATATATATATATATATATATATATATATATATATATATATATATATATATATATATATATATATATATATATATATATATATATA
>NC_091371.1:9089033-9101533 GCF_038502225.1 Cherax quadricarinatus | reverse complement strand
GTGAACGTGTACAGTGACCTGTGAACTTGTATAATGACCTATAAACGTGTATAGTGACTTGTGAACTTGTATAGTGACAAGTGAACCTGTTTTGTGATCTGTGAACCAGTTTAGTTACCTGTGAACATGTATAGTGACCTGAAAACCTGTATAGTGACCTGTGAACATGTTTTGTGATCTGTGAACCAGTATATGGACCTGTAAAAGTGTATTGTGACCCGTGAACCTGTATAATGACCTGTGAACGTGTATTGTGACCTGTGAGCTAGTATAGCGACCTGTGAACCTGTATTGTGATCTGTGTACAAGTATAGGGACCTATGAACGTGTATTGTGACCTGTGAACCTGTATAGTGACCTGTGAACGTGTATAGTGATCTGTGAACCAGTAAAGTGACCTGTGAACGTATATAGTGACCTGTGAACCTGTATAGTGACCCTTGAACTTGTATAGTGACCTGTGAACGTGCATAGTGACCTGTGAACGTGTATAGTGATCTGTGAACCTTTATAGTGACTTGTGAACCTGTATAGTGACTTGTGAACTTGTATAGTGACCTGTGAACATGTATAGTGACCTGTGAGCCTGTATAGTGGACTGTGAACGTGTGTAGTCATCTGTGAACATGTTAGTGACCTGTGAACATGTATAGTGATCTTCTAACCTGCATAATGACCTTCTAACCTGTACAGTCACCTGTGAACCTGTATTGAGATTGACCATTGACTTGATACAGGAACTTTGAATCAAATATCAATGTTTTAAAACAAGGAAATAGTGGAAAAAATGAAGAATATATATATATGTATATATATATATGTATATATATATATATATATATATATATATATATATATATATATATATATATATATATATATATATATATATATATATATATATATATATATATATATATATATATATATATATATATATATATATATATATATATATATATATATATATATATATATATATATATATATATATATATATATATATATATATATATATATATATATATATATATATATATATATATATATATATATATATATATGTGCCACACAGCAGAAGGGAAGTATGCCAGAAATGAGGAGATCAATGACATAATAAAGAGAAGCCTCGCCACAGCCCGTTGCCCAGCTCAACGGGAACCCGTGGCCCGGTGGCCTGGTGGCTAAAGCTCCCTCTTCACACACGGAGGGCCCGGGTTCGATTCCCGGCGGGTGGAAACATTTCGACACGTTTCCTTACACCTATTGTCCTGTTCACCTAGCAGCAAATAGGTACCTGGGTGTTAGTCGACTGGTGTGGGTCGCATCCTGGGGGACAAGATTAAGGACCCCAATGGAAATAAGTTAGACAGTCCTCGATGACGCACTGACTTTCTTGGGTTATCCTGGGTGGCTAACCCTCCGGGGTTAAAAATCCGAACGAAATCTTATCTTATCTTATCTTATCTTAACCCCAAGTACAGAGGTCTGATGGAAGTCAAAAGCGTCCTGATGGAGCCACTATGCTACCCTGGAAGGATGGAAAGCAGATTGCCTGGGACTACACCTGTGCTGCCACATTGGCAGACACCTACTTGCCATACTCTGTAGTGGAAGGGGGTGGAGCTGCCAGCCACAGGGAGACCCAGAAGATCCGAAAATATGAAGACCTTCCCCCTTGCTATAACTTCATTCCAATAGGGTCGGAGACCCTTGGAGCATGGGGCAAGTGTGCTCTAAAGTTCCTCAAAGAGCTGGGTGAAAAGGCCATCATAGAAACCAAGGACCACAGGGCGACCAGCTTCCTCTTTCAGAGACTCAGTGTTGCGATCCAGAGAGGAAATGCCTGCAGCATTCTGGGCACGCGGCCCACCGCAGGGGAGCTGGACGAAGTATTCGAGATGTAGCTCTGAGTTACCTATGTTGTTTTACTTTGTATCATATTTTTGTGAATGTTTTGTCAATGTATTTTGTCTTTAAATAATATATATATATATATATATATATATATATATATATATATATATATATATATATATATATATATATATATCTATATATATATATATATATATATATATATATATATATATATATATATATATATATATATATATATATATATATATATATATATATATATATATATATATATATATATATATATATATATATATATATATATATATATATATATATGGCGAGTGAGACGAAGACATGTCTGAAAAGTGTTACTGTTGGTCGCTAGCACCAAGAGCCTGGTTGACCAGGCCATGAGGTGGATGCCCGACCTCAGGTTGGGCTGTGGAAGGCGGCGACATCTTCCCTTGAATCCCTCATCCCTCGTCACAGGAAGGTAAGACAGAGGGAGAAATTTATTTATGTGGCCAATTCTCTCAGGAAAAGAACTGTACCGAGTCTGTATCCCGAGCAAAAAATATATATATATATAAAAGTCACCTCCACACCAGGGAAATAATGCCTTTGAAAGACTGGGAAAAATAAAAGCAAAATAAATGGAGAATGACAAAACCAGAAACAATAATCGTACCAGGAGTAGCAACAACAAAAGCTGGAGCAGCAGCAGCAGCAGCAGCAGTAGTACCAATAGCAACAGCTGCAGCAGCAGCAGCAGCAACAACAACAGCAGCAGCAGGAACACCACCACCACCACCACCACCACCAACAACAACAACAACAACAGAAACAAGTGTCACATCTGGTCACAAAAGAAACAATTCGTTCGTCCAAAACTCACAAAAAGCATATTTTGGTGAGGTCTTCAGTGCCCTTGCTGCAACGATTGATGACTGTGGGGCATGAGGCTGTTGCTGCTGGCTCAGCTGTCTTGTGAAGCTGTTGCTGGCTTAGCTGTCTTGTGAAGCTGTTGCTGGCTCAGCTGTCTTGTGAAGCTGTTGCTGGCTTAGCTGTCTTGTGAAGCTGTTGCTGGCTCAGCTGTCTTGTGAAGCTGTTGCTGGCTCAGTTGTCTTGTGAAGCTGTTGCTGGCTCAGCTGTCTTGTGAAGCTGTTGCTGGCTCAGCTGTCTTGTGAAGCTGTTGCTGGCTCAGCTGTCTTGTGAAGCTGTTGCTGGCTCAGCTGTCTTGTGAAGCTGTTGCTGGCTCAGCTGTCTTGTGAAGCTGTTGCTGACTCAGCTGTCTTGTGAAGCTGTTGCTGGCTCAGCTGTCTTGTGAAGCTGTTGCTGGCTCAGCTGTCTTGTGAAGCTGCTGGCTTAGCCATCTCGTAAAGCTTTTGTTTTCAAGCGTCTAGTGGAGCTGTTGACTCAACATTTCCATCTTGAAGCCTCTCAATTGGCTGTGAAAACGAATGAGCAAGTAGTCATATGCTGTGGGCAGAGCTCTCTGTTGTGTGTCAGTTGTTGCTTGCGTCATCTATTGTGTGCCTCATCTGTTTAGTGCGTCACCTGTTGTGTGTGCCATATGTTTAGTGCGTCATCTGTTGCGTGCGACGCAGGTTGTGATAAATGAAATGGGATAAACTCAGGATAAATGGGCTTATTTGCTTATTAGAATGAAGGTGAGACAGATGGAGTCCATGTGTCACCGAGGTAATGGACCGTCAGGTGGACCAGAGAGGTGCAGTAGCAAACACGTGTAGATAATCGTAAAATTCCAGATTGACGCGTTACCCACTGGGCCAGCTGGCTACAATCAGAATCATCCAAGTAGGTATATTTATACACCATAGGAAGGTTAGCATGGGCACCAGTTGTGCCTATGCTAACCTGTGCTAACCCATGCTAATAGAGCACCATCCTTTGATAAGATAAAAGTAACGATTGAGGCCCGGTGGCCTGGTGGCTAAAGCTCCCGCTTCACACACGGAGGGCCCGGGTTCGATTTCCGGCGGGTGGAAACATTTCGACACGTTTCCTTACACCTGTTGTCCTGTTCACCTAGCAGCAAATAGGTACCTGGGTGTTAGTCGATTGGTGTGGGTCCTTACCCCAATGGAAATAAGTTAGACAGTCATCGATGACGCACTGACTTTCATGGGTTATCCTGGGTGGCTGACCCTCCGGGGTTAAAAATCCGAACGAAATCTTATCTTATCTTATCTTAACAGCAAATAGCAACACAGTCACTATCCTCGTATCTACAGCTGAACTCAAGACTAACATTCCATGGCCGAAAAATTTGCTTGTAAAGCGTGAATCCTGTGAGACACTCTTGCCTCTATTTCCAGTGCAGGACGTGCTGTAGGATAACATCTCGCTATAATAAACCAAAAATTTTGCTTTTATCCACTAGAGATTTGCTAAAACGAAGGCGTATAATATGCTCAGATCTTTACAGCACGAAGACACGTTGCGAAGATATATTTCGAGTCTACACGAGAAAGAACAGTAGCAACATAGCAACAAAGAGTATAATTAAAGCGATATCTGATCACAAAACCATCAACCAGAATAGCGAATGTAAATTAATCAGCACACACACACACTGGCTAATTATTCTCAGTCGAACCTCCGGGTTAATCACGTAACAGCTACATCACACAGAAATATCAAGACCTGCACAGGTATGAGAGCGATGCATACAAACCAAAAACAGCCTCAATACAAAAAAAAAAAAAAATCCTTTGAATTAAAGGAAAATACAGAAAACAATGACGTTCATTTCATTTAATGCGAAATCTTTAATAAGATTTTCTTTCGTGTTGTGTGGAGGCGGAGGGAGGGGGGGTGGGGGTTTGGGGGAGGGGGGAGGGGGGAGGGGGGAGGGGAGAGGGTGGAGGTGGGTGGAGGGTAGATGGGTTTGGAAGGGATGAAGAATTCAGAGGAAGGAATTATTTCTGCTTTGGAACACCGATGGTCAAAGCGTCCCCTGTATATGAGTCCCATACCACTTCACATAAAAAAAAAAATGCGTAATTACTAACAGGATCACAGATTAAAAAAAAAAAAAAAAAAGGGACCCGAACAATGACTACATGAGAATAAGGTAGACAAAGGAAGAGAGTTAGATATTCAGTCTTAACGAGAACATTGATGGAGAGGAATAACTGACAGTCCCACAGTGTTATGACGTCTCGGGATTAAACAGCAGGATGGCTTACGACAGCAGGTCTCAGGAACTTTGTGGCTGTCATATACAACTTAACATCGCAAGGAAAAATCCAAATTAGAATATTTAGACACGAAGTAACACTAAAAATCATAGAAAAAAATTGCAGTGGCAGAAAACAGACCTGAAGTTAAATTAATACTGTCAGTTGATGTTATCTGTAGACAAACAGATTATTTAGACCAGGTCCAAAGAGTTCTGGAAAATCAACTGACTCAGTGATGTAGAGTTTTCTAAGGTAGGATATAGAGGAACAAATGAGAATAGATAGAAATTATTCAGCGGCGAGGCTGAAGCTTGTTTTCTCCCCCAGCGAATCGAACATCAAGAAAATTTAATATGCAAAACCTCTGGAAGAAATAGATCCTTTTTTGAACATCTGGTCACTGATGGGAGCTAAAAACACAAATGACTGGGAATCCAAAAGATCGACATCAAGAGAAGGTGACTAAAGGACTGAGATATTCCCAGAAAAATGCAATGGAGGAAATTCTATATTCCTACGTTGTCTTTCCGGTCTCTCCTCCTCTTCCTCCTACGTAACAAACCAGCTTTACTACCTCCCTCCATCCTTTCATCCTTCTGTGTATTTTTATCTCTGTCTCTCCCTGTTTTCCTTTCTTCAGTCCTGATCCCCTGTAACTTTATCTCTTTCCCATCTCAGATCACTGATTTGAACACTAGCAAGCCGGTGATTGTTGCTGCCAAGAGCGCACCATAGTACCATTGACTATGACACTGTCATGGGCACTAGGCACACCATGCTGAGGTACCTACGCCATAGTGCTAGCACCATGTGAATGTTTCACCACATACCGAAACTTCTGTCTGGTTTCAGTTTTATGAGATGGATAAACTGGAGATAATAATCTCTCTCTCTCTCTCTCTCTCTCTCTCTCTCTCTCTCTCTCTCTCTCTCTCTCTCTCTCTCTCTCTCTCTCTCTCTCTCTCTCTCTCTCTCTCTCTCTCTCTCTCTCTCTCTGCCATCCACCCTCCTTGTATCCATGAACCCACCTTCTTTGTACCCATGAACCCACCTCTCTTGTACCCATGAACCCACCTCTCTTGTACCCATGAACCCACCTTCCTTGAACCCATGAACCCACCTTCCTTGAACCCATGAACCCACACTCCTTGTACCCATAAACCCACCTTCCTTGTGTTAATGAACCCACCTTCCTTGTACCCATGAACCCACCTCTCTTGTACCCATGAACCCACCTCCCTTGTACCCATGAACCCACCCTCCTTGTACCCATGAACCCACCTTCCTTGTGCCAATGAACCCACCTTCCTTGTACCCATGAACCCACTTCCCTTGTACCCATGAACCCACCTCCCTTGTACCCATGAACCTACCCTCCTTGTACCCATGAACCCATCCTCCTTATTTCAGTGAACCCACCCTCCTTCTCATGAACCCACCCTCTTTGTTTCCATGAACCCACCCTCTTTGTTCCCAAAAACCCACCCTCTTTGTTCCCATGAACCTACTAGACTGCTGCGACCTACCTTCTCCTCCTGAGCGACAGCCTGTAGCCTGGCATGGTCATGCGGTTCTATATGGAAGGCCGCCTGAGCATACCGATGCAGGTCCTCCGAGAGATCTTTCTTCTCCGAGTGATGTTGTGCTCCAATCTTGTGGAACACCGTGTACAGCACCTCCACGTACAACCCTTCCATCTGTGGGGGAAGAGAGACACCTGTTCAGTGAACTGCACACTTGCATTATACCTTATACAACCGATGCTGTACAAGGTGGGAGATGAACCTGGTAACAGGTGATTAAGGGAGGGCCCCGCTTATACAGCAGGTTAGGTTCCGGGCTAATGCTGTAAAGCGAAAATCGCTCTATAGTGAATCATATCTTTTTTTAACTGAATATAAAATCCTGTTAACATGTTTACACTATCATATATTAAGTGATCAATATATGAACCAGGTTGAACAAGACCACGAACAATGTTTTATAATTATACTGGCTCATTGTACACCTAATGGGGAAAATAGTTAAATAGATAATGAGATAGATAGGGAGAGAACCTGGTTAGTAGTGAAGAGAGAAGAGAACTTGGTAACCGGTTCCTGCCTTAGTTTGTAGTTCCTGCCATAGTTTGTAGTTCCTGCCATAGTTTGTAGTTACTGCCATAGTTTGTAGTTACTGCCATAGTTTGTAGTTACTGCCATAGTTCGTAGTTACTGCCAGAGTTTGTAGTGTCTGCCATAGTTTGTAGTGCCTGCCATAGTTTGTAGTGCCTGCTATAGTTTGTAGTGCCTGCCATAGTTTGTAGTTACTGCCATAGTTTGTAGTTCCTGCCATAGTTTGTAGTTTCTGCCATAGTTTGTAGTTACTGCCATAGTTTGTAGTGCCTGCCATAGTTTGTAGTGCCTGTCATAGTTTGTAGTGCCTGCTATAGTTTGTAGCTCCTGCCATAGTTTGTAGTGCCTGCCATAGTTTGTAGTGCTTGCCATAGTTTATAGTTACTGCCATAGTTTGTAGTGCCTGCTATAGTTTGTCGTGCCTGCCATAGTTTGTAGTTACTGCCATAGTTTGTAGTGCCTGTCATAGTTTGCAGTGCCTGCCATAGTTTGTAGTTACTGCCATAGTTTGTAGTTACTGCCATAGTTTGCAGTGCCTGTCATAGTTTGCCGTGCCTGCCATAGTTTGTAGTTACTGCCATAGTTTGTAGTGCCTGCCATAGTTTGTAGTGCCTGTCATAGTTTGTAGTGCCTGCCATAGTTTGTAGTTACTGCCATAGTTTGCAGTGCCTGTCATGGTTTGTAGTGCCTGCCATAGTTTGTAGTTACTGCCATAGTTTGTAGTGCCTGTCATGGTTTGTAGTGCCTGCCATAGTTTGTAGTTCCTGCCATAGTTTGTAGTTACTGCCATAGTTTGTAATTCCTGTCATAGTTTATAGTTACTACCATAGTTTGTAGTTCCTGCTGTAGTTTGTAGTTCCTGCCATAGTTTGTAGTTCCTGCCATAGTTTGTAGTTCCTGCCATAGTTTGTAGTTCCTGCCATAGTTTGTAGTTACTGCCATAGTTAGTAGTTACTGCCATAGTTTGTAGTTACTGCCATAGTTTGTAGTTCCTGCCATAGTTTGTAGTTACTGCCATAGTCTGTAGTTCCTGCCATAGTTTGTAGTTCCTGCCATAGTTTGTAGTTCCTGCCATAGTTTGTAGTTACTGCCATAGTTTGTAGTGCCTGTCATAGTTTGTAGTGCCTGCTATAGTTTGTAGTGCCTGCCATAGTTTGTAGTTACTGCTATAGTTTGTAGTTCCTGCCATAGTTTGTAGTTCCTGCCATAGTTTGTAGTTACTGCCATAGTTTGTAGTTACTGCCATAGTTTGTAGTGCTTGCCATAGCTTGTAGTGCCTGTCATAGTTTGTAGTGCCTACTATAGTTTGTAGTGCCTGCCATAGTTTGTAGTTACTGCCATAGTTTGTAGTTCCTGCCATAGTTTGTAGTTACTGCCATAGTTTGTAGTGCCTGTCATAGTTTGTAGTGCCTGCTATAGTTTGTAGTGCCTGCCATAGTTTGTAGTTACTGCTATAGTTTGTAGTTCCTGCCATAGTTTGTAGTTCCTGCCATAGTTTGTAGTTACTGCCATAGTTTGTAGTTACTGCCATAGTTTGTAGTGCTTGCCATAGCTTGTAGTGCCTGTCATAGTTTGTAGTGCCTACTATAGTTTGTAGTGCCTGCCATAGTTTGTAGTTACTGCCATAGTTTGTATATCCTGCCATAGTTTGTAGTTACTGCCATAGTTTGTAGTTACTGCCATAGTTTGTAGTGCCTGCCATAGTTTGTAGTGCCTGTCATAGTTTGTAGTGCCTGCTATAGTTTGTAGTTCCTGCCATAGTTTGTAGTTCCTGCCATAGTTTGTAGTTCCTGCCATAGTTTGTAGTTCCTGCCATAGTTTGTAGTTCCTGCCATAGTTTGTATTTCCTGCCATAGTTTGTAGTTACTGCCATAGTTAGTAGTTACTGCCATAGTTTGTAGTTACTGCCATAGTTTGTAGTTCCTGCCATAGTTTGTAGTTACTGCCATAGTCTGTAGTTCCTGCCATAGTTTGTAGTTCCTGCCATAGTTTGTAGTTCCTGCCATAGTTTGTAGTTACTGCCATAGTTAGTAGTTGCTGCCATAGTTTGTAGTTACTGCCATAGTTTGTAGTTCCTGCCATAGTTTGTAGTTACTGCCATAGTCTGTAGTTCCTGCCATAGTTTGTAGCTCCTGCCATAGTTTGTAGTTACTGCCATAGTTTGAAGTGCCTGCCATAGTTTGCTGTACAAGACATAGTTAATGGTTCCTGCCATAGCTAATGGCTCCTGCCATAGTTAATGGCTCCTGCCATAGTTAATGGCTCCTGCCATAGTTAATGGCTCCTGCCATAATTTATCACCCCCTTCCTTGTTGTCTTCTTGCCTCTGCTGGTCACAAATATCACCATCATTAAGTCTGTCATTATCGCTGTCACTCTCCATATCTTCTTTATCTGTAGATACTTATATGATAATATACCTTTGGAAAGATAAGAAATTATCCATTATCAAGTTTCACGTTGTCTAAGTTAACGTGTCGTAGTTACTAACGTTACTAGAACAACGTTAGGGTAATGCGTCAGAATTACTAACGTTACTAAAATAACGTTATCTAAGGTAATGCGTCAGAGTTACTAACGTTACTAGAACAACGTTAGGGTAATGCGTCAGAATTACTAACGTTACTAAAATAACGTTATCTAAGGTAATGCGTCAGAGTTACTAACGTTACTAGAACAACGTTAGGGTAATGCGTCAGAATTACTAACGTTACTAAAATAACGTTATCTAAGGTAATGCGTCAGAGTTACTAACGTTAGTAAAACAACGTTGTCTAAGCCCCTTTGGCAACCCAATTATATTTGATGGCTCGTTCAATAAGAGGCTAATTAGATGAGAAGCATGGAAAAGGGGGCGGGAGGGAGGGGTATAAGCACTTAAAGAGAGAGAGAGAGAGAGAGAGAGAGAGAGAGAGAGAGAGAGAGAGAGAGAGAGAGAGTTAATATTCCAGCACTACATTTTCAATTGTTAAGCTTAGTCAGTTGTAGGTAATTTTTCACTGATTGTGTGTATGTGTTCTAAAAAAAGTTGTTCTCTCTCTCTCTCTCTCTCTCTCTCTCTCTCTCTCTCTCTCTCTTTATTACAGCTTCATCTGAGTTCACACACACACATCAACACTCAAAAGGAAAGAGAGAAAGAAAAACGTAAATATCCTGTTATGAGTCCCTCTCTGAGGGAGCAAGTAGCGGAGGTAACATACCACCATCAATGTTGAGATGTAAGCTTGCAACATAAGTACTCTTTGGTGGTTATTCTCCCCAGCTGCCAATAATCACCCACTTGAGGTTAGCTTCCCGAGCTGGCAATAACGCTTAGCGTGAGCCAGAATGATGTAACATTCTCTCTCTCTCTCTCTCTCTCTCTCTCTCTCTCTCTCTCTCTCTCTCTCTCTCTTTCTCTCTTTACATATTTTGTTTTTCTGGGATTGTTTTCTCTTCGTTTAGGATTATGCACACACACACACACACACACACACACACACACACACACACACACACACACACACACACACACACACACACACACATATGCACCACTGGCATGGAGGTCTCACCTCAGAAAGCAAATTAAGAATATGGAGAAATTGCAGAGGTGGCTAGCAATACTAATCTCAGAGCTCAGGAAGGCGCAGAAGTAAGTAACGAGACTAGTCCCAGAGCTGAGAGTCAAGAGTTTTGAGGAGAGACTAAAGGAACTGAACCTGACGATACAAGAAGAAAAATGAGCCACTTTAGACATGATAAGACAATATTCTCACAAGACCTGATAGAGTGGACTGGTATAGTATATTGGAGAGTTGCTTTAGCAAGACACGTATGTAAACACTAGGACATATTAATTAGAAAACGTTTCGGTCATGGGACCTTGATCACTTCTAATCAAGGTCCCAGGACCAAAACGTTTCCTAATATGTCCTAGTGTTCGCTCACGTTTCTCTCTAAAGCAACATGTTGGAGAGCAGGTCGAGGACTAACAGTATTAACTAAGAAGATAACTGCTGGAACATGCATTAGTTCTAACACAAATAAAAAGATTTTGTAAGCAAATTAAAACTACTGGTGGAGACTTGACAGAGGAAAAGTTGTCACTATTTTCTATGCACATAAGAGTGAATACAATGAAGAACAGAAAGAAAATGAAAGAAAAACGATACAAAAAAGAGAGGACAAAATGCTAAACGGATTTTAACATTGAGGAACGTAGTGGGACAGAGACGAAAAATAAGAGAAAGAATAGGCTGGTAAAAACATTTATTATGCAGGTAAAGACCATAAATAAACATGGGACATAGAGAAATAGAAAAATTATAAGAATATACAATTTAGATAAGACCTTCCCAAGGAAGATAAAAGAGAGATGTGAGAAGGACACAGTTAATGGTTTCTTGCAGACACGAACACAGGAAAGAAAACAGTCGAACTAAAATATAGACAAGTAAATGAAAACAATTGCAGATACATTAACATAGACGAAGCAACTCAGACAAGATCAGAACCAGGAATCAGAGGAAAGCTGATAAAGGGTGTCTAGATAAAAAATAAATTAGAAAGAACGTGTAAAATGAGGTTAATTAAAAGGATGTTGCTGTAGAGAAGAGACGGAGTCGGGAAGTAAGGAGGAGAAGAAGGAGGAAGAAGAGGAGGAGAATGAGAAGAAGTGATAGGTAAACTGAAGTACAAATTTTTTTTATGTAATTTTAGCGATAAAATGTGATAAAATTAACATCATTTAAGCGAAAAATATATATGAGTGATTACATAATTTATTATGGAAATTATTGATGAAGAGTGAGAGGGAAAAGGAAAACAAATATTGTAACTGTTGATTTTAACCATAAATATATATACAGTGGGCGGCTTAAGAGGCCGGTCAGTAGAATTTCTAAGTACAGTAACACGTCCTTCAGAAACAGTGGAACAGTGTAAACATTGATAATTTTTTACCGAAAATAGCAAACGCTCTTACATATAACATAGGAATTAAAAACACATAAACAGGAGCAACGAGACTAAAAGAAAAGAAATTGTGGCATGCAAAGAGTATGTAACCTTTATTCGGTGCATGTACACACCCTCATTAAAAGGCTATCTCCCCAACCAGCGAACCGGGTGCTAAGGGTCAGATGATGGGGCCCCATCGTCAGATCAGTATCTAGCTTCAGCCCATAAGAAGGTGGATCTGGCAAATGTGGAGGTGACGTGGTTACCACTCACATTTCCACCCTTGTCATTTGCATTCTAGAGCTGGTTGAAGCACGGTCTGCTCTCTAGTAGCATTCATTCTGCTTGATTACCGTGGCGTGCACTAATACCTATT
>NC_091371.1:9071533-9084033 GCF_038502225.1 Cherax quadricarinatus | reverse complement strand
GTTACTCCAACACTACTGGAGTGATGGTAGTTACTCCAAAACTACTGGAGTGATGGTAGTTACTCCGACACTACTGGAGTGATGGTAGTTACTCCAACACTACTGGAGTGATGGTAGTTACTCCAACACTACTGGAGTGATGGTAGTTACTCCAACACTACTGGAGTGATGGGTGTTACTCCAACACTACTGGAGTGATGGTAGTTACTCCAACACTACTGGAGTGATGGTAGTTACTCCAACACTACTGGAGTGATGGTAGTTACTCCAACAGTACTGGAGTGATTGTAGTTACTCCAACACTGCTGGAGTGATGGTAGTTACTCCAACATTACTGGAGTGATGGTAGTTACTCCAACACTACTGGAGTGATTGTAGTTACTCCAACACTACTGGAGTGATGGTAGTTACTCCAACACTACTGGAGTGATGGTACTTACTCTAACACTACTGGAGCGATGGTAGTTACTCCAACACTACTGGAGTGATGGTAGTTACTCCAACACTACTGGAGTGATGGTAGTTACTCCAACACTACTGGAGTGATGGTAGTTACTCCAACACTACTGGAGCGATGGTAGTTACTCCAACACTACTGGAGTGATGGTAGTTACTCCGACACTACTGGAGTGATGGTAGTTACTCCAACACTACTGGAGTGATGGTAGTTACTCCAACACTACTGGAGTGATGGTAGTTACTCCGACACTACTGGAGCGATGGTAGTTACTCCAACACTACTGGAGTGATGGTAGTTACTCCAACACTACTGGAGTGATGGTAGTTACTCCAACACTACTGGAGTGATGGTACTTACTCCAACACTACTGGAGTGATGGTAGTTACTCCAACACTACTGGAGTGATGGTACTTACTCCAACACTACTGGAGTGATGGTAATTTCGTCCCACTAACCTTCTCCATTATTTACAAACACTGTACATATCACTACAGGAAAGGGAGCATCGCTATTTACTTACGCAAAGTCGATAAATTAGACACATGTGCAACTCTTGGGTATCTTTATTGAGGAAACGTTTCGCCACGCAGTGGCTTCATCAGTCCATACGTAGGAGAAACTTGAAGAACAGGAGGAGAATGAGGTAATCAGTCCCTCAACCTTGAGTCGATGTGTTCAGTCCATTAATCTTGAATAGAATACGGCATATGAGCGGAGAAGCAGCTTATAAACCGTATGGCAGGAGAGGTGCAGCAGTCATAGGTGGTGTCATATTTGTTCATTGTGGAAGTAAAGACACCCAAGAGTTGCACATGTGTCTAATTTATCAACGTGTCGGTTCTCTGAACCATTCATCTACAAACCTGTCAGACACTGCAACTTCTTGGGATCTTAATACTTAGGAATTCTTCGCTTGCCTAATTCTTGGGCACGACCTACTTCCACATTGAACAAATGTGACACCACCTATGACTGCTGCACCTCTCCTGCCAACGGTTTATAAGCTGCTCCTCCGCTCATATGCCGTATTCTATTCAAGGTTGTTGGACTGAACACATCGACTCAAGGTTGAGGGACTGATTACCTCATTCTCCTCCTGTTCTTCAAGTTTCTCCTACGTATGGACTGATGAAGCCACTGCTTGGCGAAACGTTTCCTCAATAAAGATACCCAAGAGTTGCACATGTGTCTAATTTATCAACATGTCGGTTCTCTGAACCATTCATCTACAAATTACGGAAAGTCATCCGTGCAATATATTTACTACTAAAAGTAATCAGTGATCAGTAGATCATGTTTCTATTGGGACAATGTTTCTGAATGCTAGACATATGAGGTTTTAGGATATATATTAAAGTGACGTTTCGCCCACCAGGGGAGGCTTTATCAGATCGTTTATTACTTGTGCTGATAAAGTACCTGGTGAGTCAAATGTCTCATTTAATAAATGTGTTAATGCTGCAGACGTCTCGTGTACGTACTTGTGTACGTTAAATCGCTGTTTTGCTCTGTGTGGAGGTTAAATAAAGCTCTACACAGAACGATACGTTGTCTCAATAAAAGCTTAGTGTGCAAGGTGTATCTTATCTTCGCTATTGCTAACGGTACCCCATCGGTAAACAATAATGTGGTGAGGCAGGGTCGAAGACCTTCAAGGTTGGCCCAGCATCAGCAGCGTTTATGAAAACAATGATACGAGTTTCAATACTTTTCTTAGCCACATTCACCTGAAGTTTTCGCCTCTGAAATACTTGACTACCGCTTTTGCCTCGAACTCAGTTTTCACTCATGGCTTTATCCATAAAATCCCTCGCCAATCCATCGTGAAATTTTTTCCGAAATGATTGTGGGTTAGAATTGGTGGTAGTCACTTATGTGTGGTTGTAATGGTCTAGTCTCAGCTCCTGGACCTGCCTCGCAACGTGCTACTTCCAGGGTTTACTCATGGCTTCGTTGTACCAAGGGAAATGATAGGTTAATGTTATTGTAGGGAAAAGAAGGAAAAGCGGGAAGAGGCCATGAGATGAGCCGTGAGATTTCTAAACGTTGGATATTCCCTCAATCCATTTTTTTTCTGTAATTGACGACATTTTTACGTGCTCCCTCGGCTCTTTCCTCTCCATTTCCGTTCTGTCTCGATCCAGGTATACACTGGGATATTGTGTGTTTCTCTTGAAAGCTCTCTTTCTCAAGAGAGCTTCGAACTATTTGCGCCAGGTTTGATGTGTGTGTGTGTGTGTGTGTGTGTGTGTGTGTGTGTGTGTGTGTGTGTGTGTGTGTGTGTGTGTGTGTGTGTGTGTGTGTGTGTGTGTGTGTGTGTGTGTGTATGTGTGTGTAAGTCCCTAGAAGAGGCACGCCTGAAGGAACCTGTCAACCTCGAGCCTTGATCCCCCTGAGCTAGCAGGATCCCGTCAGGCCTTACCTCACACTACACCAATGTTTCCTTCCATCCTCGACGTGTTCTGCCAACACACACACACACACACACACACACGCACACACACACATACACACACACACACACACACACACACACACACACACACACACACACACACACACATACACACACACACACACATACACACACACACACACACACACACACACACACACACACGCACACACACTGGAGGACAGGAGAGATAGGGGAGATATGATAACGACATACAAAATACTGAGAATAATCGACAAGGTGAACAGAGACAGGATGTTCCAGAGATGTGGCACAGCAACACGGGACACAGTTGGGTGGTGAAGACTCAGATGAATCACAGGGATGTTAAGAAGTATTTCATCAGTCACAGAGTTGTCGGGAAGTGGAATACTCTGGGAAGTGATGTAGTGGAGGCAGGATCCATATATAGCTTTAAGAAGAGGCATGATGAAGCTCACGGAGCGGGAAGAGTGACCAAGTAGCGGCCAGCGAAGAGGCGGGGGCCAGGAGCTGTGAATCGACCCCTGCAACCACAACTAGGTGAGTACACACACACACACACACACACACACACACACACACACTGATTACTACTACTCTCTCTGTGCAGATTCCTTTTCCTTCTCTCGAGGTCAAAGTGGTACTTGTACCCACACTGGTACTTGTACCCACACTGGTACTAGTACCCACACTGGTACTAGTACCCACACTGGTACTTGTACCCACACTGGTACTTGTACCCACACTGGTACTTGTACCCACACTGGTACTAGTACCCACACTGGTACTTGTACCCACACCGGTACTTGTACCCACACCGGTACTGTACCTGTACTTACACCTGCAACCTGGCTAAAAAGTAAATTACAGTGTTTACCTGGAGAGTATATTAACCTGAAATATATATTGACCTGAAGCATATAACCAGAAACATATATTGACCAAAAACATACGAGTATATTGACTAGGGACATATATTGACCAGGGACTTGCATCAACCTGGGACATATATTGACCAGAGAACATATATTGACCAGGGACTTGCATCGACCTGGGACATATATTGACCAGAGAACATACATTGACCAGGGACTTACATCGGCCAGGGACATATTGACCAGAGAACATATATTGACCAGGGACTTGCATCGACCAGGGACATATATTGACCAGAGAACATATATTGACCAGAGAACATATATTGACCAGAGAACATATATTGACCAGAGAACATATATTGACCAGAGAAAATATATTGACCAGAGAACATATATTGACCAGAGAAAATATATTGACCAGAGAACATATATTGACCAGAGAACATATATTGACCAGAGAAAATATATTGACCAGAGAACATATATTAACCAGAGAACATATATTGACCAGATAACATATATTGACCAGAGAAAATATATTGACCAGAGAACATATATTGACCAGAGAACATATATTGACCAGAGAACATATATTGACCAGAGAAAATATATTGACCAGAGAACATATATTGACCAGAGAACATATATTAACCAGAGAACATGTATTGACCAGAGAACATATATTGACCAGAGAACATATATTAACCAGAGAACATATATTGACCAGAGAACATATATTGACCAGAGAACATATATTGACCAGAGAACATATATTGACCAGAGAAAATATATTGAAAAGATTACATATATTGACCAGAGAACATATATTGGCCAGAGAAAATATATTGAAAAGATAACATATATTGACCAGAGAACATATATTGACCAGTGAACATATATTGACCAAGGAACATATATTGACCAGAGAACATATATTGACCAGAGAACATATATTGACCAGAGAACATATATTGACCAGTGAACATATATTGACCAGAGAACATATATTGACCAGTGAACATATATTGACCAGAGAACATATATTGACCAGAGAACATATATTGGCCAGAGAAAATATATTGAAAAGATAACATATATTGACCAGAGAACATATATTGACCAGTGAACATATATTGACAAAGAACATATATTGACCAGAGAACATATATTGACCAGAGAACATATATTGACCAGAGAACATATATTGACCAGTGAACATATATTGACCAGAGAACATATATTGACCAGTGAACATATATTGACCAGAGAACATATATTGACCAGTGAACATATATTGGCCAGAGAACATATATTGACCAGAGAACATATATTGACCAGAGAACATATATTGACCAGAGAACATATATTGACCAGTGAACATATATTGACCAGAGAACATATATTGACCAGTGAACATATATTGACCAGTGAACATATATTGACCAGAGAACATATATTGACCAGAGAACATATATTGACCAGAGAACATATATTGACCAGAGAACATATATTGACCAGTGAACATATATTGACCAGAGAACATATATTGACCAGAGAACATATATTGACCAGTGAACATATATTGACCAGTGAACATATATTGACCAGTGAACATATATTGACCAGTGAACATATATTGACCAGTGAACATATATTGACCAGTGAACATATATTGACCAGTGAACATATATTGACCAGTGAACATATATTGACCAGAGAACATATATTGACCAGTGAACATATATTGACCAGAGAACATATATTGACCAGAGAACATATATTGACCAGAGAACATATATTGACCAGAGAACATATATTGACCAGAGAACATATATTGACCAGAGAACATATATTGACCAGAGAACATATATTGACCAGTGAACATATATTGACCAGTGAACATATATTGACCAGTGAACATATATTGACCAGTGAACATATATTGACCAGTGAACATATATTGACCAGTGAACATATATTGACCAGAGAACATATATTGACCAGAGAACATATATTGACCAGTGAACATATATTGACCAGTGAACATATATTGACCAGAGAACATATATTGACCAGTGAACATATATTGACCAGTGAATATATATTGACCAGAGAACATATATTGACCAGTGAACATATATTGACCAGAGAACATATATTGACCAGTGAACATATATTGACCAGTGAACATATATTGATCAGTGAACATATATTGACCAGAGAACATATATTGACCAGTGAACATATATTGACCAGAGAACATATATTGACCAGTGAACATATATTGACCAGTGAACATATATTGACCAGTGAACATATATTGACCAGTGAACATATATTGACCAGAGAACATATATTGACCAGAGAACATATATTGACCAGAGAACATATATTGACCAGAGAACATATATTGACCAGAGAACATATATTGACCAGAGAACATATATTGACCAGAGAACATATATTGACCAGAGAACATATATTGACCAGTGAACATATTGACCAGAGAACATATATTGACCAGTGAACATATATTGACCAGAGAACATATATTGACCAATAGCAAGAGAAAAATTTTTTTTTGTTGTGAGTTATTTAAAACTTTCTTTAAGAAAATTTAAACATGCCTCGGAACTTTATTTTCTAATGTATTAATTATTTTCTAATGTATTAATTAAACCTGCCCCTGGAATTATCCACTGTGTGTATCTGAGTTTGTTAACCGAACGAACGTTTCTGAACTGTGGAACTGAGCGAAACAGCGCCCGAAAGAAAGTGGATTTTTCAGAGTTAATCTACCATCAGCTATTTCCAATTATCTATACCAGATCCATCTCCCTCACTCCCTCCCTTGTACCTTACGTCTCTCCCTCACTCCCTCCCTTGTACCTTACGTCTCTCCCTCACTCCCTCCCTTGTACCTTACGTCTCTCCCTCACTCCCTCCCTTGTATCTTACGTCTCTCCCTCACTCCCTCCCTTGTACCTTACGTCTCTCCCTCACTCCCTCACTTGTACCTTACGTCTCTCCCTCACTCCCTCCCTTGTACCTTACGTCTCTCCCTCACTCCCTCCCTTGTACCTTACGTCTCTCCCTCACTCCCTCACTTGTATCTTACGTCTCTCCCTCACTCCCTCCCTTGTACCTTACGTCTCTCCCTCACTCCCTCCCTTGTACCTTACGTCTCTCCCTCACTCCCTCCCTTGTATCTTACGTCTCTCCCTCACTCCCTCCCTTGTATCTTACGTCTCTCCCTCACTCCCTCCCTTGTATCTTACGTCTCTCCCTCACTCCCTCACTTGTACCTTACGTCTCTCCCTCACTCCCTCCCTTGTATCTTACGTCTCTCCCTCACTCCCTCACTCCCTCACTTGTATCTTACGTCTCTCCCTCACTCCCTCCCTTGTATCTTACGTCTCTCCCTCACTCCCTCCCTTGTATCTTACGTCTCTCCCTCACTCCCTCCCTTGTATCTTACGTCTCTCCCTCACTCCCTCCCTTGTATCTTACGTCTCTCCCTCACTCCCTCACTTGTATCTTACGTCTCTCCCTCACTCCCTCCCTTGTATCTTACGTCTCTCCCTCACTCCCTCCCTTGTATCTTACGTCTCTCCCTCACTCCCTCACTTGTATCTTACGTCTCTCCCTCACTCCCTCCCTTGTATCTTACGTCTCTCCCTCACTCCCTCCCTTGTATCTTACGTCTCTCCCTCACTCCCTCCCTTGTATCTTACGTCTCTCCCTCACTCCCTCCCTTGTATCTTACGTCTCTCCCTCACTCCCTCCCTTGTATCTTACGTCTCTCCCTCACTCCCTCACTTGTATCTTACGTCTCTCCCTCACTCCCTCCCTTGTATCTTACGTCTCTCCCTCACTCCCTCCCTTGTATCTTACGTCTCTCCCTCACTCCCTCCCTTGTATCTTACGTCTCTCCCTCACTCCCTCCCTTGTATCTTACGTCTCTCCCTCACTCCCTCCCTTGTATCTTACGTCTCTCCCTCACTCCCTCCCTTGTATCTTACGTCTCTCCCTCACTCCCTCCCTTGTATCTTATGTCTCTCCCTCACTCCCTCCCTTGTATCTTACGTCTCTCCCTCACTCCCTCCCTTGTATCTTACGTCTCTCCCTCACTCCCTCCCTTGTATCTTACGTCTCTCCCTCACTCCCTCCCTTGTATCTTACGTCTCTCCCTCACTCCCTCCCTTGTATCTTACGTCTCTCCCTCACTCCCTCCCTTGTATCTTACGTCTCTCCCTCACTCCCTCCCTTGTATCTTACGTCTCTCCCTCACTCCCTCCCTTGTATCTTACGTCTCTCCCTCACTCCCTCCCTTGTATCTTACGTCTCTCCCTCACTCCCTCCCTTGTATCTTACGTCTCTCCCTCACTCCCTCCCTTGTATCTTACGTCTCTCCCTCACTCCCTCCCTTGTATCTTACGTCTCTCCCTCACTCCCTCCCTTGTATCTTACGTCTCTCCCTCACTCCCTCCCTTGTATCTTACGTCTCTCCCTCACTCCCTCCCTTGTATCTTACGTCTCTCCCTCACTCCCTCCCTTGTATCTTACGTCTCTCCCTCACTCCCTCCCTTGTACCTTACGTCTCTCCCTCACTCCCTCCCTTGTATCTTACGTCTCTCCCTCACTCCCTCCCTTGTACCTTACGTCTCTCCCTCACTCCCTCCCTTGTACCTTACGTCTCTCCCTCACTCCCTCCCTTGTACCTTACGTCTCTCCCTCACTCCCTCACTTGTACCTTACGTCTCTCCCTCACTCCCTCCCTTGTACCTTACGTCTCTCCCTCACTCCCTCACTTGTACCTTACGTCTCTCCCTCACTCCCTCCCTTGTATCTTACGTCTCTCCCTCACTCCCTCCCTTGTATCTTACGTCTCTCCCTCACTCCCTCCCTTGTATCTTACGTCTCTCCCTCACTCCCTCACTTGTACCTTACGTCTCTCCCTCACTCCCTCACTTGTATCTTACGTCTCTCCCTCACTCCCTCCCTTGTATCTTACGTCTCTCCCTCACTCCCTCCCTTGTATCTTACGTCTCTCCCTCACTCCCTCCCTTGTATCTTACGTCTCTCCCTCACTCCCTCCCTTGTATCTTACGTCTCTCCCTCACTCCCTCCCTTGTATCTTACGTCTCTCCCTCACTCCCTCCCTTGTATCTTACGTCTCTCCCTCACTCCCTCCCTTGTATCTTACGTCTCTCCCTCACTCCCTCCCTTGTATCTTACGTCTCTCCCTCACTCCCTCACTTGTACCTTACGTCTCTCCCTCACTCCCTCACTTGTATCTTACGTCTCTCCCTCACTCCCTCCCTTGTATCTTACGTTTCTCCCTCACTCCCTCCCTTGTATCTTACGTCTCTCCCTCACTCCCTCCCTTGTATCTTACGTCTCTCCCTCACTCCCTCCCTTGTATCTTACGTCTCTCCCTCACTCCCTCCCTTGTATCTTACGTCTCTCCCTCACTCCCTCCCTTGTATCTTACGTCTCTCCCTCACTCCCTCCCTTGTATCTTACGTCTCTCCCTCACTCCCTCACTTGTATCTTACGTCTCTCCCTCACTCCCTCACTTGTATCTTACGTCTCTCCCTCACTTGTATCTTACGTCTCTCCCTCACTCCCTCACTTGTATCTTACGTCTCTCCCTCACTCCCTCACTTGTACCTTACGTCTCTCCCTCACTCCCTCACTTGTATCTTACGTCTCTCCCTCACTCCCTCACTTGTATCTTACGTCTCTCCCTCACTCCCTCACTTGTACCTTACGTCTCTCCCTCACTCCCTCACTTGTACCTTACGTCTCTCCCTCACTCCCTCACTTGTACCTTACGTCTCTCACTCACTCCCTCACTTGTACCTTACGTCTCTCCCTCACTCCCTCACTTGTACCTTACGTCTCTCACTCACTCCCTCACTTGTACCTTACGTCTCTCACTCACTCCCTCACTTGTACCTTACGTCTCTCACTCACTCCCTCCTTTGTACCTTACGTCTCTCCCTCACTCCCTTGTACCTTACGTCTCTCCCTCACTCCCTCACTTGTACCTTACGTCTCTCACTCACTCCCTCCCTTGTATCTTACGTCTCTCCCTCACTCCCTCCCTTGTATCTTACGTCTCTCCCTCACTCCCTCACTTGTATCTTACGTCTCTCCCTCACTCCCTCACTTGTATCTTACGTCTCTCCCTCACTCCCTCCCTTGTATCTTACGTCTCTCCCTCACTCCCTCCCTTGTATCTTACGTCTCTCCCTCACTCCCTCCCTTGTATCTTACGTCTCTCCCTCACTCCCTCACTTGTATCTTACGTCTCTCCCTCACTCCCTCCCTTGTATCTTACGTCTCTCCCTCACTCCCTCCCTTGTATCTTACGTCTCTCCCTCACTCCCTCCCTTGTATCTTACGTCTCTCCCTCACTCCCTCCCTTGTATCTTACGTCTCTCCCTCACTCCCTCCCTTGTATCTTACGTCTCTCCCTCACTCCCTCCCTTGTATCTTACGTCTCTCCCTCACTCCCTCCCTTGTATCTTACGTCTCTCCCTCACTCCCTCCCTTGTATCTTACGTCTCTCCCTCACTCCCTCCCTTGTACCTTACGTCTCTCCCTCACTCCCTCCCTTGTACCTTACGTCTCTCCCTCACTCCCTCCCTTGTACCTTACGTCTCTCCCTCACTCCCTCCCTTGTACCTTACGTCTCTCCCTCACTCCCTCCCTTGTATCTTACGTCTCTCCCTCACTCCCTCACTTGTACCTTACGTCTCTCCCTCACTCCCTCCCTTGTACCTTACGTCTCTCCCTCACTCCCTCCCTTGTACCTTACGTCTCTCCCTCACTCCCTCCCTTGTATCTTACGTCTCTCCCTCACTCCCTCCCTTGTATCTTACGTCTCTCCCTCACTCCCTCCCTTGTATCTTACGTCTCTCCCTCACTCCCTCACTTGTACCTTACGTCTCTCCCTCACTCCCTCACTTGTATCTTACGTCTCTCCCTCACTCCCTCCCTTGTATCTTACGTCTCTCCCTCACTCCCTCCCTTGTATCTTACGTCTCTCCCTCACTCCCTCCCTTGTATCTTACGTCTCTCCCTCACTCCCTCCCTTGTATCTTACGTCTCTCCCTCACTCCCTCCCTTGTATCTTACGTCTCTCCCTCACTCCCTCCCTTGTATCTTACGTCTCTCCCTCACTCCCTCCCTTGTATCTTACGTCTCTCCCTCACTCCCTCCCTTGTATCTTACGTCTCTCCCTCACTCCCTCACTTGTACCTTACGTCTCTCCCTCACTCCCTCACTTGTATCTTACGTCTCTCCCTCACTCCCTCCCTTGTATCTTACGTCTCTCCCTCACTCCCTCCCTTGTATCTTACGTCTCTCCCTCACTCCCTCCCTTGTATCTTACGTCTCTCCCTCACTCCCTCCCTTGTATCTTACGTCTCTCCCTCACTCCCTCCCTTGTATCTTACGTCTCTCCCTCACTCCCTCCCTTGTATCTTACGTCTCTCCCTCACTCCCTCCCTTGTATCTTACGTCTCTCCCTCACTCCCTCACTTGTATCTTACGTCTCTCCCTCACTCCCTCACTTGTATCTTACGTCTCTCCCTCACTCCCTCACTTGTATCTTACGTCTCTCCCTCACTCCCTCACTTGTATCTTACGTCTCTCCCTCACTCCCTCACTTGTACCTTACGTCTCTCCCTCACTCCCTCACTTGTATCTTACGTCTCTCCCTCACTCCCTCCCTTGTATCTTACGTCTCTCCCTCACTCCCTCACTTGTACCTTACGTCTCTCCCTCACTCCCTCACTTGTACCTTACGTCTCTCCCTCACTCCCTCACTTGTACCTTACGTCTCTCACTCACTCCCTCACTTGTACCTTACGTCTCTCCCTCACTCCCTCACTTGTACCTTACGTCTCTCCCTCACTCCCTTGTACCTTACGTCTCTCCCTCACTCCCTCACTTGTACCTTACGTCTCTCACTCACTCCCTCCCTTGTATCTTACGTCTCTCCCTCACTCCCTCCCTTGTATCTTACGTCTCTCCCTCACTCCCTCACTTGTATCTTACGTCTCTCCCTCACTCCCTCACTTGTACCTTACGTCTCTCCCTCACTCCCTCACTTGTACCTTACGTCTCTCACTCACTCCCTCCTTTGTACCTTACGTCTCTCCCTCACTCCCTTGTACCTTACGTCTATCCCTCACTCCCTCCCTTGTACCTTAAGTCTCTCCCTCACTCCCTCACTTGTACCTTACGTCTCTCCCTCACTCCCTCACTTGTACCTTACGTCTCTCCCTCACTCCCTCACTTGTACCTTACGTCTCTCCCTCACTCCCTCACTTGTACCTTACGTCTCTCCCTCACTCCCTCACTTGTACCTTACGTCTCTCCCTCACTCCCTCACTTGTACCTTACGTCTCTCCCTCACTCCCTCACTTGTACCTTACGTCTCTCCCTCACTCCCTCACTTGTACCTTACGTCTCTCCCTCACTCCCTCACTTGTACCTTACGTCTCTCCCTCACTCCCTCACTTGTACCTTACGTCTCTCCCTCACTCCCTCACTTGTACCTTACGTCTCTCCCTCACTCCCTCACTTGTACCTTACGTCTCTCCCTCACTCCCTCACTTGTACCTTACGTCTCTCCCTCACTCCCTCACTTGTACCTTACGTCTCTCCCTCACTCCCTCACTTGTACCTTACGTCTCTCCCTCACTCCCTC
>NC_091371.1:9059033-9066533 GCF_038502225.1 Cherax quadricarinatus | reverse complement strand
TGGTCAAATAAATCACTAAAAAACGTACGACTGAGAGTGGGGAGAACACAAGATGGGGAGAACAACAACGACCACCACCACAGGAAGAATCACGACACTAGAGCATTCACCCGGTCGTTCCCGAACCCAAAAAAAAAAAAATAACATAGAATGTCGTCGACAGAGACATTCATACAAAACCTCGTTCAATATCAAGGTTGAACAGTTGTTGTGTGAACTTAAGGTTGACTTATATTATTGCTTTCCTGCGTTTGTGCACGTCTGGCAACACAGCTGTTGAACGAATAATCGTGGATTTGTTTTTTTCTCTGGGTCACTCCCTGCTTAGGTGGAAGACAGCCAGAGCGTTGATCAAAATAATCTTACGATTGGTAACACATTCCGAAACTTAGCGATTTTATGTGTGAGTATAGGTCTCTTTACAATAGGCCTAATGATAGGCTTTTGCTTTAGTTTTGGGTAAATAAAGACAAGTGGATAGGTGAGGGTTGGTCACCTTTAGCATCTGAAACTCTTGTTATATAATTTTTTTTGGGGGGACAGGAGCTATGTCTGTTATTTTATTATAGACAACTTTTTGCTCTGTGAGCTTTATCACGTTATGTTTCGCTCTGTATAGAGTATTATCACGTTATGTTTCGCCCTGTGTAAAGTTTTATTACGTTATGTTTCGCCCTGTGTAAAGTTTTATTACGTTATGTTTCGCTCTGTGTAAAGTTTTATTACGTTATGTTTCGCCCTGTGTAAAGTTTTATTACGTTATGTTTCGCTCTGTGTAAAGTTTTATTACGTTATGTTTCGCTCTGCGTAGAGCATTATCACGCTATGTTTCGCTCTGTGTAGAGCATCATCACGCTATGTTTCGCTCTGTGTAGAGCATTATCACGTTATGTTTCGCTCTGTGTAGAGCATTATCACGTCATGTTTCGCTCTGTGTAGAGCATTATCACGTTATGTTTCGCTCTGTGTAGAGCATTATCACGTCATGTTTCGCTCTGTGTAGAGCATTATCACGTTATGTTTCGCTCTGTGTAGAGCATTATCACGTCATGTTTCGCTCTGTGTAGAGCATTATCACGTTATGTTTCGCTCTGTGTAGAGCATTATCACGTCATGTTTCGCTCTGTGTAGAGCATTATAAAAGTCATATGTATGGCTCTACAAGGCTAAGGGACTGATTACCTAATATTCGTACATCAGCTCTGCATCGAACTGAAGAAAAACCAGTTGGTTGGCGAAACGTCTTACATTCAAGACATTCAGGTGTTTTACACGTGTCTCATTCCTAGATTTAGAAAGAAATGTTTTTAAAAGAAATATATGCACTTCACATGTGTCTCTGGCCACACATGTTCTTCACATGTGTCTCTGGCCACACATGTTCTTCACATGTGTCTCTGGCCACACATGTTCTTCACATGTGTCTCTGGCCACACATGTTCTTCACATGTGTCTCTGGCCACACATGCTCTTCACATGTGTCTCTGGCCACACATGTTCTTCACATGTGTCTCTGGCCACACATGTTCTTCATATGTGTCTCTGGCCACACATGTTCTTCACATGTGTCTCTGGCCACACATGTTCTTCACATGTGTCTCTGGCCACACATGTTCTTCACATGTGTCTCTGGCCACACATGTTCTTCACATGTGTCTCTGACCACACATGTTCTTCACATGTGTCTCTGGCCACACATGTTCTTCATATGTGTCTCTGGCCACATATGTTCTTCACATGTGTCTCTGGCCACACATGTTCTTCACATGTGTCTCTGGCCACACATGTTCTTCACATGTGTCTCTGGCCACACATGTTCTTCACATGTGTCTCTGACCACACATGTTCTTCACATGTGTCTCTGGCCACACATGTTCTTCACATGTGTCTCTGGCCACACATGTTCTTCACATGTGTCTCTGGCCACACATGTTCTTCACATGTGTCTCTGGCCACACATGTTCTTCACATGTGTCTCTGGCCACACATGTTCTTCACATGTGTCTCTGGCCACACATGTTCTTCACATGTGTCTCTGGCCACACATGTTCTTCACATGTGTCTCTGGCCACACATGTTCTTCACATGTGTCTCTGGCCACACATGTTCTTCACATGTGTCTCTGGCCACACATGTTCTTCATGTTCTTCACATGTGTCTCTGACCACACATGTTCTTCACATGTGTCTCTGGCCACACATGTTCTTCACATGTGTCTCTGGCCACACATGTTCTTCACATGTGTCTCTGGCCACACATGTTCTTCACATGTGTCTCTGGCCACACATGTTCTTCACATGTGTCTCTGGCCACACATGTTCTTCACATGTGTCTCTGGCCACACATGTTCTTCACATGTGTCTCTGGCCACACATGTTCTTCACATGTGTCTCTGGCCACACATGTTCTTCACATGTGTCTCTGGCCACACATGTTCTTCACATGTGTCTCTGGCCACACATGTTCTTCATATGTGTATCTGGCCACACATGTTCTTCACATGTGTCTCTGGCCACACATGTTCTTCACATGTGTCTCTGGCCACACATGTTCTTCACATGTGTCTCTGGCCACACATGTTCTTCACATGTGTCTCTGACCACACATGTTCTTCACATGTGTCTCTGGCCACACATGTTCTTCACATGTGTCTCTGGCCACACATGTTCTTCACATGTGTCTCTGGCCACACATGTTCTTCACATGTGTCTCTGGCAACACATGTTCTTCACATGTGTCTCTGGCCACACATGTTCTTCACATGTGTCTCTGGCCACACATGTTCTTCACATGTGTCTCTGGCCACACATGTTTTTCACATGTGTCTCTGGCCACACATGTTTTTCACATGTGTCTCTGACCGCATATGTTCTTCACATGTGTCTCTGGCCACACATGTTCTTCACATGTGTCTCTGGCCACACATGTTCTTCACATGTGTCTCTGGCCACACATGTTCTTCACATGTGTCTCTGGCCACACATGTTCTTCACATGTGTCTCTGGCCACACATGTTCTTCACATGTGTCTCTGGCCACACATGTTCTTCACATGTGTCTCTGGCCACACATGTTCTTCACATGTGTCTCTGGCCACACATGTTCTTCACATGTGTCTCTGGCCACACATGTTCTTCATATGTGTCTCTGGCCACACATGTTCTTCACATGTGTCTCTGGCCACACATGTTCTTCACATGTGTCTCTGGCCACACATGTTCTTCACATGTGTCTCTGGCCACACATGTTCTTCACATGTGTCTCTGGCCACACATGTTCTTCACATGTGTCTCTGGCCACACATGTTCTTCACATGTGTCTCTGGCCACACATGTTCTTCACATGTGTCTCTGGCCACACATGTTCTTCACATGTGTCTCTGGCCACACATGTTCTTCACATGTGTCTCTGGCCACACATGTTCTTCACATGTGTCTCTGGCCACACATGTTCTTCACATGTGTCTCTGGCCACACATGTTCTTCACATGTGTCTCTGGCCACATACGTTCTTCACATGTGTCTCTGGTCACACATGTTTTTCACATGTGTCTGTGGCCACACATGTTTTTCACATGTGTCTCTGACCGCATATGTTCTTCACATGTGTCTCTGGCCACACATGTTCTTCACATGTGTCTCTGGCCACACATGTTCTTCACATGTGTCTCTGGCCACACATGTTCTTCACATGTGTCTCTGGCCACACATGTTCTTCACATGTGTCTCTGGCCACACATGTTCTTCACATGTGTCTCTGGCCACATATGTTCTTCACATGTGTCTCTGGCCACACATGTTTTTCACATGTGTCTCTGGCCACACATGTTTTTCACATGTGTCTCTGACCGCATATGTTCTTCACATGTGTCTCTGGCTACACATGTTCTTCACATGTGTCTCTGGCCACACATGTTCTTCACATGTGTCTCTGGCCACACATGTTCTTCACATGTGTCTCTGGCCACACATGTTCTTCACATGTGTCTCTGGCCACACATGTTCTTCACATGTGTCTCTGGCCACACATGTTCTTCACATGTGTCTCTGGCCACACATGTTCTTCACATGTGTCTCTGGCCACACATGTTCTTCACATGTGTCTCTGGCCACACATGTTCTTCACATGTGTCTCTGGCCACACATGTTCTTCACATGTGTCTCTGGCCACACATGTTCTTCACATGTGTCTCTGGCCACACATGTTCTTCACATGTGTCTCTGGCCACACATGTTCTTCACATGTGTCTCTGGCCACACATGTTCTTCACATGTGTCTCTGGCCACACATGTTCTTCACATGTGTCTCTGGCCACACATGTTCTTCACATGTGTCTCTGGCCACACATGTTCTTCACATGTGTCTCTGGCCACACATGTTCTTCACATGTGTCTCTGGCCACACAGCTGACAATTTTTTGCTGTTGAAATTTGCCCACATATCACTCACCATGTCACTCACCATGTCACTCACCATGTCACTCACCATGTCACTCACCATGTCACTCACCATGTCACTCACCATGTCACTCATGTCACTCATCATGTCACTCATCATGTCACTCACCATGTCACTCATCATGTCACTCATCATGTCACTCATCATGTCACTCATCATGTCACTCATCATGTCACTCACCATGTCACTCACCATGTCACTCACCATGTCACTCACCATGTCACTCACCATGTCACTCATCATGTCACTCATCATGTCACTCACCATGTCACTCATCATGTCACTCACCATGTCACTCATCATGTCACTCATCATGTCTCTCATCATGTCACTCACCATGTCACTCATCATGTCACTCACCATGTCACTCACCATGTCACTCACCATGTCACTCATCATGTCACTCATCATGTCACTCACCATGTCACTCATCATGTCACTCACCATGTCACTCACCATGTCACTCACCATGTCACTCATCATGTCACTCATCATGTCACTCACCATGTCACTCACCATGTCACTCACCATGTCACTCACCATGTCACTCACCATATCACTCACCATGTCACTCACCATGTCACTCACCATGTCACTCACCATGTCACTCACCATGTCACTCATCATGTCACTCATCATGTCACTCACCATGTCACTCATCATGTCACTCACCATGTCACTCACCATGTCACTCATGTCACTCATCATGTCACTCACCATGTCACTCACCATGTCACTCACCATGTCACTCATGTCACTCATCATGTCACTCATCATGTCACTCATCATGTCACTCACCATGTCACTCACCATGTCACTCATGTCACTCATCATGTCACTCACCATGTCACTCACCATGTCACTCACCATGTCACTCATGTCACTCATCATGTCACTCATCATGTCACTCATCATGTCACTCACCATGTCACTCACCATGTCACTCATGTCACTCATCATGTCACTCATCATGTCACTCATCATGTCACTCACCATGTCACTCACCATGTCACTCATGTCACTCATCATGTCACTCATCATGTCACTCACCATGTCACTCACCATGTCACTCACCATGTCACTCATGTCACTCATCATGTCACTCATCATGTCACTCATCATGTCACTCACCATGTCACTCACCATGTCACTCATGTCACTCATCATGTCACTCACCATGTCACTCACCATGTCACTCACCATGTCACTCATGTCACTCATCATGTCACTCATCATGTCACTCATCATGTCACTCACCATGTCACTCACCATGTCACTCATGTCACTCATCATGTCACTCATCATGTCACTCATCATGTCACTCACCATGTCACTCATGTCACTCATCATGTCACTCATCATGTCACTCATCATGTCACTCATCATGTCACTCACCATGTCACTCACCATGTCACTCATGTCACTCATCATGTCACTCACCATGTCACTCACCATGTCACTCACCATGTCACTCACCATGTCACTCACCATGTCACTCACCATGTCACTCACCATATCACTCATCATGTCACTCACCATATCACTCACCATATCACTCACCATATCACTCACCATATCACTCACCATATCACTCACCATATCACTCACCATATCACTCACCATATCACTCACCATATCACTCACCATATCACTCACCATATCACTCATCATATCACTCACCATATCACTCACCATATCACTCACCATATCACTCACCATATCACTCATCATATCACTCACCATATCACTCACCATGTCACTCACCATGTCACTCACCATGTCACTGTTGGTGTCCTTGACCACATCACCATGTCAAGAAAGAGACTACGAGTCTTGTGAAGTCGTCCTTGTTCCTGAATTTCTCTGACAAGGGATCTGATCAGCAATACATAACAACGTGATTACAAGTCTGTTTAAACTCGACAAAGAGCATGGGTGATCAGAGACTCCTGTTGTCATTTCTGGACGGAGGATCAAGCCTTCTCCTTGCACTGTATCACCCACCCATGTACAGTGCCACACCGAATACACAAACATGTCATTGACAACCTCATCAAAGCCCATCAAAGCCTCTTGAATCCCAACAGGAGAGAAGTGATGTGTTTAGATCCCCTGGAAAAGGACTCAGAAGGGTTGAGAGTGACCTGGGTGGCTACAGCTAGATTTTTCAGCCTCGCGCCGCGAGCGACTAACACCGTGTCTTGCTGAGAGAGAAACAGATTTACATGTTTAGGGCTCTGGTGGCCCTTGTGGCTAAAGCTTCACACGGCGAGGGCCTGGGTTCGATTCCCAACCAGAGTAGAAACATTGGGCGTGTTTCTTTACACCTGTTGTTTATATTCCTCATCAGTAAAATGGGTACCTGGGTGTTAGTTGACTGGTGTGGGTCGCATCCTCGGACACCGACCTAATTTGCCCGAAATGCTCTGCATAACAAAGGGCTTTCTATATGGTAGTATGTCATTGATGTCAGCTAAGCCCGTATACCATGCCCGTATACCACTTCTACTACCTCTTCTTCTTGTACTACTACTACAACTACTGATGAAATTGAGACACATGTGCGGCGTCTGGTTGTCTTTGTTGTGGACGTTTCGCCATCCAGTGGCTGGCTGGATGGCGAAACGTCTACGATGGGGATGCCCGGGTGTTGTGCATGTGTCTTAATTTCATCTTGTCGGTATTATATACAACTCTTGTACTACTACTACTACTACTACTACTACTACTACTACTACTACTACTACTACTACTACTACTACTACTACTACTACTACTACTACTACTACTACTACTACTACTACTACTACTACTACTACTACTACTACTACTACCTCCACCTCTTCCTGCCTATATATAGCCGTCCTGCTCCACCTCTGTTAGTGTGACTTTGTCAATGGTCCAAGTCGGACCGAAACGTCGTCGTAAGCTTCTCTCTTTTATGTGCGGGTTATTTGTGTATCGTTCCAGTCACGGTATTGTGCCTTTTTTGTTATTTATTATTATTATTATTATTATTATTATTATTATTATTATTATTATT
>NC_091371.1:9026533-9054033 GCF_038502225.1 Cherax quadricarinatus | reverse complement strand
CCGGCCTCCATTGTTAATACTAATTGCTTTTTCATTTTCGATTCAGTCAGGATTTATAATTTCCAACTTTCCTTTTTCTTATCATTGCAATATATATATATATATATATATATATATATATATATATATATATATATATATATATATATATATATATATATATATATATATATATATATATATATATATATATATGTCGTGCCGAATATGTAAAACTGGTCAATTAGCAAGAACTCATTTAAAATTAAGTCCTTTCTGAAATTTTATCTTATACGTTTAAAGATATATTTTTTTCATTAATGTTAATGTAAAAATCTTTAATTTTGCACCAAAAGGAACTTAGAAAACTTACCTAACCTTATTATAACAAGAACAATTTATTTTAGCCTAACCCAACGAAATATATTTTAGATTTGTTTACAATAATTTTATACTTAACAAACACAGTGAAATATATTTTTTTCGATAGGTTCAGAATGATTTTGGCGGAATTATTGCATACACAAATTTTCACTTGTCCTATATGGCAAGATGAGCGTTGCTATTTAAGCCAAGATGGCAAGTTCTGCTTATTCGGCACGATATATATATATATATATATATATATATATATATATATATATATATATATATATATATATATATATATATATATATATATATATATATATATATATATATATATATATATATATATATATATATATATATATATATATATATATATATATATATATATATATATATATATATATATATATATATATATATATATATATAGTAAACAGATGATTTCAAAATATGCAAAACAACCACTCTGAAAGAATAGAGAAATTCCAAGCGCTTTCGTGACTACTCACATTATCAAGGAACTATGAAAGTAAAGCATCCAAGGAAGCTATATAAGGGGTCTGGCCAACCCCTCACTATCAGATCCCACAACGGTTAAACACCTGACGCGCGCCGACCCAACTTGGACAGGTCCTTTGCACAACTCACCCACAAACTATTCTACCCAAGAAAATTTAAAAATTATTATTTGTCCAGTGTATTATTAAATTCTTCCCAAATTCTATTAATTATAAATGGATCTAATTTATATAAACCAAAGGAAATATTCATATTATTGTCAAAACTGCTTTTTATGAAACAAGATTCAATTATATTCCTGTCGACCATGGACTTGCTTGATACTACTTTCTCAACTTTTTGAAAATCAATTGGATGGTTAAAATCTCTTACATGAATAAATAGAGCATTGGAATCTTGTCCAGTTCTAATGCTATATTTATGTTGTTTTAATCTTAGTTCGAGATTTTTACCAGTTTGACCGTAATAAACTTTATCGCAAATTTTACAAGGAATCTTATAGACATATCCATCAGCATTTTGGGGGAATTCTTTATCAAAAGTTTTTTTACTGTATCAAGATTTTTGAATACAACTTTAATATTAAAAGTCTTAAGAAGAGAAGGCATATCAACCAAGTTTTCATGGTAAGGGAGAACCAACATATTTTTAGTTGAATAAGGCTGGTTGTCCCTTTTTGGATTGTAAAAAGTATTTCTAGCAACTTTAAAAGATTTATCAATTACATTTCTTGGGTATTTTAAATCATTACCTATTTCATAAATTTTGGATATTTCCTCATCTATGAACTCAGGACTACAAATTCGTAAAGCTCTCAAAAACATTGATGAGAAAACAGACAGTATGACTCGATCTTGATGCGAGGAATAATAGTGGACATAGGAACCGTTATTTTGCATATATTTATATATATATATATATATATATATATATATATATATATATATATATATATATATATATATATATATATATATATAAATACATTGTACACAAACCATACCCCGGCCGGGATTGAACCCGCGGTCAGAGAGTCTCAAAACTCCAGCCCGTCGCGTTAGCCACTAGACCAGCTAGCAATATTGTCATTACGATTTCGTGAGTTACATTGTACACCAAGTACTCTAGTACACCAAACAGGGATGAGAATGAAATTAGCGTCGAAGCTCCCACAACACCGAATGTCCTCGGGTGGCGGTCAAACAGCTAGCACTGCTGGCTGCTCCATCTTTGTAGGATTGGGTGGTCCTGTGGTCTAAGGCGTCATGTGGTTCTGGTTCACCATGAGGCGGGACAGTACAACATGGGTTCGAGTCCTTGGCTAGTGCAGTGTTGTTATTGATATATATATATATATATATATATATATATATATATATATATATATATATATATATATATAAGAGTTTTTATGAGGATAGTGAGGCTCAGGTTAGGGTGTGTAGAAGAGAGGGAGACTACTTCCCGGTAAAAGTAGGTCTTAGACAGGGATGTGTAATGTCACCATGGTTGTTTAATATATTTATAGATGGGGTTGTAAAGGAAGTAAATGCTAGGGTGTTTGGGAGAGGGGTGGGATTAAATTATGGGGAATCAAATTCAAAATGGGAATTGACACAGTTACTTTTTGCTGATGATACTGTGCTTATGGGAGATTCTAAAGAAAAATTGCAAAGGTTAGTGGATGAGTTTGGGAATGTGTGTAAAGGTAGAAAGTTGAAAGTGAACATAGAAAAGAGTAAGGTGATGAGGGTGTCAAATGATTTAGATAAAGAAAAATTGGATATCAAATTGGGGAGGAGGAGTATGGAAGAAGTGAATGTTTTCAGATACTTGGGAGTTGACGTGTCGGCGGATGGATTTATGAAGGATGAGGTTAATCATAGAATTGATGAGGGAAAAAAGGTGAGTGGTGCGTTGAGGTATATGTGGAGTCAAAAAACGTTATCTATGGAGGCAAAGAAGGGAATGTATGAAAGTATAGTAGTACCAACACTCTTATATGGGTGTGAAGCTTGGGTGGTAAATGCAGCAGCGAGGAGACGGTTGGAGGCAGCGGAGATGTCCTGTTTAAGGGCAATGTGTGGTGTAAATATTATGCAGAAAATTCGGAGTGTGGAAATTAGGAGAAGGTGTGGAGTTAATAAAAGTATTAGTCAGAGGGCAGAAGAGGGGTTGTTGAGGTGGTTTGGTCATTTAGAGAGAATGGATCACAGTAGAATGACATGGAAAGCATATAAATCTATAGGGGAAGGAAGGCGGGGTAGGGGTCGTCCTCGAAAGGGTTGGAGAGAGGGGGTAAAGGAGGTTTTGTGGGTAAGGGGCTTGGACTTCCAGCAAGCGTGCGTGAGCGTGTTAGATAGGAGTGAATGGAGACGAATGGTACTTGGGACCTGACGATCTGTTGGAGTGTGAGCAGGGTAATATTTAGTGAAGGGATTCAGGGAAACCGGTTATTTTCATATAGTCGGACTTGAGTCCTGGAAATGGGAAGTACAATGCCTGCACTTTAAAGGAGGGGTTTGGGATATTGGCAGTTTGGAGGGATATGTTGTGTATCTTTATATGTTTATGCTTCTAGACTGTTGTATTCTGAGCACCTCTGCAAAAACAGTGATAATGTGCGAGTGTGGTGAAAGTGTTGAATGATGATGAAAGTATTTTCTTTTTGGGGATTTTCTTTCTTTTTTGGGTCACCCTGCCTCGGTGGGAGACGGCCGACTTGTTGAAAAAAAAAAAAAAAAAAAAAAAAAAAAAAAAAAATATATTATGTAACAGAACTGCGGCTGGCCAGGATTCGATCCTGCGTTCCCATGCCCAGCCCTGTGAGAACAGGACACAGTACACATCCCTCTATCCACTGGACCACATCACTTGTTTTGTGATTTCATTAATATATATATTATGTACGGTGACTCTCACTACGCTACCCTATTCTAAAAAATCTTCATATCTCGTGTTTGTACTTTTGCAACAATGCATAGCTCCTGATGACACATGGAGACTTGTGAAAGTACTCTAACTGAAGATTTCCATCCTCCGTGGCTCTTTGTTTATTTTTAGTTATAATTTGATTTGTGTAGAGGGAGAAGACTTCTCTAAATTGATCAATCCTCCTCCCTCATAATGAGACAATAAGATACAAGGTAATGAGAGTGAGGACCTGGACAGATGCAGGACTAGTGAGACAGAAGTCTATTGGACTTACCACAAGTCGTACATCTCAGACAGGTAACAGACGTGAGAGAGAGACACGGGACTCAGACGTCAACTAAAGCCTCTGACTATATACGTACATGTACGTTAGGAGGTATATTTTCAGTCTTAGATGAAGAAGTGCTGGAGGCAAATGCTCTACTCAGTTTCAAGAGTAGGTACGATCAGGAACCCAGAGGCAAGAAATCTGGAACCCTGTGGATTTAAAGTTAGAAGGCAGGGAATAGGAGCTGTGACTATACCCCTATGAACCTGACTAGGTGAGGGCAGATAGGTGATTACACCTGCCAATATCACACCTGCCCTCATCACACCTGCCCATGCCACACCTGCCCACGTTACACCTGCCCACACTACACCAGTCCATACTACTCCAGCCCACACCACACCAGCCCACACCACACCAGCCAACACCACACCAGCCAACACCACACCAGCCCACACCACACCAGCAAACACCACACCAGCCAACACCACACCAGTCCACACCACACCACACCAGCAAACACCACACCAGCCCACACAACACCAGTCCACACAACACCAGCCAACACCACACCAGTTCACACTACACCAGCCAACACCACACAAGCCCACACTACACCAGCCCACACCACACCAGCTCACACCACACCAGCCCACACCACACCAGCAAACACCACACAAGCCCACACAACACCAGTCCACACCACGCCAGCCAACACCACACCAGTCCACACTACACCAGCACACACCACACAAGCCCACACTACACCAGCCCACACCACACCAGCCCACACCACACCAGCAAACACCACACCAGCCCACACAACACCAGTCCACACCACACCAGCCAACACCACACCAGTCCACACTACACCAGCCCACACAACGCCAGTCCACACCACACCAGTCAACGCAACACCAATCCACACCACACCAGCCAACGCCACACCAGTCCACACCACACTAGCCTAAACAACACAGGCCCAAACCACACCAGCCCACACCACACCAGCTCACACAACACCAGCCCACACCACACTAGCCCACACAACACCAGCCCACACCATACCAACCCACACAACACCAGCCCACACCACACCAGTCCAAATCACACCAGCCCACACCAGCCCACACCACGCCAGCCCACATCACACCAGCCCACACTACACCAGCCCACACCACACCAGCCCACACCACACCAGCAAACATCACACCAGCCCACACAACACCAGTCCACACCACACCAGCCAACACCACACCAGTCCACACCACACCAGCCCACACCACACCAGCCCACACCACACCAGCAAACATCACACCAGCCCACACAACACCAGTCCACACCACACCAGCCAACGCCACACCAGTCCACACCACACCAGCCAACGCCACACCAGTCCACACCACACCAGCCAACGCAACACCAGTCCACACCACACTTGTCTAAACAACGCAAGCCCGGTGGCCCGGTGGCCTGGTGGCTAAAGCTCCCGCTTCACACACGGAGGGCCCGGGTTCGATTCCCGGCGGGTGGAAACATTTCGACACGTTTCCTTACACCTATTGTCCTGTTCACCTAGCAGCAAATAGGTACCTGGGTGTTAGTCTACTGGTGTGGGTAGCATCCTGGGGGACAAGATTTGAGGACCCCAATGGAAATAAGTTAGACAGTCCTCGATGACGCACTGACTTTATTGGGTTATCCTGGGTGGCTAACCCTCTGGAGTTAAAAATCCGAACGAAATCTTATTTTAAGCCCAAACCACATCAGCCCACACCACACCAGCTCACACAACACCAGCCCACACCACAGATGCCCACACAACACCAGCTCACACCATACCAACCTACACAACACCAGCCCACACCACACCAGTCCAAATCACACCAGCCCACACCACACCAGCCCACACCACACCAGCCATACCACACCAGCCAACACCACACCAGCCCACACAACACTAGCCCACACCACCCCAGCCCACACCACACCAGCCCACACTACACCAGCCCACACCACACCAGCCCACACCACACCAGCCCACACCACACTACACCAGCCCACACCACACCAGCCCACACCAGCCCACACCACACCAGCCCACACCAAACCAGCCCACACCACACCAGCCCACACCACACCAGCCCACACCACACCAGCCCACACCAGCCCACACCGTGAGCAGAAATCAGCCTCAGGAACATAACATTCAGACGCCTGAATGTTACGTTCCTCTTACGTTCCTCCTCCTGTCATTCCACTTACTTTCTTCCTCCACCCGTTCTTCCTAATCCCGGTTATTCTCTTGTCGTTCGTCTTCCTGCCATTCCTCTCTCCTCCTTCCAACAAAGCCTCTTTTAATTACTTTCTCCCTCCACCAACTTCACAGATGGTGAGGCATAAGTCTCTCTCTTCTCTCTCTCTCTCTCTCTCTCTCTCTCTCTCTCTCTCTCTCTCTCTCTCTCTCTCTCTCTCTCTCTCTCTCTCTCTCTCTCTCTCTCTCTCTATCTATCTATCTATCTTTCTCTCTTCCTTCTTTTGTATTTATCCTCCAATTTTACTTCTCCACTTTCTTATTCTCACTGTTTGCCACTCTACTCTTTGTCCTTCCTTCCTTCCTTCCATCCTTCCTTCCTTCCTTCCTTCCTTCCTTCCTTCCTTCCTTCCTTTCTTCCTTCCTTCCTTCCTTCCCTCCTTCCTTCCTTCTCCTTCCTTTCCACTCTGCCTCCCTCACCGACCTTGTAATTATTATCAGAAAGTTGGGAAGGAAAGGGAAGAGGGAGTTAGGGAAGGATGGAGAAAGGTGAGAGGATGGGATTGATGGAGACAGTGAAAGAGGATGGAAGGGGGGGGAGGTAATAAGAGAGGAAGAGAGGGAGGGAGGTAGTGAGAGAGGAAAAGAGGGAGTGAAAGAGTGAAGCAGTGGAGAATGAATGGATGGATGGAAGGAGGGAGGGAGGGAAGAAGGGAGGGAGGGAGGGAGTGAAGGAGGGAGTGAAGGAGGGAGTGAAGGGAGACACAAACAACATCAGTGACTGAACTTGCTCCCTAGGGAGTCCCCGGGGGAGATAAACTTGCTCCCCAGGGTGTCCCCGGGGGAGATAAACTTGCTCCCCAGGGTGTCCCCGGGGAAGATAAACTTGAGCCACGTGACTTTCCTATCCTGGAAGCACCAGAGCCCCTTAGTAAGCTCACGGAGCTCTCAAGTTACCCAGTATTGAGCTCCAAGAACGATCAAGTCTCCACCCTTATTGACGGGTGTCAGACGGGCGTCTCTGGTATCTCTCTTCTTCCCTCCAGGGAGAATAAGGCCAGTCTAATGCGGGGAAATTCTTCAATTTATTCTGACGTCTGAGGTGATTGTCTTTCTTCTGTGTGTAGTTCTGCAAGGTGAGGGACCGACCACCTTATCTTCTACTGTCTGTCGTGTGCAGTTCTGCAAGGTGAGGGACCGACCACCTTATCTTCTACTGTCTGTCGTGTGTAGTTCTGCAAGGTGAGGGACTGACCACCTTATCTTCTACTGTCTGTCGTGTGTAGTTCTGCAAGGTGAGGGACCGACCACCTTATCTTCTACTGTCTGTCGTGTGTAGTTCTGCAAGGTGAGGGACCGACCACCTTATCTTCTACTGTCTGTCGTGTGTAGTTCTGCAAGGTGAGGGACTGACCACCTCATCCTCCACTATCTTCTACAAGGCTGAGGGACTGACCACCTCATCCTCCACTATCTTCTACAAGGCTGAGGGACTGACCACCTCATCCTCCACTATCTTCTACAAGGCTGAGGGACTGACCACCTCATCCTCCACTGTCTTCATACATAATCTCTTAATAAAGTTTCTTTCTCTTACTGTATTTCCATTTATCTATTTTATTTGCATTTCCGGTGTGTTTACATATTTTCCGTCCTTCATTTATACTATTCCTTAAGTGAAATTTAAATTCAGGTTAGTACAAAACGTTTATAACAATAGTCAGAAAATGACGTAAAGAATCACTGGTTTAGCAATAGAGTTGTCGGTGAGTGGAACAAAAGCTTCAAGAAGAGGTATGACAAAGCTCATGGAGCAGGGAAAGAGAGAGGACCTAGTAGCTACCAGTGAAGAGACAGGACCAGGAGCTATGAATCGACCCCTGACACCATAATTAGGTAGCTAGGTAGGACTAAAAATAAATGAGGGAGTGTCTGAGTTGAGACTGCTTAGAATTGGCCAGTAGGTCTGCCGCAGTGCTCCTCCGTTCTTGTGGAACACACTTATTAACGTTTTAAAATCAACGTTCGTTGTATTTCAGTGACTTGCATGATCTTTTATCCCTGTTTGCAAGTAGCTCTTACTGTTTTAGCGTTTATTTTGATTATAAATAACAATTAACCTAGAGTTTAGATTGGACACTTTAGAGGAAGAGACAGACTCTACACGCTTTGAAAGAGACAATATTTCGCTCTGTGTAGAGCTTCATCAAATCAAGCTTTATCAAGCTCTCCACAAAGCGGAACTTTGTGCCATCAAGAAAACTTATTCTGGAACCTGAGTGTCTTCTTCAGCGGAAGATTTACCACAAGAAGTCCCTCTGCTCCTCCAACACATCCAGATTAGCTCACATATTTTTATCAGCTTAACTTCCACCAACAGTTCCACACGACTGAATCGTCTCAATAACCTCTCCTCCCCTCCGTAAAATATCCATTTTTTACCCTATTATTCCGTCTCTTAATATCGTTCTTCCAGATGCACACCACAAACTGATTTCACACAAAAAAGCGACATTCTCACTGTTTGTTTCCTTCTTCCTACCTGCGACTTTCACACATAGAAATGTGGCGCATTCTATTGTTTTTTTTTCCAGTTTATTTCATAGCACTGTTGTTGCTACTGTTATTCCATCGTCAACTGTGAGATTTGTAGCTTGTTTTAAAGGTTCTTTTGTCCATCCATCCGATTCTTTCAATCGCGTTCTTGTTGCTTCTCTCTCTCTCTCTCTCCCTCTTTCTCTTTCTCTCTCTCTCTCTTTCTCTTTCTCTCTCTCTCACTTTCTCTTTCTCTCTCTCTCACGTTATTCTTGTGTGTTTAGTGCAACTTTTTATTTCTTCTCAAGCATTTCCCAGCACCACCATCATTACCATCACCATCACCATCACCACCAACACCATCAACACTACCACCATCACCACCAACACCATCAACACTACCACCATCACCACCACTATCACCACCAACACCACCAACACTACCACCATTACCACCACCATCACCATTTGCCCCTCCAAAGCGTTTTAACAAATTCCATTAGTCGCTAGGTGACATCTGAGATGGCACTCGTATATAATATCTGTCAGTATACCCTGCTGTATGTTGCAAACTGTCAGTGTACCCTTCTAGATGTTGCAAGCTGTCAGTGTACTCTTCTAGATGTTGCAAGCTGTCAGTGTACCCTTCTAGATGTTGCAAGCTGTCAGTGTACCCTTCTAGATGTTGCAAACTGTCAGTGTACCCTTCTAGATGTTGCAAGCTGTCAGTGTACCCTTCTAGATGTTGCAAGCTGTCAGTGTACCCTTCTAGATGTTGCAAGCTGTCAGTGTACCCTTCTAGATGTTGCAAACTGTCAGTGTACCCTTCTAGATGTTGCAAGCTGTCAGTGTACCCTTCTAGATGTTGCAAGCTGTCAGTGTACCCTTCTAGATGTTGCAAGCTGTCAGTGTACTCTTCTAGATGTTGCAAATTTTCAGTGAACCCCTGTTAGATGTTGCAGACCGTCAGTGTACTCTCCTATTTGTTGTAAACTATCAGTGTACCCTACTAGATGTTGCAAACTATCAGTTTACCCTGCTATTTGTTGAAAACTCTCAGTGTATCCTGCTAGATGTTGCAGATTGTCAGTGTACTCTTCTATTTGTTGCAAACTGTCAGTGTATCCTGCACGATATTGCAAACTGTCAGTATACCCTGCTATATGTTGCAAACTGTCAGTGTATACTATGTTGCAAACTGTCAGTGTACCTTGCGTGAAATCGTGCATGTGTGTATGTGTGTGTGTGTGTATTCACCTAATTGTACTCACCTAATTGCGGTTGCAGAAGGCGAGTCATAGCTCCTGGCCCAGCCGCTTCACTTGTCGCTGCTAGATCCACTCCCTCTGCTTCATCAGCTGTATCATACTTGTACTCACCTATTTGTACTCACCTATTTGTGGTTGCAGGGGTCGAGTCATAGCTCCTGGCCCCGCCTCTTCACTGATTGCTACTAGGTCCTCTCTCTCCCTGCTCCATGAGCTTTATGTGTGTGTGTGTGTGTGTGTGTGTGTGTGTGTGTGTGTGTGTGTGTGTGTGTGTGTGTGTGTGTGTGTGTGTGTGTGTGTGTGTGTGTGTGTGTGTGTGTGTGTGTGTGGTGTGTGTGTGTGTGTGTGTGTGTGTGTGTGTGTGTGTGTGTGTGTGTGTGTGTGTGTGTGTGTGTGCCAGTTCTGAGTTCTCATTAGCATGACACACTGCCAATGGCACCTGACTGGACCACCTATGGCACCTCACGTGACGTCAAGCTGACCACCTGCCACCAAGCTTCGCAATAAAGCGTAATAAGCTCACTTTACTCTCCTAAATTACAAGCAACAAAGAGCTCACTCGAACGAACAGATTTTTTTACTGTCCATCTTTTCCACATTTCTTCGTCTTGATTTTATTCTTTTGGCCCAAAATCATTTTTTTTCCTCCGATACATATTTTTTAGCTTATACCAAAAATGTAATAACTTTTGTTATTCTCCTTTCTATTATTTCTTCGTTATTACTTTAGTTTACCTGGAGAGTTTACCTGGAGAGAGTTCCGGGGGTCAACGCCCCCGCGGCCCGGTCTGTGACCAGGCCTCCTTAGGTCAGTGTCCCAGGATGCGACCCACACCAGTCGACTGACACCCAGGTACCCATTTTACTGATGGGGAACATAGACAACAGGTTGAAAGAAACACGTCCAATGTTTCTACTCTGGCTGGGAATCGAACCCAGGCCCTCACCGTGTGAAGCGAGAGCGTTAACCACCAGGCCACCAGAGCCTATTATTGTTAATATATTTTCCATAAATTCTCTTTTTCATTTTTTTTGACCACCCACCTCCGTTTTCAATTAAATATACTTTTTATCAAATTTTTCAACGTTCATTCTTCCGTCTCTCGTTAATTACATCATTACCTCTCTCATTATTTACAATTAGGAGAAACTGAAGTGGATTATTTAGCTAAATAAAACCGAGAACATTCAGGCGAAACTGGTGCAATCAAGTGAATTACGCAGAAATTAAATATTTAAGTCTACCCTGGTGAATGGACAGACGTACGTAGAAAACGGGGTGTGGCACTCAGCATTGTCTCAGTGTTGGCATGTTAACATTGGTTTTATTTTCGTATATTTTGATGTTTGTGTTTTTGTTATTACGAAAGCGTTTGTTATAATAATAATAGTAACAATAATAATAATAATAATAATAATAATAATAATAATAATAATAATAATAATAATAATAATAATAATAATAGTAAAAAAAAAAGCCTGAGGTTGCTACACCTGCAGCTCACAAGACTGCCATCCCCACGAGCCCCTTTGGGGCGGGACAGATGGCAGACCAGAGAGGCCTAGCTTCTCCCTGCGAGCCCCGTGAGGGCGGGGAATGTGGCTAGGCCTAGGGACACTTGGTCCCAAAGATGACGGGGTACTTGCACCTCCTCCCATGGGAGACTTAGGTCTCGAGACACTCCCCAGATAGGGAGCCAAGGCCGGGTCACCAATACTTGGAAAACACCCGGACCGGGAGAGTACAAAAAAATAAAAAAAATTATGATAAAATAATAATAATTAAAATAGAAATAATAATAATTATAATTATAGTAATAATACACAGAGGGAGCACACTGCTTAGATTTTTACAATAATTGATCACTGGTATTGAAATGTAGCAGCATAACTTACCCATCCACCCAAAAACACCCACCCACCCACCCACCCACCCAAAAACCCAGAAAGAAAACCCACCCACCCACCCACTACTCCTTCCCATTCACTATTTATCTATTAAAAATTGTATAGTCCCTCGCCTCTCTTTCACTGTTGATGTGTAGCCTTCCAGCTATTTTTTTCCCGAGTCCTTCGTCAGGCCCAGTATCACTCTGAAAGGAAGATGCTGCTGAAAGGGAAGATGATGTTGCAAGGGGAGATGATGTTGCAAGGGGAGATGATGTTGCAAGGGGAGATGATGTTGCAGGGGAGATGATGTTGCAAGGGGAGATGATGTTGCAAGGGGAGATTATGTTGCAAAGGGAGATGATGTTGCAAGGGGAGATGATGTTGCTAGGGGAGATGATGTTGCAAGGGAAGATGATGTTGCAAGGGGAGATGATGTTGCAAAGGGAGATGATGTTGCAAGGGGAGATGATGTTGCAGGGGGAGATGATGTTGCAAGGGGAGATGATGTTGCAAGGGGAGATGATGTTGCAAGGGGAGATGATGTTGCAAGGGGAGATGATGTTGCAAGGGGAGATGATGTTGCAGGGGAGATGATGTTGCAAGGGGAGATGATGTTGCAAGGGGAGATTATGTTGCAAGGGGAGATGATGTTGCAAGGGGAGATGATGTTGCAAGGGGAGATTATGTTGCAAGGGGAGATGATGTTGCAAGGGGAGATGATGTTGCAAGGGAAGATGATGTTGCAAGGGGAGATGATGTTGCAAGGGGGAGCTGATGTTGCAGGGGGAGATGATGTTGCAAGGGGAGATGATGTTGCAGGGGGAGATGATGTTGCAAGGGGAGATGATGTTGCAAGGGGAGATAATGTTGCAAGGGGAGATGATGTTGCAAGGGGAGACGATGTTGCAAGGGGGAGCTGATGTTGCAGGGGGAGATGATGTTGCAAGGGGAAATGATGTTGCAGGGGGAGATGATGTTGCAAGGGGAGATGATGTTGCAAGGGGAGATGATGTTACAGGGGGAGAGGATGTTGCAAGGAGAGATGATGTTACAAGGGGAGGCGATGTTGCAAGGGAAGATGATGTTGCAAGGGGAGATGATGTTGCAAGGGGAGATGATGTTGCAGGGAGAGATGTTGCAAGGGTAGATGATGTTACAGGGGGAGATGATGTTGCAAGGGGAGATGATGTTGCAGGGGGAGATGATGTTGCAAGGGGAAATGATGTTGCAGGGGGAGATGATGTTGCAAGGTGTGGCATGCAAAGAGTACGTAACCTTTATTCGGCGCATGGACACACCCTCATTTACAGGCTATCTCCCCCAACCAGCGAACCAGGTTGCTAAGAGTTGATGATGGGGCCCCATCGTTCAACTAGTGACCAGGTTCTAGCCAATAAGAAGGTGGGATTGACAATCGCAGAGGTTATGTGGATACCGCTCTCCTGTCTGCCCTTGTCATTCCCACTCTAGAGCTGGTTGAAGCACGGTCTGCTATCTTGTGGCTTCTATTTCTGCCTTGCTTACCGTGGAGTGCACTATATTTATCACTGTACATAGTGTACATATTGCTGTTATAATTGGTGAAGGATAATATAAGTCTAAACTTTTTCTACTGTGTTTATTTGCTCCCATTACACCTGGGATAACAGGCCATTTGAAATCCTAGGTTGTAATATGGGTAGCCTGTCCGAGAGCTGGACTTAGAGAAACGGTTGAGCTTAGGGTGAAGCTTGTAGCAGGAACATTGTGTAGCTTGCTGTTTCGCTTCGCTTTACAAATTTTGCGTGTCAGTTGCTTATGATCAGCCTTGCTATTGTGTGATCGTTCAACAGCTCGCTACTAGCTTGTTCAGTGTGCTCGCTTCGCTACGGTCAATCTTGTGTGCAGTCGGCTTTGCTTGTATGCGTATTCTGCAATCGTACTGTGCATAGCTAAGCGTGTTCTGCAAATTAACGTGTTACGTTGGGGTATTCGTACTGTGCATAGCGAATAACTTATGCCACCTAGACGAGTCAGACGCCTGGTGTCGGCATATACTTTGCATAACCTACCTAAATTGTCCCTACAGCGTTGTTGGCAAATTGCTCGTTCCATTGGCATTCCCTATAAACGCACTCTCACAGCTGCGCAACTGCGTTCACTTATTGCTGACATACTTATTGAAGAAGAGATGGCACATCAAACTCCTCCCTTTACGGGAGCTAGGGAAAAAACTACTATGTTCTCGCAGGAGGAAGATGATACACCTACGGAGCAAAATGGTCAGTATAGTGCAGCTGGGTTGTCTCAGGGTGAATCAGCGTCGTTGGCACTTGAGCTGGCAAAAATCACGCTGGAGCAAACTAGGGAACAGAGAGCATTCGCAAGGGAAGAATTTGATAGGGAAAGAGAGAGGAGGCAGTTTTCGCATTCTGTAAACGATTTCAGTTTACAAAAAGCAGTACAGCTTGTTCCCCGCTTCAATGAGGCCGAACCAGAGCAATTTTTCGAAAGCTTCGAAAATCAGGCTCGAGCCTTGAGGTGGCCGGAACAGCACTGGGCAGCGTTGGTTCATACAGCATTATTGGGTAAGGCACAGGAATTTACGTCGGTATTAACTGACGCTGAATTCTCTGATTATCAAGTAGTGAAGACCACAGTGTTGGGAGCATATACATGTATCCCAGCTAAATATCGTAAGACCTTCAAATTGAACAGGCGGCAGCTTGGTCAATCCCTGGTGGACTTTGTGAGACAGCAAACCAAAGCTTTTACCAGCTGGTATAAAGCGAGTGGTGTCTAACTTTGAGGAGCTGGTGCAGCTTATTCTGATTGATAACCTGTTGGAGTCTGTGGGACCAGAGGTTCGTGTCTTTCTGCAGGATCGTGACTTAACCACTGCATTGGAGGCGGCCAGGTTGGCTGATACCTTCGAAACGAACCGCTCCTTGTCCGAGCGGTCCCGTCTCTCTTTTCAACAGTCTGGCGTGAGCAGAGATCGACAACATTGGAGGATGAAGTGCCAGCCGGAGGGAGAGCGTCTACGTCATCCAACCAAGTCACCTGGTGAGCCACGCTTCTCAACATATGGTCCCCCTGCGGAGAGGCAAACTACTTATGGAGCATCTCGACAACAATATCCAGAGAGGCACCAGCCAGAACGACACCACTTGCAACGTCATCAGGGAGTAAAGGGCAAGCCTGTCGTCTGCTTCAGGTGCAATAAAGTAGGTCACATCAGTTCCAACTGCCCCCAAAAACCTCAACCCATCGGGAAAATCTCTAATATCCCTAGTAACATGTCCCCTAGAGAAGTAGAAAAAGGTATGGCCCCTTATTATTGCGAAAGTCTTATTTCCCTTCAGGAAAACTCAGAACCAACTAAAGTAAATACCTTTAGAGATACTGGAGCATATTGCTCACTTGTCAGAGAAGGAATATTACCCCTTTCAGAGAATACTTCTTTGAATTCCTCAGTTTTATTGGAAGCATTTGGAGGAGCTATCTTTTCCGTTCCTTTGCATAAAATTTATGTACAGTGCAAATATTACACTGGGTACTTGACTGTAGGTATCTCAAAAGGATTTCCCATGAAAAATGCCATGTTATTACTGGGTAATAACATTACTACTGTTACTTCGTGTCCTGAACCTATAATGATTAATGCTTCTCCAGTGTTGGCCATAACTCGGGCAACATCCCAAGGGTTGTCTGGGGAGAATGTTGACCTATCCTTGGACGACTCCGATCTCGGAATAGCCACGTTGTTTTATGAGACACACCGGCCGGAGTCTCGTAAATCAAGTGAACAGACCCCGATCAAGCCTTCCTATTCCCAGGTTGCAGGATTGCCAGATGTCTCTGTTTCCATGCCCGAGGGACTGTCCTTCCGGGAGGAACAACGAAAGGACCCTTCTTTAAAATTCGCTTTTCAGGCAGCCATGGGTAAATCCTCTTGGGGTCATCCAGTCAAGTATGAAGTTAAAAATGATTATTTGGTTTGCACTGAGACTGGTAAAGAGAAAGAGGGCCGGCAATTATACGACAGGTTAGTGGTTCCAACCAAGTATAGACCTCAGATATTAAATATAGCTCATAATACGTCATCAGGAGGTCACTTAGGAATTACAAAAACCTTGTATAGAATCACAAAAGAATTTTATTGGCCAAAATTAAAGAAAGATGTGAAGAATCATATTAAGTGTTGCGAGAATGTCAGCAAGTTGGAAAACCTGGACATTCCATTAAACCTGCACCTCTCCAACCCATACCTGCTGATGGAGAACCTTTTGCAGATTTAATTATAGATTGTGTAGGTCCACTACCTAAGTCAAAGTCTGGAAATCAGTATTTATTTACAATTATGGATAAAGTAACCAGATATCCTGAAGCGATCCCAATGCGTAGTATCAATACTAAAGCTATTCTCAAAGCTTTAACAAAATTCATTTCTTGTTTTGGCATTCCTAAAACTATACAAAGTGATCAAGGTACTAACTTCACTGCCAAAGCATTTAGGGAAGTATTAACTAGGTTAGGGATAATTCACAACTTATCCACTGCCTATCACCCTCAGTCCCAAGGCGCCTTGGAAAGATTCCACCAAACATTAAAAACAATGATAAGTTTTTGCATGCACTTTCCGACAGATTGGGATGAATCTCTACCTTTGTTGCTGTTCTCAGTACGAGAGACGGTGCAAGAGTCTACAGGGTATAGTCCGTTTGAGCTGATCTTTGGGCACAATGTACGAGGTCCTCTTCGGGTGCTCAAAGAAGGATGGATGGGAGAAGACGTAAGCTCAGCACTCTACAACCCGTCTTCAAGGTTGCAGGTGGCACGTGAGTTAGCCACGGCTAACCTAAAGACAGCTCAAAGTAAGATGAAACAGAGGTATGACAAAAGTGCACAATTCCGCTCCTTCCATCCAGGAGACAAGGTGTTGGTGCAGGAACCTATACCTGGCCACACCTTGAAAGCTAGATTTACGGGACCTATGCAGATAGTAAGTAGATTATCTGATTTAAATTATGTGGTAGCTCCCATTGATAAGACCTCAAAAACAAAAACTTACCACATTAATCAAATCAAGGCCTTTCATACACCAGATAAAGTCCCAGTAATGACTCTGTCCTCTACCTCTGAGGACGACTCTGACTCTTTGCACTCTATCTCTGAAATTAATACTAAACTTTCAAATTCTATCCTCCTCAAGGATCCTAGCCCTTTAATGGCTGGATTATCTGAAATACAAGCAACCAATTTAACTGAGCTTCTACAGTCATATCCTAATATTTTTTCGGATGTGCCGAAAAAATGTACGTTAGGTTACCATGATGTAGATGTGGGAAAATCTAAACCAATTAAACTCTCCCCCTACAGAGCTAATCCTGAAAAGCAAAGGCTACTTCAGCAGGAAGTAGACTTCTTGTTAGAACATGGTTTAGTGGAGGAGTCATCTAGTCCATGGGCTTCACCGTGCATCCTAGTAAAAAAGGCTGATGGAGGGTTTCGTATGTGCACAGACTACCGTAAAGTGAACGAGGTCACAATCACAGATGCTTACCCTCTTCCTCGTCTGGATGACGTAATTGACTTTGTGGGTAAGGCTACTTTTGTGTCCAAATTAGATCTCCTTAAAGGTTACTATCAGGTACCTTTGACAGATAAGGCGAAGGAAATCTCTGCCTTCGTGATTCCAGGAGGTCATTATCAGTATACAGTTACCCCCTTCGGAATGAAAAATTCCCCCTCTTCATTCCAGAAACTCATCCATCAGGCTATTAAAGGACTTGAAGGCACGGCAGCATACCTAGATGATATTGTTGTGGTGTCTGATACTTGGGATCAACACCTACTTAGACTTAAAGCTCTGTTTGAGACCTTTAAGAATTCCCAATTAACAGTTAATTTATCTAAATCTTCCTTTGGCCAGGCCACTATCACTTTTCTAGGCCATGAAGTAGGTAGTGGTAATGTTGCACCTAAACTTGCTAAAGTTCTTTCGATTAAAGATTATCCAGTTCCTCATGATAGGAAATCTCTTCAACGTTTCCTAGGCATGATAGGATTTTACAGAAGATTCTGTAAGAATTTCTCAGATATTGTAGCCCCTCTTACCTCTCTTACCAGTCATAAAGTTCCCTTTAATTGGACGTCAGATTGTAACACTGCTTTTAATAAAGCAAAAAGATTATTGTGCTCTGCACCCATTCTCCTGTCTCCAGACTTCTCCAAACCTTTTTCATTACAGGTTGATGCTTGTGAGTCTGGGGTTGGGGCGGTACTATTACAAATCGGGAACAAGGAGCTGCAGCCAATCGCATACTTTTCAGCTAAGTTCCAGCCACATCAGAGAGCTTACTCTACCATTGAAAAAGAAGCCCTCGCGCTGGTTATGGCTTTGGAACATTTCGATGTTTATGTGGGCCAGACATCGCAGGTGGTCAGTCTACAGTGATCACAACCCGTTAGTCTATCTCCAAGCCATGAAGAATCACAACACAAGGCTTATGCGTTGGACGCTCAGGCTGCAGCCCTACAATATCAGAATTCATTATATTGCCGGCAAAGAAAATGTGTTGGCAGACTCTTTGTCAAGAGTCTAGTTTATTATTTTATTTAGGTTAGGATGTATTTGTGGTAACCCCTTTCAAGCTCTTTTTTTTATCCCCTGATGTGGGGTTTTTTTTTTTTAGTGAGGGGATACGGGCTACCGTCCGCTTGTATCTTGGACCTATGTTGGCCTATCTGACTGCTGTCTCACTCTGAGTTTAGGGTTTGGCTTTTGGTCACTAGGAAAGCTGAGCTCGATCTAAGAGTTGGATGGTGGAGAGGATAGGCGGTCCCATTATTTGGTGCCATGGCGGCACGGTTACCACTGGGAGGTGGCAGCCTAATCCTGAGCCTTCTCGGGGGTGGGGGTGTGGCATGCAAAGAGTACGTAACCTTTATTCGGCGCATGGACACACCCTCATTTACAGGCTATCTCCCCCAACCAGCGAACCAGGTTGCTAAGAGTTGATGATGGGGCCCCATCGTTCAACTAGTGACCAGGTTCTAGCCAATAAGAAGGTGGGATTGACAATCGCAGAGGTTATGTGGATACCGCTCTCCTGTCTGCCCTTGTCATTCCCACTCTAGAGCTGGTTGAAGCACGGTCTGCTATCTTGTGGCTTCTATTTCTGCCTTGCTTACCGTGGAGTGCACTATATTTATCACTGTACATAGTGTACATATTGCTGTTATAATTGGTGAAGGATAATATAAGTCTAAACTTTTTCTACTGTGTTTATTTGCTCCCATTACACCTGGGATAACAGGCCATTTGAAATCCTAGGTTGTAATACAAGGGGAGATGATGTTGCAAGGGGAGATGATGTTATAGGGGGAGGTGATGTTGCAAGGGAAGATGATGTTGCAAGGGGAGATGATGTTGCAAGGGAGGAGGAAGTTATAATAATAGTAATAATAATAATAATAATAATAATAATAACAATAATAATAATAATGATATTATTATTATTATTATTATTATTATTATTATTATTATTATTATTATTATTAATAATATAATAATAATAATAATATAATAATAATAATAATATAATAATAATAATATAATAATAATAATAATATAATAATAATAATAATAATAATATAATAATAATATAATAATAATAATAATATAATAATAATAATAATATAATAATAATAATAATAATAATATAATAATAATAATATAATAATAATAATAATAATAATTAATAATATAATAATAATAATAATATAATAATAATATAATAATACATTAATATTATTAACATAGGCACAACATTTCTGTCATTACATTGCTAATTACATTATTTAATGCAGATGTAATTTACATAGAGGGAGCGGGACGGGCAATTACTGGTTAATTGATGGAGTTCCTTTGAATTCAAGTCATTAGTCGGGTTTACATATTTAGGCTGGAATACCATTACTGTATACACCATGGTATATACACCATGGTATATACACCATAGTATATACACCCACAGGTGTATGTCTAATGGTGTATATACAGGGTGTTTCAAAGTGATGGACCTAATTTTAGTACATTTTGCTTTCAAATTGGGTCATCATTTTTAAACACCCTGTATATAATGAGAGTCTAAGTTAATTCTTATTTTAGGTATTAAAGTATTCTTGACTAGTGAATAACAGATTATATTAAGTCTCGTGTAGAAGATAGGCTTTAAACCCAGTTAATTAACTGATTATATATACCATGGAGTATGTATCTATGGTATAACTTTCACTATATATACACTGAGAGGCGTAAATCAGTGTATATACACTGAGAGGTATAACTCAGTGTATATACACTGAGAGGTATAACTCAGTATATATATACACTGAGAGGTATAACTCAGTGTATATACACTGAGAGGTATAACTCAGTGTATATACACTGAGAGGTATAACTCAGTATATATACACTGAGAGGTATAACTCAGTATATATACACTGAGAGATATAACTCAGTATATATACACTGAGAGGTATAACTCAGTATATATACACTGAGAGGTATAACTCAGTATATATACACTGAGAGGTATAACTCAGTATATATACACTGATAGGTATAACTCAGTATATATACACAGAGAGGTATAACTCAGTATATATACACTGAGAGGTATAACTCAGTATATATACACTGAGAGGTATAACTCAGTATATATACACTGAGAGGTATAACTCAGTATATATACAGTGAGAGGTATAACTCAGTATATATACAGTGAGAGGTATAACTCAGTATATATACACTGAGAGGTATAACTCAGTATATATACACTGAGAGGTATAACTCAGTATATATACACTGAGAGGTATAACTCAGTATATATATACACTGAGAGGTATAACTCAGTATATATACACTGAGAGGTATAACTCAGTATATATATACACTGAGAGGTACAACTCAGTATATATATACACTGAGAGGTACAACTCAGTATATATATACACTGAGAGGTATAACTCAGTATATATATACACTGAGAGGTATAACTCAGTATATATATACACTGAGAGGTATAACTCAGTATATATATACACTGAGAGGTATAACTCAGTATATATATACACTGAGAGGTATAACTCAGTATATATATACACTGAGAGGTATAACTCAGTATATATACACTGAAGTATTTTTTCAATCTCTAACTTTAAGTCCGGAATTTAAAACACATTTAATGGTGAAGTTGTAACTAAGTTCCTGAAAATAAAGTGACTGTAATAAAGTAATTTTTGTATTAAAGTAACTAAGCAGTAAAGTAACTTCGAAAAGGAGTAACTTTTTAGTAAAGTAGCTGTGTAACAAAGTAACTTTGAAACAAAGTAACTTTGCAACAGAGTAACTTTGCAACAAAGTAACTTTGTAACAAAGTAACTTTGCAACAGAGTAACTTTGAAACAAAGTAACTTTGTAACAAAGTAACTTTGAAACAAAGCAACTTTGTAACAAAGTAACTTTGAAACAAAGTAACTTTGCAACAAAGTAACTTTGCAACAAAGTAACTTTGCAACAGAGTAACTTTGAAACAAAGTAACTTTGAAACAAAGTAGCTGTGTAACAAAGTAACTTTGAAACAAAGTAACTTTGTAACAAAGTAACTTTGAAACAAAGTAACTTTGCAACAAAGTAACGTTGCAAAAAAGTAATTTTGCAACAAAGTAACTTTGCAGCAAATTAACTTTGCAACAAAGCAACTTTGCAATAAGTAACTTTGCAACAAAGTAACTTTGCAATAAGTAACTTTGCAATAAGTAACTTTGCAGCAAATTAACTTTGCAACAAAGCAACTTTGCAATAAGTAACTTTGCAACAAAGTAACTTTGCAACAAAGTAACTTTGCAATAAGTAACTTTGCAACAAAGTAACTTTGCAATAAGTAACTTTGCAATAAGTAACTTTGCAACAAAGTAACGTTGCAACAAAGTAACATTGCAATAAGCAACTTTGCAACAAAGCAACTTTGCAACAAAGTAACTTTGCAACAAAGTAACTTTGCAATAAGCACCTTTGCAATAAGTAACTTTGCAGCAAAGTAACTTTGCAGCAAAGTAACTTTGCAATAAGTAACTTTGCAACGAAGCAACTTTGCAATAAGTAACTTTGCAACAAAGCAACTTTGCAACAAAGTAACTTTGCAATAAGTAACTTTGCAACAAAGTAACTTTGCAATAAGTAACTTTGCAACAAAGTAACTTTGCAATAAGTAACTTTGCAACAGAGTAACCTTGCAACAAACTAACTTTGCAACAAAGAAACTTTGCAATAAGTAACTTTGCAACAAAGTAACTTTGCAACAAAGTAACTTTGCGACAAAGTAACTTTGCAACAAAGTAACTTTGCAACAAAGTAACTTTGCAACAAAGTAACTTTGCAATAAGTAACTTTGCAATAAGTAACTTTGCAACAAAGTAACGTTGCAATAAGTAACTTTGCAACAAAGTAACTTTGCAATAAGCACCTTTGCAATAAGTAGCTTTGCAGCAAAGTAACTTTGCAATAAGTAACTTTGCAACAAAGCAATTTTGCAATAAGTAACTTTGCAACAAAGTAACTTTGCAACAAAGCAACTTTGCAACAAAGCAACTTTGCAACAAACTAACTTTGCAATAAGTAACTTGGCAATAAGTAACTTTGCAACAAAGTAACTTTGCAATAAGTAACTTTGCAACAAAGTAACTTTGCAATAAGTAACTTTGCAACAGAGTAACCTTGCAACAAAGTAACTTTGCAACAAAGTAACTTTGCAATAAGTAACTTTGCAACAAAGAAACTTTGCAGTAAGTAACTTTGCAACAAAGTAACTTTGCAACAAAGTAACTTTGCAATAAGTAACTTTGCAATAAGTAACTTTGCAACAAAGTAACGTTGCAATAAGTAACTTTGCAACAAAGAAACTTTGCAATAAGTAACTTTGCAACAAAGTAACTTTGCAACAAGTAACTTTGCAATAAGTAACTTTGCAACAAAGTAACGTTGCAACAAAGTAACTTTGCAATAAGTAACTTTGCAACAAAGAAACTTTGCAATAAGTAACTTTGCAACAAATTAACGTTGCAATAAGTAACTTTGCAACAAAGAAACTTTGCAATAAGTAACTTTGCTATAAGTAACTTTGCAACAAAGTAACTTTGCAACAAAGTAACTTTTCAATAAGTAACTGCAACAAAGTAACTTTGCAATAAGTAACTTTGCAACAAAGTAACTCTGCAATAAGTAACTTTGCAACAAAGTAACTTTGCAATAAGTAACTTTGCAATAAGTAACTTTGCAACAAAGTAACTTTGCAATAAGCAACTTTGCAACTTTGCAATAAAACTATGCAACAAAGTAACGTTGCAACAAAGTAAGTTTGCAATAAGTAGCTTTGCAATAAGTAACTTTGCAACAAAGTAACTTTGCAACAAAGTAACTTTGCAATAAGTAGCTTTGCAACAAAGTAACTTTGCAATAAGTAACTTTGCAACAAAGTAACTTTGCAATAAGTAACTTTGTAACAAGTAACTTTGCAACAAAGTAACTTTGCAACAAAGTAACTTTGCAATAAGCACCTTTGCAATAAGTAACTTTGCACCAAAGTAACTTTGCAATAAGTAACTTTGCAACAAAGCAACTTTGCAATGAGTAACTTTGCAACAAAGTAACTTTGCAACAAAGTAACTTTGCAATAAGTAACTTTGCAATAAGTAACTTTGCAACAAAGTAACTTTGCAATAAGTAACTTTGCAACAAAGTAACTTTGCAATAAGTAACTTTGCAACAGAGTAACCTTGCAACAAAGTAACTTTGCAATAAGTAACTTTGCAACAAAGAAACTTTGCAATAAGTAACGTTGCAACAAAGTAACTTTGCAATAAGTAACTTTGCAATAAGTAACTTTCCAACAAAGTAACGTTGCAATAAGTAACTTTGCAACAAAGTAACTTTGCAATAAGTAACTTTGCAATAAGTAACTTTGCAATAAGTAACTTTGCAACAAAGTAACTTTGCAATAAGTAACTTTGCAATAAGTATCTTTACAACAAAGTAACGTTGCAATAAGTAACTTTGCAACAAAGTAACTTTGCAATAAGTAACTTTGCAACAAAGTAACTTTGCAATAAGTAACTTTGCAACAAAGTAACTTTGCAATAAGTAACTTTGCAACAAAGTAACTTTGCAATAAGTAGCTTTGCAACAAAGTAACTTTACAATAAGTAACTTTGCAACAAAGTAACATTGCAATAAGTAACTTTGCAATAAGTAACTTTGCAACAAAGTAACTTTGCAACAAAGCAACGTTGCAATAAGTAACTTTGTAACAAAGTAACTTTGCAATAAGTAACTTTGCAACAAAGTAACTTTGCAACAAAGTAACTTTGCAATAAGTAACTTTGCAACAAAGTACCTTTGCAACAAAGTAACTTTGCAACAAAGTAACTTTGCAACAAAGTAACTTTGCAATAAGTAATTTTGCAATAAGTAACTTTGCAACAAAGTAACTTTGCAACAAAGTAACTTTGCAACAAAGTAACTTTGCAATAAGTAACTTTGCAACAAAGTACCTTTGCAACAAAGTAACTTTGCAACAAAGTAACTTTGCAATAAGTAACTTTGCAACAAAGTAACTTTGCAATAAATAACTTTGCAACAAAGTAACTTTGCAACAAAGTAACTTTGCAACAAAGTAACTTTGCAACAAAGTAACTTTGCATGTCAGGACACTTGAGCTGAGGCACAATAATAAGTCTCAACTAGATGATTAATTTGGTATAAGTTCTGCCATTAATATTATTGAAGTTTTTAAAGTTGGGAGATAGATAGATGGATGGATAGATAGATAGATAGATAGATAGGTAGGTAGGTAGGTAGGTAGGTAGGTAGGTAGGTAGGTAGGTAGATAGATAGATAGATAGATAGATATATAGATAGGTAGGTAGGTAGGTAGGTAAATAGATAGATAGATAGGTAGATAGATAGATAGATAGATAGAGATAGAGAGTTAGATAGATAGATAGATAGAGAGAGAGAGAGAGAGAGAGAGAGAGAGAGAGAGAGAGAGAGAGAGAGAGAGAGAGAGAGAGCTCACATTCACTTTCCAGGTACACTAGTGTTGATTTCACGCCGTAAAACCATCCATTACACGCTCCACGTACCCATTTACAATCCCCATTTGCCCATTTACAATCCCATTTAAAATCCTAATTTTCCCATCTACATCCTCATTTTGTTCCATTTACAGTCCCCATTTACCCATTTACAATTCTCATTTTTCCCATTGATAATCCCCATTTACCCATTTTTTCTCGAAATATAACCTAAGCTTTAATTTACAGCTTAATGGGGTGCACAATAAAGTAGCATAATCCAGTTTAATCTTCGCAGCTTAGTATTTTTTTGCTTCCTCAAAAGAGCTAAAATTAACACCTGAGTAGGGATACTCGGGTGGTAGTGGTGGTAGTGGTGGTAGTGGAGGTAGTAATGGTGGTAGCTACACAAATAATTAACCACTGGACGACGGTAAATCGCTCCCGAATAATATATTGTTTTGTAGTTTTTGATAATAACATTATTATCAAGCATTTAATGACACACACACACACACACACACACACACACACACACACACACACACACACACACACACACACACACACACACACACACACACACACATAGGGTCTAACCAATTTTTAATCTAGAGTTGCGTCATGTTAGAAGTGAGTGGTTTCGCCTTCATGCATACATCTGGTGCGAAGAGCAGGCTGTGATGCTCTTGTAACCCCGTCCAGGGGGAGGTTATTACCCCTTGGCTAGGAGGGGGTGATTACCCCCTTTGTCGAGAGTAAGGTGATTACCCCTTTGTCGATGGAAAAGAAGTTGACCATTGTCGAGGGAGAAAATGTAGAGGAATTTAGAGAGTGCTTGTCGAGTGTAAAGTGTATTTAGAGAGTGCTTGTCGAGTGTAAAGTGTATTTAGAGAGTGCTTGTAGAGTGTAAAGTATATTTAGAAAGTGCTTGTTGAGTATAAAGTGTATTTAGAGAGTGCTTGTTGTTGCAACCCCTGAATGGGTTGCAATGATTATTATGTATATATAATTATTATCTTTTCATATAATTTTATATTGCTTATATTTACGATAATAGCTAAATCGTAAATGTATTGCTTTATATTGTTATTTGACTTAGCTTCCTTTGGTTAGGTAGGATGTAACATATTATGTGCTCAGTTCAAGTCTTGATTGTCTAACTACTGTAATTATCGCTTGTGGCTCGTTAGACTGCCGGCTTCTGTTTCTGAGCTGCAGCTGTCCACGGAGCTATCACGTTATCGAAGGGGGGGGGGGGTCCTCACCTCGCCTGAAGTATTCAGTCTGGTCTAGACTCGCTGGGTGGTTGGACGTATTCCAGACAAAGTGCCTAAATCTCCCTTATAGGCCCTTGTTGGAAGACCGTCTCTTGTCTCATTATTGTTAGTTCTGTGAGACTGTTCACAGAACATTGTATAGACTTAGTGATTTTCGACGTTGTAATGAGGTTGTGTGTCTCATAGACACTCGAAACAACTCAGGTCCTGAGCTGTAGCTTCTGACCTAACTTGTACTGGTATCTGTGTATTATCACAGTCGGGGATGTTCTTATGCTGAACTTAGATTCAGTAGTATGGGAGTTTTGTGACTTTTGTGGAGGATCTGCTGATGGTCCCTACTTAGTGTCGTTATATTATCTCCTTGTTCCTGATTGTGTCGCAGTTGCTTGTTATATTGTTGTTTGGCTTATCAGTCGTTTTAATGTTCAAGCAGACTGTTCTGATTGCCAGTTGGTCAAGAAATTAGTTTATTTGAGGACTTTGTCAGTCACTTGTTTAAGTCTAGTCGAGTCTTGAGACATAGCGAACTACTTAGAGCACTTAACACATACACACAAACTTACTTGTACATATTTGTAATATCTTATTAAATGTTAATGTACCAGACGGTACTTAAGAATTTTAAATGTGATATGTGCTTTCAGCACAATACTATTGTATACGAGAGAAGTGATTATTCTTATTTTGTTAATTACAGTGTGTTAATTTAATTTAATTTGATATACGCCTAGACAACTTAATGACTAATAAATTTATTAAATTTTAATTTCTCTAGTTAGTAGCCTACCAGTTGTAATCCTGAAGCACTATTGAATCATAATGAATTCTAATGGATAATTGGACAAGGATACTGACTAATTGTTACGAAAACCTAGTAACAGGCTGGATGCTAGAAGGGCAGTCCTTTCTAGTATTCACTGGAGATCTCTAAGCTTTTAGAATCGCGTTTTTTGTAACACTTGTCGAATGTAGAGTTAATTTCAAGAGTGCTTTTCGAGTATAAATTGAGTTCACAGAGTGGTTGCAATTTGTATCCTAGGGGAGGAAGGTTACTCCGGGGTGCTAGTATTCTCTGGGGA